>NC_142013.1:113346387-113662220 GCF_049901735.1 Notechis scutatus
AAGTCCAGGCAAGAGTCCTTCCAAGAGTGAACGGCAGCGACAGACCTTATCAGTTCCTTTGCGATAATTGCAAGGCCGGGAGCTCCCAGCCGAAAGGCTGCAAATTAAGTTCTGTCCATCGGTCTCTGTGGCACGAAACACAACGAGCAAAATCTTCAGAAAGGACAAACTGGTGTCTCCTAGGACTACCACTCCCCTTTCCTTCTACTTATTCCTCCAGCCAGGGAGGGGCCATTCCGTGTCCACGTGTGCTTTGCTCCCAAGTCAACTCATCTGCAGTTGTTCCCTTCTCCTAACACCTCTGCGCATACGCGCACCTGGAACAGGCTCCAGCTATTCCTCCTCCCCACTTGTCTCAGCTTCTGAAGGCAGCTGCCTCTCTGGTGGCTGGGAAATGTCAGACGGCCCTGGCTCTATCTCTGCGTCCAACACAGCATCCATCAGAGCCTTCCCCAGATGCCAGAACTGGCCCAAGTCCCCCCCCCCACAACCTCCTCATCGTCCGAGTCTGTTGCCAGCTCTGCTGGCAGCTGGCGGGCCACAACAGCGCAGGCCAGATCCGACCACATCGTGGGCTGGATCTTTCCCGCGGGCCTTGAGTTTGACACCCCCTGATCTGAGGCTAGTCAATAGGAACTTCTGGTGGGAGCTAACTATCTATTTTTTCGTAGTTGAGCCCTCTTCTCTTCTCTTCCGGCAGTAATGGTAACAGCAGTAGCTGGAGCAGTCTTGGTTTAGAAGGAGAGTTGTATGAGGAGAATTTGTCCTTCCCGACATCCGACAGGTTGGTCAAACCAAGACCCAACAAACCAGGACCGGTTTCCCCCTTGTGTTTTCATGCATGGCCGTGATTACTTTTTCCAAGACCAACAATCTGGAGGGGAGGGTGGAGGCATTTCAATCTGGCGATTTCGCTCTCGGCGTTCGCTTCTCAGTCCTTAACAATCGTGCTGTTCCTTAACCAACTCCATGCAGAGCGGGGTCCATTTGATTGCCCGACGGTGCGAATGCCTTTGACGGAAAAGAACGGCGAACATCCGATCTGTGTTGTCGCCGTGCATGTCTTGCTCGTTGTGCCTCTTGCCGATTTATGTCTCGCTGAAGAATAAAGAGCTTGCTTCCTGCACTATTCCTGATTTTGTTTTGTTTTGTTTTAAACACCCACTTCCTGATTCGTTCTCCTCGCTCTCAGCTGCCCCTTGGAAATGTTGTGTAGACATTTGAAGCAGCACAGGTCGTCCTCGGCTTACGGCTGTCCTTGAGGCCTCCCCCTCCCCCCCCAAAAAATGTTTGTGGTTAAGAGGAGACGTTTTGTTAAGTGAGTTTCGTCCTATTTTACAAACTTTCTGTCAGGATTCCAGCAGTTACCCCCATTTAAATCCTGAGTCTCAAGCCAAACTTCCAAAACTTAAAAAAGGATATATTGGGTAATTAAACTGTCCAGCATTGTCTGGGTGTATCATAATCCATATTCTCCAATGGGACACCTCCATAGCCCAGAGTCATCAGTCATGCTCTCCAGTTAGAATTTTGCACGGCAGACACTTCGATCACCTAGTTACTATCTTTGAAAACATTTATGGAATGCAGTTTCTGTTTGCAAGCTGCCACACTGCTCCCCTTTCTGTTGACAGCTCTAAAAAGACCATAGAAAAAAAATTAGGAGTTGACACTTTCGTTGCCTCGTTCGTTCAGCGAATCGCGGCGGTTGGTCAGTTAACCCATTTTGTTAAGTGAATCTGTCTTCCCTCACTGACCTGGCTGGTCAGAAGGTCGTAAAAGAGGACCGTGGACACAGCAATGGTCATAAGTCTGAAACAGTTGCCAAGCTGTTCTGACCCAAACCCTTGTCCAATAAAACCAACACGAACCAAAGGGAACAGAAACCTTTTAATGATTCTTACAAATCCCCGGTTAAAAGGCTGCTGCAAACTAATTAACTTTGATAAGCACAAGCCTCGCCAAAACTGTGCGTGGCTGCCAAGAATAACAGATAAGGTTACCTAGAGATATTTTACAACAGGGGTCCCCAACCACCGGTCTGCGGACTGGTACCGGTCCACGGAACAAGTCCTACCGGGCCGCTGGCTTGCTGGGCGCCGCCATCTTTTTTGATGAAAAAGTGCTTCGGTGAGCTTTTCCGGTAGAAAGCTCACCGGAAGCACGTTTTCATCAAAAAAGATGGCGGCGCCAGTGCTCCGTGAGCTTTTCCGGTAGAAAGCTCACCGAAGCACGTTTTCATCAAAAAGATGGGGCGCCAGCGCTTCGGTGAGCTTTTCCGGTGGAAAGCTCACTGGAAGCACGTTTCATCAAAAGATGGCGGCGCCAGCGCTTCCGTGAGCTTTTCCAGGTGGAAAGCCATTTCACCGGAAAGCTCACTTTTCATCAAAAAGATGGCGGCGCCCAGCTTTTCATCAAAATGGCGGCGCCCAGCTGATGCCAGTACCGGGCGCGGCGCCCAGCTGATGCCAGTACCGGGCCGCGGCGTAAAAAAGGTTGGGGATCACTGTTTTACAACACAAGAGTCTTCAAATACCAACTTAAGATACTGCAATGTCCATGCGGCTCGAGTTTCAAAACATCTTTGCTTCCTGCAAAGAACGTCCCATTCACAGCTGGCTTTTATCTTCTTGAAGGAGGGGCCATTACCTTGCAGCCTTATTCCTGAGTTGCCTGTGCTGTTGCAGCTGCTCTTTCCTGCGAGCAATCCTGTGTGCACGCGCACTTGGCACAGGCTCCTCGGGAACCTCCTCATCGCTGCTGCCAGCCCCCACAATCTCTGAAGGCAGCAATCCACTCCCTAATGGTCCTGGTCCCTCATCTGAGTCCTCGCTCTCCTCAGCCGTCCGCACCTGCTGCCGGCTAACCACAATACAAGCGCCTGAATTTGGATCCCACGAACATGCTGGAAATGCATAACGGGATGCTGGAAAAGTCGTAACTGAAAAACATTCATAACATCCCTGTTTTCATTTCCGTTGTAACTTGGAATGGTCACTAAATGAACCATCGTAAGTCGAGGACTACCTGTATTTTTTTTTTCAAATCATTGGATATTTATCTTTCTTTTTAAAAAAAAAAAAATAGGTGGACTTTCATTTAATTATTTCCCCAGGAAATTTGCAAAGCAGGAAATGGTGTGAGAAGCGAGGATTTCTTTTTCACCGTAATTTTCCTTACAACTTTTGTCGATTCATGCTATTCTTTCTTTAATGTTCATCCCGGCTTGCGCGTCACCGAACAGATATAATATATACGGTCGCTGGTCCTCATGGGTCTTCCTTCTTTTTCTAGCGATGGCACAGAAGACAAGGAGGAAGAGCTGAAAGATTCCATGGAAGGTAAGGTCAAAGAGGAGTGAATGTGGATTAGGTTGGAAGCGATATTCAGTCCAGTTGGGTCACCGTGATGAAAAAAATAAAAGGATGTTGAGGGAATGAAGAGATTATCAGGGAGCTGGACGTTAAAACATAGGATGAACGGTGGCAGGGATTGGGTATGTAGTTCAGGGGTGTCCCAACTTGACCACTTGAAGACTTGTGGACCTCAACCCAAAGAGAAGAGCAATGAAGATGTCTAGGGGACTGGAGGCTAAAACATATGAAGAACGGTTGCTGGAACTGGGTATGTCTAGTTTGTTGAAAAGGAGGACTAGGTGTGATATCATAGCAGTGTTCCAATATTTCAGGGGCTGCCCCAAAGAAGAGGGAGTCAAGCTATTCTCCAGAGGACCTGAGAGCTGGACAAGAAGCAATGGATGGAAACTAATCAAGGAGAGAAGCAACTTAGAACTAAGGATGAATTTCCTAACAGTTAGAACAAATTGCTTCCAGAAGTTGTAAGTGCTCCAACACTGGAAGTTTTTAAAGAGAGTTGGAAGGGACCTTGAAGGTCTCCTAGTCCAACCCTCTGCTCAAGCAGGAGACCCTACACCATTTCAGAGAAATGGCTGTCCAATCTCTTCTTAAAAAACCCCAGTAGTAAAACACCCACAACTTCTGAATGCAAGTTGTTCCACTATCTCTAAATTCATCCTTAGTTCTAGGTTGCTTCTCTCCTTGGTTAGTTTCCATCCGTTGCTTCTTGTTCTGCCTTCAGGTGCTTTGGAGAATAGCTTGACTCCCTCTTCTTTGGGGCAGCCCCTGAGATACTGGAACACTGCTATCATGTCACCCCTAGTTCTTCTCTTCACTAGACTAGCAGTGCCCAGTTCCTGCAACCGTTCTTCCTATGTTTTAGCCTCCAGTCCCTTAATCATCTTTGTTGCTCTTCTTTGCACTCTTTCTAGAGTCTCAACATCTTTTTTATATTGTGTTGAGCAAAAGAATCCTTTTCTCCCCCATTCTTCACTTTTCCAGCAAAACGATATGTATGTGAGTCAGAGAGAGAGGGGGAGGGAGGAGAGAGGAGAGATAAGGACAGAGAGAGAGAGAGAGAGAGAGAGAAAAGAGGAGAGGGAGGAGGAAAGAGAGAGGAGAGAAGGATAGAGAGAGGAGAGCGAGAAGGAGAGAAAGAGGAGAGAGGAAGAAGGAAAGAGAGAGGAAGAAGAGAGAGGGAGAGAGAAGAGAGAATGGAAGAAGATAGGGAGAGAGTGAGAGTGGAAAGAGAGAGAGAGAGAGGTGAGCAGTTCAAAAATGTGAACTATAAATAAATATAGCCCTTTGTATTTACTTGAAATTGAACTATAACTGCCAGTCTATTTCCCTTTCATCCACTTTGCAAAGATCTCTTGTTTTCTTTTCTTTTCTCTTGTGTTGATCACTTTGTGTAATTTGATGTAATTAGCAAACACACCTAACCTCATTGTGTTTTCCTATCGTGCACTAGCAGCCGTTGCTCTGTTTGCAAAACACTTTCCATAATCCCTTGACTAAAATGTGTGACGGGTGGACTTACTTTTCCCTTTTCCTTGGCTTGTCCTAGAGTTGAGGAAACCTTCCAAAGCCTTGGTCCTTGTGAATGTGGACGTTGGACCATGCATGGTGGATCCTCAGCTGAGGATGACGCTGCAGTGGCTGAGTGCTTCGGAAGCAGATGTGCCAGAGTTGCGTTTCCATGAGGATGCACCCAGGGAGTTTGTTCTTGTGAGTAGCAAAGAGGCAGACCAGAGGTGGTATTCAGCCGGTTTGGACCAGTTCTGGAGAACAGGTAGCAGAAATTTGGAGTAGTTCAGAGAACCGGCAAAGTCCAGGGAGGAGGAACATGGGCCAGTCCGGGAGTCTGGGGAGGACTCGGATGAGGGTTCTGTGTCCCATACAGAGATAGGACCAGGGCGTTATGTGCTGACTCCGGAGCCTCCAGAATCTGATAGCAGTGAGGCAGAGGAATAGCGGGAGCCTGTTCCCAGTGTGCGCATGCGCAGAGCTGCCAGAAGGCAAGAACAGTTAAGACAAAAGGGGCAACTCGGGAGTAAGGCTTGGAGGTGATTGGCCCCTCCCCTAAGACATAAAGGAGGAGCAAAGGGACAGGAGCTTTTTCAGGAAGCAATTTTGTTCGTTCTGGTTGGTTTGAAACCTTGAAGCTCTGTGTGGACTTTGTACTTCATTTGGCTTTTTACTGTTAATTTGGCACTTTAGTTGTTGGCAGGAATTCAAAGGAGAGAAAGGTGGGTGCTTATCTCGAGGGACTGTTTGGGACTCATTACAGGCTGGGAATGAACATAATTCCCAGCATTGAAATAAAACAAGAGTTGTTTGGACTAAGCATGTGCTTAATTACGGTCTCAGGAAGCCTTGGTCAGACCCTGCATAGGAGAATGGAGCTGGAAAGCAGGTTAGTGGGGTGGGGAGGAAATGGGTATTTTGCAGTATCCTTCCCCTGCCACGCCCACCAAGCCACATCCACCAAGCCATGGCGCACCAAGCCAGGCCTACAGAACCAGTAGTAAAAATTTTTGAATCCCACCACTGATGCAGACCCAATACAGACTTAACAATAATTCCACTTGGACTTCAGTCTTCAGCCTTCAAACACTTGAAGGAACTCTTCTCTTGATGAAAAATCAGTGTGGAACCCATTCATACGTAGTTTTCAAAGATGCACTTGTTGGAACCGCAGGTTAACGTCGCTGTGGCATGTCCCAAGGAACAGAGTTTAAACTGTGGTCATTCCATCACAATGTCATAGCCAAATCTTTGTGATCTGTGGACCATTGCAACTGGCCACCCAGTACCTTTTCCTCTGGATGGAATAAAAGTATAAAACTATAAATAATTCATTTGTCATCTGGGCTCAGTCTGAATCTCAAAATGACCTCCAATCTACAATATAAAGACCCACTTCTGTCTTTTATCGTCCTTGATGTTCCCTTTAAGTTTCATATTTCTGCTTGCCAGATTGCAAAGGCTCACAATCCTTTTTCTCACGTTTGTCTGGTGAGAAAACCTGTACAGTGCATTTCCTGAGGCATTTTTATAAAAAGGTTCTCCACTAATTTCCTTTGGGCAACCTGTGGTGGCCTGGCTAATTTGCCTTCTGCACTAAAAACAGCTTGGTTAATTTGAATGTTTCCTTCAAGTACATTGCATTCTGATTCCTGTTGACTAACCTTCAAGTCAACAATTTTTGCTGCATGTTTATTTCTGTTTTCTGTCACAACAGCTACACTTAATTCTTATTTTTGCCTTTTCAGTGAGAGCTCTGCTTAGTCTCCTGTTTAAACATTCAGTGCTTAAGAGAATCATCAGTATCAAGAACACACAATGGTTATTAAAAAGGAAAAGATGTGTTCGATTATTTCTACTTTCATTTGTGTAAATATATACATAGCATAACAGAAATGGAAGATGACAAATTGCACTTATTAGCTGATCAAACATGCCAGGTTTGCATAATTCTAGGGAGGAAAAATTAAAGGTTTGATGATGGTCAGATGAAGACCCTAATCTGATTTTTTTTTTTTACCAATCTCTGCTTGGAAATATCAGGCAAAATTAAATTATTATAATTAAAATTATTCAGGTATATGAATATATCTACAAAGAGTGCAGAGAAGAGCAACAAAGATTGCTAAAGGACTAGAGGATAAAACATACGATGAACAATTGTGGGAACCAGATATGTTTAGTCTAACAAAGTGAAGGATTAGGAGTGTCCTGACAGGAGTCTTCCAATGTCTCAGGGGCTGCCCCAAAGAAGAGGGAGTCAAGCTATTCTTCCAAAGCCCCTGAAAGCAAGAGAAGAAGCAATGGGGGGAGCTAATCAAGAAGAGATCCAATTAAAACTAAGGAGAAATTTCCTGATAGTGAGAACAATTAATCAGTGGAACAACTTACCTCCAGAAGTACTTTTGCATTTTTTTAAAAAAAAATCTGAATATCTGGAGCAAGAAAACACAACAGTAATCTTGCTAATAGTTATCCAAGACAGTCAGGTTCAAGATTGGCCTTAGAATAGAATGGAATGGAATGGAATGGAATGGAATGGAATGGAATAGAACAGAACAGAACAGAACAGAACAGAACAGAATAGAATAGAATAGAATAGAATAGAATAGAATAGAATAGAATAGAATAGAATAGAATAGAATAGAATAGAATAGAATAGAAGAGTTGGAAGGGACCTTGGAGGTCTTCTAGTCGAACCACCTTGCCTAGGCAGGTGCTCCATCACTGGAGCTTTTGAAGAAGAGACTGGACAGCTATTTATCCTGAATGGAATAACCATTCAATGATCCCCTGCTTGAGCGGGTTGGACTAGTAGCAGCTATTCTGATAAGGCTTGATGATGATCAGATGAAGACCCTAATCTAATATTTTCAGCCATCTGTTTATATGTGACTTTGAATCCACTTTCATTTTCTTCCTTTGAATGGGAAAATGCTTTGCAATGTCATCCTCTCTCTGTCTTCATCCCTAAGCAGATCATGACCTCATTGTGATCTAAGCTTTGTGGTCTTAAAAAAACATACACACACACACACACACACACACACACGCACACGCACACGCACAAACCCTTCCCTTCCAGGTACTTGATTGTTTGTACAGATCATATTTCACCTGCAATTATGGGCAGCCGCATCTTGATTTGGATGAACTTGCAGTCTGCAAATTAAACAATGTGATTGTCCCTCCAAGATGACCTGATCCAAACTCAACTCATTAAGAAGCCATTTTGGTTAATCCCTTCAGGCAGTTGTCATTTAGAAACTTCAGGGGTTCCTCAGGAATCGTGCGCAGCCATTATAGAGTGTGGGGGTTGTTTTAAAAAGTCACAGCGGAGTAAAATCGGTTGGCTGATGAGTAGGTGAGTCAGAGAGCCTGTTGAAACATTTGTGGAGTTGTGAAGCAATTCTGGGTGATCTTGGGACAGGCCCTCTCTCAGCCCCAGGGAAGAAGAATAGAATTAGAATAGAATAGAATAGAATAGAATAGAATAGAATAGAATAGAATAGAATAGTTTATTGGCCAAGTGTGATTGGACACACAAGGAATTTGTCTTCAGTGCATAAGCTCTCATTGTACATAAAAGAAAAGATACATTTGTCAAGAGTCAAGAATCATCAGGTACAACACTTAGTCATAGGGTACAATAAGCAATCAAGTCATACTAGAAACAGTCAATAAAAATCATTAGGATACAAGCAACAAAGTTACAGTCATACAGTCACAGGTGAGAGGGGATAGGTGATAAGGAGTGATGAGATTAGTAGTGCAGACTTTGTAATAGTTGAACAGTGTTGAGGGAATTATTTGTTTAGCAGAGTGATGGCTTTCGGGGGAAAACTGTTTTTGTGTCTAGTTGTTCAGGTGTGCAGTGCTCTATAGCATCATTTTGATGGAAGGAGTTGAAACAGTTTATGTCTGGGATGTGAGGGGTCTGTAGATATTTTCACAGCCCTCTTTTTGACTTCAGATTTTTTTTTTAAAAAAAGGCAAATGTACTTATTTTTCTACTTACACTTTTGCTATTTTATTTAGAAATGCCTTCAGTCATCATGGATTGATTTAGAAATATATTAGCCCTGTGTTTGAGAAATCAATTTTAAGACACCCATGCGCAGAGTTAGCACTTAACTACTTAGAAATAGTTGATGCAGTGAAATTCTCAGAAACCTGCTAGTTGACATCCAAAGTGAAATATTTTTGTAAGAACAATTCACAAAAGGACACAGGATGATATATTTGTTCTAAAGAAACTTTCACATTTTTTTTCATCCCAGATAACAAACTGCGTTTCCTTCTGCATCCCACACATGTTTTTATTCAAGCTGTGAGACAAGGAAAAATTTCCTCAGAGCCTCTCAGCAGCGAAGTGTTTAAAACTACCCAACTTTGGCTTGTCTTTGGAAATTTTGATTTCTGCCTTGTGGATCTTTACGCTTCCTTAAATGTGCCACTCTGGAGTCAGTGGTTTCCACTGACAATAGAGTAAATTCACCAAAGAAACCACACTGTATGTCATGGAAGGATGGAAACAGAGATATTTTTGTACTCATCTGAGCAATTGTCGAATGCCAGTTTATTCAGGATTGTTACCAGGGAATTGATTTGTGCAGAACATCTTTTTTTAAGCTGTTGTCTACTAATAACAAAAATCCCACTCAGTGGAACTCTTGGGAATGTCTTTCTGAAAAACAGGTTTAAGGAAGTGAAAGCCAGGTGTTGAGGATACCCATTGTAGAAGTCTCTATGAAGATGAAGGTTTGTTCTCCCAGCTAAGATACAGATTAACAGAGTTGGAAGGGACCTTGGAGGTCCCTCTGCATAGAATGTTTTACAAGTTGACACAGGTGACCCTACACCATTTTGGACAGCTTGTGGGTTGGTTTCATTACCAAGCTGGGTAACACCTTCAGCAGAGTTTAGGAGATGTCCATGTCGGTGTTCTTCTGTTTATAAGGGCTTCAGGTGTGGGTGTCAAGTGAGGGTCTTGTGATGGGTCAGGTGTGAGTCATCAGTGAGAGTCTCGTGATGGGGGTTACATCAGGTCAGAGTCATTGGGAGGACAACTTCTGGTGGAGGTTTCATGGGCTGGTTGAGGGTCGGTGCCGTCTCTGGCTGGCTGTGTGGTTGATTTAGATTCTGAGGGGTTCATAGGCTGGTTGTAGGTCAATGTGTAGAAGAAGAAGTGTAGAAGTATCTATACTCTAACTCAACAGTAGCAACTGTGTCTATGGAGATTCTCAATCATCCAGGTCGTGGTTGTCCCAAAGGTGCTTTTCAAAAAGCAACTGGACTGAACGACAACAACCAGGCCAGCCACTTGATGGGCTCCATATCACTTTGAGGTCCTCAGGCCTGTTGTCAGAGCCATGTCTTCAGGGCCTTAGGAAAGAGTTTCAAAATGGGGGCCAGTCTCATCTCCACGAGGGTGATGTTCCACAATGAGGAAGCCACAACAGAGAAGGCCCTTCTTCTTTGTCCCACCAGATAGACCTCTTTAAGAGAAGGGATCTGTAACATTCCTCGTCTCCACGCTCAGGTGAGTCAGGTAGATATAACAGGGAAAAACATGCTCCTTCAAAGGTGGGGGGGAGAATCAAAATCTCTAACCTCCTCTTTTGTGGGTCAGGTAGATAAGACTAGGAAAAGATGTCCTTCAAAGGGTGATGAAGTTCTCCACCCTCTTCTTTTGTGGTTCAGGTAGATAAGACTAGGAAAAGATGTCCTTCAAAGGGTGATGAAGTTCTCCACCCTCTTGTTTTGTGGTTCAGGTAGATAAGACTAGGAAAAGATGTCCTTCAAAGGGTGATGAAGTTCTCCACCCTCTTGTTTTGTGGTTCAGGTAGATAAGACTAGGAAAAGATGTCCTTCAAAGGGTGATGAAGTTCTAAAATCTTCTCTTTTGTGGTCAGGTAGATATGACTAGAAAAAGATGTCCTTCAAAGGGGTGATGAAGTTCTCCAACCTCTTGTTTTGTGGTTCAGATAGATAAGACTAGAAAAAGATGTCCTTCAAAGGGTGATGAAGTTCTCCACCCTCTTTTTTTGTGGGTCAGGTTGATATGACTAGGAAAAGATGTCCTTTAAGGGGTGACGAAGTTCTCCAACCTTCTTTTTTGTGGGTCAGCTAGATATGACTCGGAAAAGATGTCCTTCAAAGGGGTGATGAAGTTCTAAAATCTTCTCTTTTGTGGGTCAGGTTGATACAACTAGGAAAAGATGTCCTTCAAAGGGGTGCTGAAGTTCTCCAACCTCCTCTTTTGTGGCTTAGGTAGATATGACTAGGAAAAGATGTCCTTCAAAGGGGTGATGAAGTTCTCTAACCTCCTCTTTTGTCCCTGTAGGGCGAGACATGCCCTATACATGGACACTGATATTTATCAGCTATGGGGTTTCTTAATTGTCTCCCTTTTTTCCCCCTTCTAGCTTTCAAAGACCTTGCAGGAGAAAGGCTGGCGCGTGGGAGACCTCTTCCAGGCAGTTCTGAAATACTGCGAAGCCATGGAGAAGTCTGCCGATGGGGACAGAACCCTGGAAAGCAAAACACTCTTTGGGTGGCTTCAGGAGAACATCTGAATGGACCAGGAAAGTTTCTCCTTGAATTCAACTTATGAATCCTCCTGGGGAAAAAAAAATGAAAAAAAGAGAGAATGTGTGCTAACTAGCAAACGTAACATAATTTGTGTTGTGAGGAACATTAAGCTGGAAGTAAATACTAAGCATACTGTACTGTCAAGTGGCTTTGTGAAACTTGGTGTGCTTTTAATCCTGTGTGTGTAGGATCTGAGTGAGGTTCTCCACTCGGTCAGTCTTCATCGGTCTGCAACTCTGCTCTGTTGCATTTTATCTTTGAGTGAGGATTCCTGCCAAACTAGGACAAGGAATGACCTGTCATCTCAGTCTAGTTTTTTGTCTCTGTCCTTCGTCTTTGCCATTTTTCCCTTGCCTCTTTCCATGGAACGAGCTGCAGGTCAAAAATTAGTAGTTCTGTGGGTCCTGCTGGGGTTTTATTTTCCTCTCTGAGGGCCTCGGGGCCTACGGAGTTGCTTGCTCGTTTCTTTGCGGCTTCTACCAACTTTCAACCAAGTTCCGCTGAGGGTGAAGCTGAAGAGAGGACCAAAGTACATCCGAATTAGGGTAAAGGAAGGGGTCAGGATCAAAGTGTAGGATTTATTACTTGCACCAGTCAAAAACCAAGCATTCTTCATTCCCAAATGCAGATTGTAATTCTCAATATGGAGAATTATGGTTGTATCAGAGAACGTGGATTGTAGATTTATGTTCTCCCATCACTATGATACTTTAATACTTCCAAAAGTTAGATACAAATATATTACACTCCCTCCAGAATACATCTTTTTCATCCGTTCTGTAAAATACTCCCTTCATAAAACAAATAATTACAGAGGAGAAAAATAGAGTAGGCCAGTAGCCAAAAGGTTGGTTCCTCCGGTTGTGCTTCTGGCTTATACAGTGATGTCAGGAAACATATTTAATGTTGTGTGGTCAAAACATTGTCCCCAAACCAATGTAGTAGGGTTATAGGTCTTTTTCTTTTCTTTATTCGACTGCATTCTGTTAAAATGAGGACGCAGTAGATAAGAATCATTGGCATAAAATAGTGATTATCAACCTTGGCCACCTGAAGATGTGTGGACTTCCAGCATAGCTGGCTGAGGAATTCTGGGAGTTGAAGTCCACATATCTTCAGGTGGCCAAGGTTGATAAACAGTAGCATAAGACATATCAGCATTACATAATTGCTTTGGAGAAATGATCACAGATCCAGGAGATTCCTCCCATTTTGTGATGTGGATCTAGTTCAAGAGTCTTCAAGCTTGGCAAGTTTAAGACTTGTGGACTTCAACTCCCAGAATTCCTGAACTAACATGACTGGAGGAGGAATTCTGGGATTTGAAGTCCACAAGTCTTCAAGCTGACAAGTTTGAAGACCCCTGATCTAGTTGAACTAGTTTGTGCTTTATGGAGTAGAAAAGAGGAAGGTATGACTTCTGGAGACCAAATCACTGCATCAAACCAACATTTCGAGCTGGAGAACACTGCTGTTGGGTTGGTTATTGATGCTCTCTAGAAAACAGGCAATTTCTCCATTGGCTTCTAATAAGGGTGAAAATAAGGACAGAATGGAACAACTCATGCAGCCAACTCGCTATGGTCAACTCACCATGGCCAATGTGCCGCAGGACAACTCAACAATTCAATGTAATTATTTAAAACAATTTTAATTTTTGTCATTCACATTTTATTTATTTCATGATTATATTCCACTATTTCTTCAATTTTAATGTAACTCTTGTCCCACGGCAAATTGGCCATGGTGAGTTGGCCATGGCAAGTTGGCCGTGGTGAGTTGGCCATGGCGAGTTGGCTGCGGTGAGTTGGCCATGACAAGTTGGCCACAGTGAGTTGGCCATGGTAAGTTGGCCATGGCAAGTTGGCCATGGCAAATTGTCATAGACCCAAATGAGGATGCTGCAAAGAAGCAGAATCCCATGAGTTAAATAAATATACCTCTCCAGTCAATGGAGAAGGAGGGAGTAACAGGTAGAAGGTATCTCTGAAGATTAATGAGATCTTCCAGGATTCTTCAGAGAGATTGGTGTTGCAAAGGAGGGATCCATACGGATTCCAGAGGCAGAAAGAGGTTGAATGATGCACTCTAATCCAGCCTTAATAGCAGGCTCAAAAGTTAATGGTTGAAGTTGTGAAACCGTTGTGTGTGTTGTGCTCAACAGGCCTGGAATGGCTTGGTTCTGCCTTTTCTTACTTGACTACTACGGAAAGTGGAATTTACCTGTCCTTCCTGGAATATCAAAATACATCTCTGAATGCTGTTGTTTGCGTTGTTTGCTCTACCCATTTCAGATTTCCTCTGTACACAAAGCTGTCTTGTTTTAGGAATTGTATCATATTCTGAATTGCTCTTAGGTGTGTTTGTGTGTGTGCGTGTGTGAGTACAATGAATGAAAGTCAACGCGAAGATTTTCCACTGTAATAAAAGACAGTTGGTGGTTAGAAAATGGACGCAATTAAATAACGAGATGTGAATTTCAAGTTGCACTAAAGTTGTTGTTTTAACAGTAAACTTAAAATAAATTGTATATAAGCAAACATCGGTGTGGTTTAAAATTTGTCTCTTCAAAGAAGGCAAGACTCAAGCGAGACTTCTTAGAGGGGCATTCCTGCCGTTTCCTAAAATATTGCAAAATAATTTGAGAAAGATGCAGATTCAATGTAGCTGCAGATTCAATGAAAGGTAAGTATTAAATTTAAGTATTTCTATAAGATTTTGTCTGTCTGTCCAAATATTTAGGCTGTCTGCCTGCCTGCCTGTCTGTCTGTCTACCCACTTTTACCTATCTATATACCTACCTACCTTTGTCTGTCTGTCTGTCTGTCTGTCTGTCTGTCTGTCTGTCTGTCCTATCTATCTATCTATCTATCTATCTATCTATCTATCTATCTATCTATCTATCTATCTATCTATCTATCTATCTATCATCTATCTCTGTATATAATCTACCTCTCTATCATATCTATCTATCTGCCTACCTACCTACCTTACTCTCTCATCTTTCTCTCATCTATCTTTATTATCAATCATCTATCTGCCTCTCTATATAATCTACCTATCTATCATATCATCTACCTGCCTACCTACCTTACTCTCTCATCTTTCTCTCATCTTTCTCTCATCTTTCTCTCATCTATCTTTATTATCAATATTATCTACCTCTCTCTCTATCATATCTATCTATCTATCCTCTGTCTACCTACCTACCTACCTTACTCTCTCTCATCTTTCTCTCATCTATCTTTATTATCAATATTACCTACCTCTCTGTCTATCATATCTGTCTATCTATCTACCTACCTATTGTCTATCCATCTTCTATCATTCATCTATCAACCATCTATCCATTCATTAATTAAATTTATATGCCACTCATCTTACTATTTAAACCGACTTTAAAATCCTTTTCATTGATTTTACACACGCAGTGGTCTGCAAAACGTAAAAATGCAAATCACCAATGCCTTCATTATTTTCAACCTGACAATTCAAGTTGACACAAAAGCAGTATATATTACTGTTTTCTACTCCATTTACAAGAATGCCAGCAAAAATAATTTCCAAATATGATTTCAAATTGCATTTGTTCAGTGGCATTTAAAGTTTTCTACCATCCCTGCTCTCTGTCAGAGCTATTGGAAAAACATTATGGACTCTGAAAAAAGGAGGGTTTTTTCCCCCTTACTATCCTGTCAGATAACTTGGATGAAAGAGTATTAGAAGATTTCTAACTTTCTCTAGAGGTTATGGCTGACTCTTAGAAATAGGAGGCTGAATTTTTCAGGACTGGGCTGAGATCCAGCCATGTAGCTACTGTGCTTCATGTTTATTAAGACAAGTGTGCTTAATCTGATTCCAGAAATAGACACTTGATTATTGATCTTGTTTTGAGCAAATACATCTTCATTGGCTGAAGACTTTCAGAAGTAGGGCCAGCCAGATTTTTACAAAAAGGGTGGGAAGGAACTCAACAATATTCATTTGGGATATAAAACCTTAGAAACACGTAGGAAAGCAGACTATCTTAGCTTACTGGCTCATTAATATTTTCTTTTCCCCTTATATGAATAAATCATTAGTCAGAATCCTAATTCAGTCTTTTCAAATAACTTGTTTTAAAAAGCTGCCTGGAATCCTAAGATTTAAATTAATACTTGATCAGAAAAAAAGGATCTTCTCTAGAGACCTGGGACATTCTTCCTTTAGAGAACATGATTTGCAAATGATTTTTGAGATCTCTTTATTGTTTGTTTTTTTTTGTCTGTTAATAGTTTAAGTTTTCACCATAGCAACAGCATTTGTCCTTAACCTATCCAGAAATTAGATGTTTCTTGATACTTCTTGTTCCAAATTTAGTGGTTTTAATCCTACCTTGGATATCTTATGTTAAAGATTGTTTTGCTCTTAGTTATTGTAAGTTGTTGAAAGAATCTCACAAATGCAGTGGTATAAATAGGATAGGATAGGTAGGTAGGTAGGTAGAGGATAGGTAGATAGATATAGATAGATGAGATAGATTATAGGGTAGGTAGGTAGGTAGATAGACGATAGGTAGATGATAGATAAATGATAGATGATATAGATGGATGGATGGATAGATAGATAGATAGATAGATAGATAGATAGAGAGAGAGAGAGAGACAGACAGACAGACAGACAGACAGTTTAGGAGGTAGTCATCTCCAAAAAGTTAATTTGAAAAATAATGTGATTGTAATTGTACCTGTCCCTTAGGCTGGTAATTAGCTTTGTAACAGGACATTCTCAAAAAAATATAGGGATGGGAAAACAGCCAAGGGTTTTCTGAAATAACCATTAAGGCCTTCCTCATCCTTGCTCGAGGATTTATCAGTGGAACTCCTGGGGGAGACATCTCAAGTGAAAAACATAAAATAACCATAAGAAGGAAAAACGTGTGGTCCATTGCATCCGTGTCATATGTAATATACAATATGAGTGATCTGTTGTGTCCTTCCTCTCACTGTTGCTTGGAATTGAAGATCAAAACTGTTAGCAACACAGTTGTAAAGCAATCGATGACAAAGGACAGGAGTTCGGGTTCCCGGTTCCCATGGTGTATCCCAACTACTTCCAATTTCATGTGATTTTCCCTCCTTGGGTCTACCTTCCATGGGGAGCTGCTGTTGGAGCTGAAAGCATGCTCCATTGCTTTCCTCCTGCCTTGGAGGAACATCACAACAGGATGTGCAGCCAGATGCTCTTCGTCTCACTGAAAACTTGGTTGGGCCATTTGTGTGGGCTGTTCCCGCTAGATTAGATCTATCTAGTTTAAATAAATGCAAATATCTTTATGTTTCCTGCGGTCGATCATCGTTTCAATGCCAAGATGAGAACAAAAATAGGTCAGAGGTTGAATGAAATGGTGAGAACTATGAGTGGGCTGGAACATCTTGTTGGGACCAAGTTCAATGTTCTTGCTGCAGTTTAGTTAGTTCTTGTTATCTGTGCTACTAAAATTTGCATTGGGGTGACCTTTAGCTGGACAAAATGGTGCGTCACGGGGCAACAGTTTTTGAACCAAGTTCTCTCAAATGGCCTAACTTACAGAATGTGTCCAAAATCCCAGGATTTGTGAACCCAAGAGAATGAAATTTGGGGAAAATGTGGCTGCTTCAATGCTATTGTTGCTGCTACTGTTGCATAGAAAACTTCATTTTCAATGTTCTGTGACAGTTTCCCAGCCATTCTCACAATCCCTTTTTTCCTCCTCTACCAGCGGTAGTCACTTACCTGCTTGCTGGAAAGGGAACTTGAGGGGAGGGGCAGGGAAGGAGGGAGGGAAAGGAAGAAAGGAGAAGGAAAGAAAGGAAGGGAGGGGGAGGGAGGGAGGGAAGGAAAAGGAAGGAAAGAAGGAAGGAAGGAGAACTGGGAAGAAAGGAAGGGGAACTGGGAACTGGGAAGAAGGAGGGAGGAGGGAGAAAGGGCAAGAGAGGGAAGGAAGGAAGGAAGGAAGGAAGGAAGGAAGGAAGGAAGGAAGGAAGGAAGGAAGGAAGAAAAATATTTGATTGATTGATTTCTGGTACTCCCTGCCAACTTCCTCCCCATTTTTACTTTATTCAAAAGATTAAAAGACAAAACCCAAAAGAAAAAAGAATTAAAACAAAACTCGACAAAAACATAAAAAAAACATGTGAAACACTTATGTCTCCTGGTTGAATAGTGACGATTCTATTGCAGTAGCTTTCCTGATCTTTGCAAAGGAGGTCCAAAATGTATAAGCTTCTACAGAAAAAGGAGCTTGCCTTCGCTGCCGTTTTGCTGTTAAGCAGCCCACATGTCTTCAAGTTCCTGTTTGAGCCTTGCAAAAAAAAAAAGGTGTAGTTGTGTTCAATGGTGGAAGGAACTTCAATGAGTTAGTGGCACTTTTTTTTTTCAGGTTCATGGGATGGTCCTAAAAAAAGAAAGCTGGCTTTAATAAACATTTGAAAGATTGCTGCATTTATATTTGTAAAAGATCTGGAACTGATCTAATGCCCTTGAGAAATTAAAGCTGATGGTTGCATGCGTGCAAAAGATTGCTTGAATTGAGCTTAGAATAAAATTTTGCTGAATTAAGTTGCGATTAAATGGTCTCCTTCACTCGGGCCTAAATGCTGAATCAGTTTCAATTAGCATCTCTTTAATGGTTAATTTTCCGTGGAGATTTTTTCCTTTCTTTTCTTCTTCCTTTTCTCTCTTTTCCCCCCCCCCTCCATCTGCCCTTCCAAACCACAATGGTCCATCCCTTGTGGATTTAAATTCCTACAGGAATGACTTGGCCGGCCAATATTTTTCAATATTTTTTAGGTTACTACCTCGTTCTTGAAATGAGCGAGGAAGGCACACGGGTGGCTGTGTGGTTCACCAAAGCAGCTGCAGGATTTGCCCATAGAACACCAAAAGACACCAACCCAGCTGGGGTTTTTTTGTTTTTTTGTTTTGGTCTTAAGAAGCCAGAATCATCCAGATGTTTGGAGCCAGAACGGAGACTGGTGTAAATTAAGTAAGTGAAATCATAAAGTACCCAACCACCTCTGCTTTATTATGTGACATATACATATATACATATTTCAGAACAGATAGAAAGAAGAGGGGAACCATTTATTCTCTAAAGCAGCGGAAGACAAATGAGAGGTGGGAACTGGTCAAGGGGAGAAGCACCCTGGAATTAAGGAGAGACAATGAGAACAATTAACCAGTGGAACAACATGCCTCCAGAACTTGTGGGTGGCTCCATCACTGGAGGTTTTGAAGAAGAGTTTGGACAGCCCTCTGTCTGAAATGGTTTAGGGTCTCCTGCTGGAGCAGGAAGGGGGCTGGACTAGAAGACCTCCAAGGTCCCTTCCAACTCTCGTCATTCTATTATTCTGTTACTGGATAGAGATATTTAGAGTGGTTTTGGCAAGTGTAAAACAGGCGCCCTACGACCTGCTCCACTTAGCTGTCATTGCACAGCTTGACTAAAATTGATTCAATGTCCAACGGGATAATTAGTCTTTGGCAGAGAGAGGCTGTTACTCAGGAACAAAGCACTTCTAAGTTTTCAAGGACTTAATAAAATAAAAAGAAAAGAAAATGCTCTACGGATATGCCCAATCGGAGGCCTTTGCAAGCTGCGTAACCAGGGGTGGGATGCAAATTTTTAAAACGACCAGTTCTGTGGGTGTGGTGAGGTGGGCGTGGCCAGGTGGTCATGTGATGGGTGTGGTGGTTGGTTTTTTTTTCTTTTTTTAAAAAACCTCCTGGGCCTCAGGGAAGCCCCGTCTGGGCGAAGCAGTTCAACAGCAAGAGAGGGAAATCAGCTGTGCCACACAATTTAGATTAGCTAGAAAGCAAGAAATTTAGTTTAGTTTACTTTATTGTCATTGCACCTCATACAACGAAATCAAACACCATCTTCAGTGCACATCATGACCATGACCATGAAAATAAACACAAACACGCATCCTTCACACATTGAACCGAAAACCCCCGACACCACACCAACACTGCACTATGCAGCAGAATTCAATAGACTTCCTGCCCTGGGATAGAAACTCTTTTTCAGCCTATTTGTCCTTGTTTTTATTATTATCCTGTACCGTCTGCCAGATGGTAATAGTTAAAAAAAAAAGGGGGTGCCCAGGATGAGATGGATCTTTGAGAATATTTTGAACTTTCTTAAGGCAGCTCTAAAGCTCTTCCAAAGAGGGGAGAGGGCAACCCATGATCTTTTGGGCAATGACAACCCTCTGGAGTGCTGCCCTGTCTGCCCCTGTGCAATTGGCAAATCATACAGAGGTGCAGTAAATTAAGAAACTCTATGGTGCTGCTGTAGAAGGTTACCAGCAGTTTTTCATTCTGTCGTTTCCTGAGAAGCCTCGGGTAGTATAATCTCTGCCGGGCCCTTTTAACCAGGGCTGCAATGTGGGCACCCCAAGTCAGGTCCTCTTTTAGGGTAACACCCAGAAACCTAAAACTGGCCACTTGCTCCACTACCTCCCTTGATAAGCGAGGGCTGGAGGTCTGATCTGTTCCTTCTATAGTCCACTATCAGCTCCTTGGTCTTATTGGTGTTGAGGACCAAGTTATTGTCTCCACACCACGAAAGCAACTGGTCCACCTCATCTCGGTAGGCAGACTCATCCACCCCGGAGATTAAGTCCAATCACTGTTGTATCATCTGCAAATTTAGCAATAGTATTACTAGTGTGAGTGGGGATGCAGTCATGCACATAAAGAGTATAGAGTAAGGGACTCAACACGCAACTCTGTGGTGTACCAGTGTTAAGAATATGGGCTGAAGAGGTATGATTACCTAATCCGATGATTTCCTGCTTTCTAGTAATCTAAATCGCACGGCACGGCTGATCTTTGGAAAACAGCTGATCGATGGGGGGAAAAAAAGAAATACCTTGAACTTCAAAGCAAACCAGTTCACTCCCAGCTGATCTTCGAATCATTTAACTTTTGCAAACCGGGCCGAACCGGTAAAACCGGGCCAAACCGGTAAAATCCCACCCCTGTGCATAACTCTTTGCAAAAGTTAAATTATAGAGGTGATTCTTCTCAGCTGCTTCTCTTAACTACCAGAAACACACTCTCTTGTGTTGCTTGGAAAGATCTCATGGTCATTGTCCCCTCTGTGCCACTCAGTTCATCTGGCACCTTCTCAAGACACTTCTTGTCCCTTGTCGTACTGCGTGGGCAATTCTTTTTCAGAACATTGAGTCCACTTCCATGAAAAAAAAAAAAATTCTTTCTAGTTTTTCTTTTGTCGTTGTCTCCTTTCCTCCCTCCCTCTTTCCCCCTCTCTCATTTCAAGCTTCCCTTCTTTAAGGATCTTGAAACAACACAAACAAACCCTGTTACCTTAAGGCATCCAGGGGAAATGAGCACATGTTGATAATTATTGGTTTTGGGCTCCACTTGATTCACTTCTGTGGTGAGCCAGAATGCTTGTTTATACCCAAGTTTAGGGACTGAGATGTAGATTAGGTCATGATTGTGTCTTTTAGAATCACTGGATGGACATCTGGGTGAAAAACAAGACATTTTTTTTTCTTGTACCACTGGAGTTTGAGGAGGTGGTGGTGGTGACCAGGCAAATGACAAGGGTGGGTGAAACCAACAGCTTCAAAGTTAAAGTGACCTGCTTCCAGCAATGGTCGTGTTTACCTCACCCCCCTTGAAATGAAACCAAGAAGCTTTATTACCAGCCAGACCAGAAAGGTAGAGGAGAGATAAGTTATCTTTGTCAAAAGGTGGGTTTGTGCTCCTCCTCCTCTTTCACCTCCTCCTCCTCCTCTTTCTCCTTCTCCTCCATCCCTTCTTCTCCTTTTTCCCCTTCTCCTTCCTCCATCCCTCCTTTTCCTCTTTCACCTCCTCCTTCTCCTTCCTCAATCCCTTCCCCTTCTCCCCCTCTTTCACCTCCTCCTCTTTTTTCTCCTTCTCCTTCCTCCATCCCTTCTTCTCCTTTTTCCCCTTCTCCTTCCTCCATCCCTCCTTTTCCTCTTTCACCTCCTCCTCCTCCTTCCTCAATCCCTTCCCCTTCTCCCCCTCTTTCACCTCCTCCTTGCTCCATCCCTTCTCCTTTCTCCTTCTCTTTCCTCCCACCCTCCTCCTCTTTCACCTTCTCCTTGTCCTTCCTCAATACCTTCTCCTTCTCCCATCCCTTCTACTTCCTCCATCCCTTCTTCTCTTCTTGCTCCTGCTCCTGCTCCTCCTTCACCTTCTCCTTCCTCCACCCCTCCTCCTTTCACCTCCTGCTCCTTTTTCTCCTTCTCCTTCCTCAATCCCTTCTTCTCCTTTTTCTCCTTCTCCTTCCTCCATCCCTCCTTTTCCTCTTTCACCTCCTCCTTGCTCCATCCCTTCTCCTTTCTCCTTCTCTTTCCTCCACCCTTCCTCCTCCTCTTTCACCTTCTCCTTGTCCTTCCTCAATCCCTTCTCCTTCTCCCATCCCTTCTACTTCCCCATCCCTTCTTCTCTTCTTGCTCCTGCTCCTCCTTCACCTTCTCCTTCCTCCACCCCTCCTCTTTCACCTCCTCCTCCTTTTTCTCCTTCTCCTTCCTCAATCCCTTCTCCTTCTCCCCCTCTTTCACCTCCTCCTTCCTCCATCCCTTCTCCTTCTCTTTCCTCCACCCCTCCTCCTCCTCTTTCACCTTCTCCTTCCTCAATCCCTTCTCCTTCTCCCATCCCTTCTACTTCCTCCATCCCTTCTTCTCTTTCTGCTCCTCCTCCTCCACCACCTTCTCCTTCCTCCACCCCTCCTCCTCCTCTTCCTCCTCTTTTGCCTTCTCCTTCTTCCTCCATCCTTTCTCCTTTTCTCATCCCTTCTCTTTCCTCCATCCCTCCTTCTCCTCCTCCTCCTCCTCCTCCTCCTCCTCCTCCTCCTCCTCCTCCTCCTCCTCCTCCTCCTCCTCCTCCTCCTCCACCTCCTCTTCCACCTCCTCCTCCATCATTTGTATTTAGAAGCCAGAATGGCAATCTGATAAGGTCAGAGGTCCATAACTTATTTTCTGACCATTAAGAAAAGTTTTGAAGGATGGGAACTGAAGCAGAAATTATCTCCAACATTTGGTGGCTGAATGGTCAACTATATTAGGCTTTTGATAGTGAGCGTTGGGAACATTTTAAGGGTAGGAACAGAAAAGATTTGCTTCAGAGATACCAGCCCTATTTCCCATTTCCATCTGTTATTTTTTAAAAAGAAATAACCACTACAAAACCCAAACCGTGCAGTTGGGCTTGGTGGCTCTTGGTTGACCACGTCTTCAAAGTAGATGCTAGAAAACAGGAAGAGCAGGACAGACGGAAGATGTTCAAGGATGTTGTGAAGGCAACGGTGTAAATATTAAAAAAATAATAATGACTTGTCCGTGGATGGAACAATTTGGGACTTTTCGGCAGATGGGACGAATAGGGAGTTTCCTAAAGTGGAAAAAAAATTATGTTACTGACAATTTACTGACAATGGCAGGATTTTAGATGGCAAACAAATTGAAGACCAGAGGAGAAATATTACTCTTGGTCTGGGAAAGGACATCCTTTTTGTAAATCATCCCTAAATAAAGTGGGTTCCAAAATAATGGAATAGCTGAAATTGAAAGGGACCTTGGAGGTCTTCTAGTCCAACTCCTGCTCAATGTCAACTCATAAAACAGTTCTATGCCTGTTTTAGGATTGCCATGAACAGAAGTTGGGCAGTGGGGGGAGGGGAGGGAGGAAATTTAAAAGAGCATTGCAGCAGTTTGGAACCGAAAGTGCATTCCATTCTTGTCTTGCAAAGATTATAACTAGACAACTGGGGTTTCTGCCACACAAATCTCTAATTGGAGAACGTGATTGATGACTCTTAGCTATGAAAGTATTTAGTTGGAGAATATGAGGCTCATGATTTAATTAGAATCCTGACTGGAATCCTGTCATTCAAGCAGAAAACCCTATAACACTTCAGATGATCTTATCACTAATGGTCAGGCCACAAGAAGGCCCCTTGGACCATTCCTCTCTCCAGACATTTCTCAGGGTTAAACTGGTTAGAAGTTAACTTATAACCCCGAGAATGTCTAATAATCCATGCTGGCTTATGGGATCTGAACCTTGTGATGGGCTGTGCTGTCAGCCTTCCAGCAACCTTCCATTTCGCCCAATAACTCCAAGACAGACATCTTCTCAAAGGTTCCTTTTTTATTTGGATACTAACTGCCACAACTGGGGAATCCCAAATCTGAAAGTTCTGGGCTTCCTTACAATAAGTAAAAAGTACAAAATCAATCCCCGGCACCCATCACCACATCACATGGCCCAATCACCATCCATCCCAAGTTAAGACTTCCTCTCACTTAGGTGCAACACAACCTGACCTTGAATCAGAAAAAGAATGTTGTTATGTCTCACTAGATATACTCCAATAAATTCCCCCCTTCCACTTTCCCAGGCTCAGATGTGGCAGTGTGGGAGCATCTAATATCAACATGACTTCCAAAGCTGACATGTGCATCGTCCAGCTGAATAGAGAGGGCCTTGTTTAGCATCCTTGACCATAGCCAAACGAGAGTTTCTTGTCTTCTAATGTGGGGCACTATGATATTGCTAAATACTGGTAACCAGTATACAGGAGTGAGAGGCAATGGGCCAGAGATGATACCCATTGTCTGGTGGAGTTGGACATCAAACAACAGGGCTTTTTCCAATGTGTCTTTTTAAACACGAGCCAGCCATGTGAAGCAGCCGCCAAAAAAGCTAATGCAATCCTTGGTTGTATAAACAGAGGCATAGAATCAAAATCACGTGAAGTATTAGCACTGCTTTACAAAGCCTTAGTAAGGTCACCCCTTGAATACCGCATACAATTTTGGTCACCCCATTACAAAAAAGATGTTGAGACTTTGGAAAAAGTGCAGAGAAGAGCAACTAAGATGATCGAAGGCCTGGAGACTAAAAGAGATGAAGTACGGTTGCAGGATTTGGATTTGGCCAGTCTAGAAAAAAGGAGGACTAGGGGTGACATCTTCCAATATTTGAGGGGCTGCCACAAAAAAGAGGGGGTCAAAATATTCTCCAAAGCACCAGAAGGCAAGACAAGAAACAATGGATGGAAAATAACCAAGGAGAGAAGCGATCTGGAATTAAGAAGAAATTTCCTAACAATGAGAACAATTAGCCAGTGGAACAGCTTGACACCAGAAGTTGTGGGTGCTTCATCACTGGAGGTTTTTAAGAAGAGACGGGGCAACTATTTATCATGAATAGTATAAGGTCTCCTTCTTCTGCGGGGGGTTGGACTAGAAGACCTCCAAGGTCCCTTCCAGTTTTATTTGGATGGATGGATGAGTCCTCTCTTCTCATCAGGCGGCCAAAGGATTTGAGCTTCAGCTTCAACCTCTGTCCTTCCAAAGAACAGTGTTGATTTTTCATACAATACTGTACTGTTTAACTTTATGCAACTGACATGGTTGGTTAGATGTATTTGCTGTGCTCTGATATGAGATGAATCCAGGAAAAATACAGGTGGTTTGAAAACCTCTTTACTCTTCCATGGTTAGGTGGGGACCTTGAGGCTGCCTTTTTTCAACTGAAACCCTCCCAAGAGGGAACATTTTGGAAGTGGTTTCTCATTGCCACCTGCCAAGGACTGAGAGAAGGGGTGAGATTCGACCGGTTCAGACCGGTTCAGGTGAACCGGTTGTTAAAGTTACAGCTGGTTCGCTGAACCGGTATTTCAACCGACCAGCTAGCCTCCCCACTCCTACCCCTCCCCACCCTCCCAGGAGTCTCCACGCATTCCATTTTTGATGGAGGTAAGTGCAGAGTTTGCGCGGAAGCTCTGGGAGGGGAAAAAAATGGGCCTTCTGGAAATCCGGAAATGGGTCTCTTTCTGGCTTCCGGAGGGCCTCCAGAGCCCATGGGAGGGCATTTTCGCTCTCCCAGAGGCCCGGGGGAAGCCTCTGGACCGTTGGGAGGGTGAAAAATGGCCTTCCTGAAAAACTAGACGTCGCAAAACGGGCCTATTTCTGGCTTCCGGTGGGCCTCCAGAGACCAGGAGAGGCTGTTTTCATCCTCCCAGAGGCCCAGGGGAGGCCTGTGGACCCTTAGGAGGGCAAAAATGGCCTCCCCTGGGCTCTGGAGGCCCACCGGAAGCCGGAAACAGGAAGTTCCTGTAAGTCCCGCCGCCCCCATGGCCATGCCCACCCAGCAATTGGGCAGCAAACTGGTTGCTGGGTTTTTTAAATCCCACCCCTGGCTGAGAGAGAATGATTGGCACAAGGTCAGCCAGCTAGTTTGGGAGTTACTGGTGGTATCTAACTTGGTGCTTTAACCACTATACCAGATTGGTTCTCTATGCAAGAACTAATATATAATTGTTATAAATAAAACGTAGAGTTCTAGGGCTTAAAGCTTTATTAACGTTATTGTCTCCTGTTTTTCAGGTTCAAACTTTGTACTTAAGTAAAAGAGAAACTTGAAGGGAAAAGGTGGTTTAATTTAACGATAGCCATTAATTACATCCAGAAGGAACCCAAGTGGATTAAAAGGGATGTGATCTGATTAAGATGTATAAAACTAATTGAGTAATTAATTGTGCATGGAAATCCTGATCTTGCAAGGTGATTAACAATAGCGCGATTAAGCACTTGAACAATCTTTTCGGCTGGCTAGAAATTGGAGTCGTAAAAATCTGTAGAAAAGAATTTCCTTTCTCTCAAGTCGCTACAATTCAGTGTTATTTGAGGAAAAACTGGTCCAGCTAAACTTTGGACTCTGTTGTAGGTCTTTGGAATGATACAAGGGCTAGAAGGACCAAGTGTGTATGCAAAGATTCTGAGATGAAACGATGCACATAAAACCCAGGTTCTAGGACATGAGCGGATTGAGACAGAGGGCAGCGTTAAACACGTCCTCAGTTTGGAATCATTGTGCACTGTGTCTTATCTAGCTCGAGTATAGCTTGGACACCATTCGTTGCTCAGATCCTTGTGTATAGGTGGCAAGAATAAACTCTTTAGTGCTTTGAACTCAACTCCTGTTCCTGACGACTTGCACCTGACCCAGGTGGAGCTTTCATTGCATCATTGTGGCCATGACGACCTTGCCTTTTTTTTTTGATCACGCCCCCTGGACATCCCTAGATAAAGGTAAAGGTTCCCCTTGCACATACGTGCTAGTCGTTTCTGGCTCTAGGGGGCAGTGCTCATCTCCATCACAAAGCCGAAGAGCCAGCGCTGTCCGAAGACGTCTCCAAGGTCATGTGGCCAGCAGGACTAAAGGCCTTCAAAGGACCACCAAATGGGTCCCTACTTTTCCACTTGCATTTTTTTTTTACATGCTTTCAAACTGCTAGGTTGGCAGAAGCCGGGACAGATAACAGCAGCTGACTCCGTTACGTGGCGCTAGGGATCCGAACCGCTGAACTGACGACCTTTCGGATCAACAAGCTCAGCGTCTTAGCTACTGGGCCACCCACGTCCCTATGGACATCCCTAGACCCGTTGATTACAATAATAATCCATGGATGTTAGCCTACACCTGACTGATGTCCATCACCCCACCATTGAGAAATGTCCAATGCTTAGAGTCCGTCAGGGTGGGTAGGGCCCCCCGCTCCAAAAGAGAGGATTCAATAAACATCCATATTGACTTGAAGTTATAGCTGGCAGGTAGGATCTTCTGCTCTGTGATGGTCTTTTCCCCCCCAGGATCTGCAGTAGGAATTTATGAAAGTAAAGTGCCCTCATGTCTTGGCTTGGTGGTCTCCAAGTTTGAGAAATGGTCTGGGAATCCATTCTACCTTGTCCTCTGTTGCTACAGGACAATTGCAGGTTCTGGGATCTGACCAGTTTGTTGTTTAAGATGTCTAGTAGAGTTCTGCACTGCAAGACAGTTGGCCTTTCCTTCCTCCCTCCCTCCCGCCCTTCTTCTTTCCTTCCTTCCTTTCTCCCTCCCTCCTTCCCTTCCTTCCTTCTTTTTCTCCCTCCCTTCCTCCTTCCTTTCCTCCTTCCTTCTTTCCTCCTCCCTCCTTCCTTCTTTCCTCCCTCCCTCTTTCCTCCCTTCCTTCCGTACATACATACAGTACATAAATAGAGATACATAGGCATACATCTTCTCTTGCCATCCCTTCTTTCCTTCCTTCTTCTCCCTCCCTCCTTTCTTTCCTCTCTCTCTCCTGCCTTTCCTTCTTTCCTTCCTCCCTTCCTTCTTTCCTTCCGCGCTCTCTCCCTCTTTCCTTCCTTCCTTCCTTCCTTCCTTCCTTCCTTCCTTCCTTCCTTCCTTCCATACATACATACATACATACATACATACATACATACATATATACATACAGTACATACATAGACATACATATCATACATCTCCTCTTGCCATCCCTTCCTTCCTTCACCTCCCTCCCTCCCTCTCTTCCTTCATCCATCCTTCTTCACTCTCTCATTCCCCGTTCCTTCCTTCATCTCCCTCCCCCATTCATCTATATCTCCCTCTCCTTCCTTCCTTCCTTCCTTCCTTCCTTCCTTCCTTCTTCTCCTTCCTTCCTTCCTTCCTTCCTTCCTTCCTTCCTTCCTTCCTTCCTTCTTCCCTCCCTCTCTCCCTTTCCCATCAAATTCCTCCCTCCCTCCCTTTCTTGCCAAGATGGAACTTTATGCTTGTTAATATTTGTTATGTTATGTTAATCCAAATTACTCAACTTTGTATTTTCAGGCCTAGCGGATATTGGACGAGACAATCCTTTCATTTGCAATTTTTTAATTCCCACTGAGTCATGAGAAATTTCCAGTGTCTACCACACCTTGGGGTTTTGCTCATCCAAGCCAGACAGTGCCGTATTAAATCCTGTTTATTTAGTTTAGTGGGTGTTTTTTTCTTCCTTTTTTTTTTTTGCAAAATTGCTTAAAATTGGACAGATAGTTTTTTTAATAAAAAAAAAAAAACAGAACCTTTGATCCCCTAGGAGAAACATTCTATTGGGGGAAAAAATACCCATTATTTTATCTGGTTTCCAAGACTTACAAGTATATTCTACGCCACCGTAATTCACTTGATTGAGAACATATGCCAGTGATGGCTAACCTTTTCAGCTTGGCGTATCGAAAATCGGGAAAAAGTGTAGCCTTCCTCGGGTCGTGTGTCACTTCAAGAGATATCAATAATTTGGTTTATGACGGACTGGGCTGGGGTGATCACACAGGGCTGTGAAACTCGTCTCCCTGGTCTCAGGGCTGCAGGTGCAGGATGTGGGGATCGGAAGGCCACCTTACAGGGCTGTGAACCTCATGGATCTCCTTTCCTCCTGTAGCGTTCCTGAGGTAATGAAACTGACAAACCTCAGTTTATGGCGGTTAAAACTGGTTCTCTGCTGCAAAGATCTTGTGGCAGCGGTGACACCACGGCTCCACGCCACAAGCAGGGAGCAGGGATTGGAGCAGAGCACAGGCAGCCTCTGAATGTGCAGGTTTTCCCCACACCAACAGGCGTGTCAGTCAAAGTGCCTCGGCGTGTCACGAGTGACGCGTGTGTCATAGGTTAGCCATCACTGACATATGCAAAAGTGATCCACAAAGGCACCATTTCCGGGATCCGTGTTTTTCATCGGTCCCTTGACTAGTCTCTGTGACCAAACGGAACTCCAAGCATATCCATACATCCCTCGGGGTTAATCTAGAGCAGGGGTGTCAAACTCTATTTCATTGAGGGCCTCATCGAGGTTGTGTTTGACCTCGGGGAAGGGCGGATGGACGTGTGGCCACGGTCGGCATCAGTGGTGGGATTCAATTTTTTTTTACTACCGGTTCTGTGGGGTGTGGCTTGATGGCTATGGCTAGGTGGGTGTGGCCACGTGACTGGGTGGGTGTGGCTTTTTGGTTTTTGCTTTTTTTTGCTTTTTTGCAGCACCCCTCCACCTGTTTTGGGGGGCCTTCTGGGGCTCAGGCAAGCCTCCGGCAGGGGACCCTTTTGCTCCCAGGGCCTCAGGAAGGCAAAAAAAATGGAGCGTGGGGGTCAGGGGGGGCTGAGCCCCTCCCTCCATTTTTTGCCTTCCTGGGCCTCAGAAAGGGGAATCCCAGGACAGCTGATCGTATGTCAGGAGAGGAAAAAAAGAAATACCTTAAGGGGCGAGCATCAGGCGGGCAGGACAAGCAAGCCAGCGGTGACTCTTCCCAAAGAAAATAGGTGGAAACTCATTTCCCCTGTCTGTCATGCCCCTGTTGGAATCTGATTCCGAGGGGGAGGTCGAACAGCTGACAGGGAGTGGGAGTGTGGCTCCAGTGGCTGTGGAGGAAACTGGGGAAGGGCACAGTCCAGCTGGGCATTCAGTGGAAGACCCAGGCCCACCCCCTCTGCATCCTAGGGCACACAGGGGAGGAAAGGATAAGGGAGCAACATGGGTTACGGGGGAGAAAAAGGCCCTGATTCCCTTCATTAGCTGCAGCTGGGGAAACAGGATAAAGAGGGCGTTTGCGCACAGCTCCTTGCTGGAAGCAAAGTGTGAATTATCTTTTCCCCCCCTCAAGTCTTATCTGGGTTCTGGCGTCTTCCCCACTGTATGTGTTTTGTTATCTTTTGAAGTCTGCAATTCCTTATCCTGCCCTGTCTTGTTGATTGCTGCAGTGTGGTTTGTGTTGGTTTTTATTTATAATTTATATGTACTTTGGGTTCGGACTGAGGTTCTTCCCTTTGAAAACTTTTCTTGGGAGAGTTTTTTCTCCAGCTGATGATAACTGGACATTAGGGGCCAAGTTGGAGGAATAAAAGGGACTTTACGTACTTTTGTGACTTTGTTGCTTTTGTGCCCATGTCATCACAATGTTTATGGAAGTTCTCAGTCCTCCAGGTCATGGTTGTCCCAAAGCTGCTTTTTTCAAGAGACAACTGGACTTGGTTTTCCCTTGAAGATGTTTTGCTTCTCATCCAAGAAGCTTCTTCGGTTCTTCAGAATGGAAGGAGCTACTTGAATGAGAAGCAAAACATTTTCAAAGGAACGTCCATGGAGATTCTCCAGGTCATGGTTGCCCCAAAGGTGCTTTTTCAAGAGGCAACTGGACCTTCTTTGTTTTTCCTTGAAGATGTTTCCCATCTCATCCAAGAAGATTCTTCAGTTCTTCAGAATGGAAGAAGCTACTTGAGTGAGAAGCAAAACCTCTTCAAAGGAACGTCCATGGAGATTTTCAGCCCTCCAGGTTGTGGTTGACCCAAAGGTGCTTTTTTTCCAAGAGGCAACTGGACTTTCTTGGTTTCTTCTTGAAGACATTTCACTTCTCATCCAAGAAACTTATCCAGAGCTGAAGAAGCTTCTTGGATGAGAGGCGAAACGTCTTCAAAGAAAAACCAGGAAAATCCAATTACCTCTTGAAAAAAAAGCACCTTTGGGTCATTTCCCACGTGACGGCTTTTGACCCAATTCTATTCCACCATGATAGTAAGAAGATCTGTCTGAGTTAGTGACTCACCGGGTTAAATACATTGAGGGAATGAGGTTAAATGTGGTTCATTTGAAGAACGGAATTGGGGGTTGCTGAAAAGTATCAGGCATTACAAATTTCAAGATCGGTCGAATCAAAGGTTGGCAGCAGAAACTATGAGTAACGTTACCGATCAAATTCATAGTTGATTCTCCAAACGAGAGTCTGCAGCTAGAAAACAGAGAATGCAAAGTTTGCAATGAAATGTCACTTGTGTTAACCTCTTCAAAATCATTGCAGATAACAGATAATCAGAGTTGGAAGGGACCTTGTAGGTCATCTAGTCCAACCCCCCGCCCAAACGGAAGACCCTACACCATTTCTGACAGATGGCAGTCCAGTCTCTTCTTGAAAGTCTCAAATGATGGAGCTCCCACTTCTGAGGGCAACTTCTGTTCCACTGGTTGATTGTTCTCCCTGTCAGAAAGTTTCTCCTCATTTCCAGGTTAAATCTCTCCTTGTTCAGTTTCCATCCATTGTTCCTTGTTTGGCCTTCTGGTGCTTTGGAGAATAGCTTGACCCACTCCTCCTCTCTGGGCCAGCCCCTCAAATATTGGAAGGCTGCTCTCCTGTCTCCCCCGGTCCTTCTCTTCCCTAGACTAGCCAAGCCCAGTTCTTGTAACCGTTCTTCGTATGTTTTAGTCCCCAGTCCCCTAATCTTACTGGTTGTTCTTCTCTGCACTTTTTCTAGAGTCTCAACATCTTTTTTTATAGCGTGGTGACCAAAACTGGATGCAGTACTCCAGGTGTGGTCTTACTAAGGCTTTATAGAATGGTATTAGTACCTCATTTGATCTCGATTGTATCCCTCTGTTAATGCATTTTAGGATTGCATTAGCTTTTTTGGTGGCGGCTGCACACTGCTGGCTCCTATTTAGCTGGTTGTCCACTAAGACTCCAAGATCCCTCCCCCAGTTCCTGCTATTGAGCCTGGTTTCACCCAGTCTATATGTGTCCTTGTGGTTTTTCTTGCCTAAATGTAGGACTTGACTTTCCTCTGCATTGAATTTCATTTTGTTAAATATGAAGTGCAAGTAATCTTTCATTATTTTACGGGTTCTTCAAGAATTATGCATAGCAAAAGGTTTTTAAAATAAATAAGAAAACCCAGTGTCAGTGCTCCGTATGGTTATTTTCTTGCAAGCTGTCACATGTCTCTCCGATCTTTCTATTTTTTTCGGTGTATCATTTCTAGCCTCTCAACTTTTTCTTCCTTCTTACCAGCTGGCCATCGGCAATTTCATCCTGGTTTCTTTTTCACGTTCACGAGAAGAACACAATCCTCCCCTCCCACCCCCTGTGAACATGGCGAGTGGTAATTAAAAGTTGCAGTGGGGAAAAGATAGCATGGTGCAATGATGAAACTACCCTGATGTAATCCTAATCTAACTGCGATTGTTGATTTAGGTGGTGGCTGGTGCGTCCACGCTGCAACAGATTCCTGAAATGTCTGTTCCATGTGTCGTAGCAGTGGCCCAAATTTCGGGAAGACTGACCACGGCGTAAGTGGTTTGACAAAGACCTCAGGGCACTGAGGATGCTGGAAAAATTGAACAAACAAACTTGTGTGTAGAAACGTAGCCTATGGCGACCATTTGATCATGCCCACTGCCGTTAAGGATGCTCTCTCTCTTTCTCTCTCTCCTCTCCTGTTTCTCTCTCTCCTCTCTTTCTCTCCCCCTCTCTTCTGCTTCTCTCTTCTCTTTCTCCTCTGTTCTCTCTGTTCTCTTTGTTCTCTTCTCTTCTCTCTTCTCCCTCCTCTCCTTTCTTTCTCCTCTCTCCTCTCTCTCCCTTCTCCCTCTCTTTTCTCTTCTCTCTTCTCTTGGTTCCTTCTCTCTCCCATCTTCCTCTATTTTCTCTTCTCTCTCCTCTCTCCTCCTCTCTCTTCTCTTCTCTTCTCCCTCTCTTTTCTCTCTTCTCTTGCTTCCTTCTCCCTCTTTCTCTCTCCCTTCTCTCTCCCATCTTCCTCTATTTTCTCTTCTCTCTCCTCTTTCTCTCTTCTCTCTCCTCCTCTCTCTTCTCTTCTCTCTCCCTTCTCCCTCTCTTTTCTCTCTTCTCTTGCTTTCTTCTCCCTCTTTCTCTCTCCCTTCTCTCTCCCATCTTCCTCTATTTTCTCTTCTCTCTCCTCTTTCTCTCTCCTCTCTCCTCCTCTCTCTTCTCTTCTCTCTCCTCCCCTTTCTCTCCTCTCTTCTTCTTTCTCTCTCCCTTCTCCCTCTCTTTTCTCTCCTCTCTCTGTTCTTCTTTCTCTTTCTGTCTTCTTCTCTCTTTTCTCTCCTCTCTCTTCTCTCTCTCTTCACTGCTGTTGTCAACTTAGTAACACGGATGTTAAGTGAATCTGGCTTCCCCATTGACACTGCTTGTCAGAAAGTCACAAAAGGGGATCTCGTGACCCGTGGAACACTGCAACCGTCATAAATGCGAGACAGTTGCCAAGCCTCTGAATTTTGATCACGTCACCCTGGGGGTGCTGCAACAGTGTGAAAAATAGTCCTAAGTCACTTTTTTTCAGTGCCGTTGTAACCTTGAACAGTCACTCAGCGAGACTGTTGTAAGTCCAGAACGACCTGTATTTTCTTGAAATGTTCATACTAAGTAAGCAAACATTCAGGCCTGCATTGAATGCCTCATTTCTGTTATTTTTTTTGAAAACCCGGTTTTAAAATCGTAGGGTTTTTTTCTTCAAAGAAAACAATGATTATTATTTTTTGTTGAGAATTTTGCATTTACTCTGCATCCATCCCACTTCCTGGATTAACTCCAGATGTAGAAAATGTGTACGTAAGGAAAAAATAATAATAATAATTGGGCTGTAATGCAATCAGTTGTCATAATACTGGATTGTTTGCTTAATGATGGTTTCCTCTGGCCTTCCCCAGGCCACTGTGGTCTGTGTTTTTTTTCCTCCGTTGAGGATATTTCCATTGGAAAGGATTTCTTTTCCCCTCACAGACTGAAGTCCTAAGGCTGACTCTTCCGTACGGAATTCGGGACGACGCTAAAACTCAAGGCTCCTGTCTGTGTGCTACACAAATGTAAACAATTACAGTCCAGGAATATTACTGCCTAGTAACATCATATTGGCTATCCTAAATTGCCATGGCCGGCCTGCCCACGTTCCTCCCAATCATGATTTTTTTTTTTTTTTGGAACAAAATAAAAAAAAATGGCATGGAGAAATGTTTATGGTTGTAGGCGAGCCAGACCAAGCTGTAATCAGGTTTGAAGTCAACGTTTTGGGGTCCTGGCAGCTTCTGTAGTTGAAAGAAGTCTCCATATGTGTTAAAAAAAAATCATCTTTGGTGCTTCTGGAGGAATTCATAGATAACTTCTTGAAAGGAACACAAAGAAAATCTCAGCAGAAATGGTTGTGTAGCTAACCTCCCCTTTGAAGCTTTGCTACCTCTGCTAGATCCTGTAGATATATCTACGGTGTTCCAAAAGTGTTTTTTTTTTTCAAGAGATAACTGGACTTTGTTGCCCTTGAAGATGTTTCATTTCTCATCCAAGTACCGTGTTGCGGCGTATAAGGCGACTTTTTACCCTGAAAAACATGCCTCAATTGGGGGTGTCGTCTTATATGCGGGTCATCTTATCACCTTGACAAATAGTAATTGGGAAGCACTGCGGCTGCCCGCGGCTGAGGCACTGCGCACCGTGAAGCGAATCCCGTGAAGCCGAAAGGAGCAGCCAGCCTTCTCCCAGCTCCCAAGGGCGAGGCTCGCACACCCGAGCTCCGCTGAGGTATCCGGCTGGGGCTGTCAGGGGTTGTTACCACTGGCGCGGCTCCGCGCGGCTCCAGTCGCGTTGCCTCGGGAAGGGAAAGGCAAAACCAGGAGCCTCTGCTGCCATTGCAAGCGCAGCGCCGCTCTTCCTCTTTGCCTTCCTTCCCGAGTGCGGGACTGGGCGTGGCATCAGGTAACTCTAACAGCCAGCAGTGATCTGAACCAGCGAGCCGGGCCGAGCCTCGTTTCCTGGGAGCTGGCTGGCTCTCTTTCAGCTTCACGGGATTCCCATTCCACGATGCTACAAAATGCCTCAAAAAAAAAAAAGTGCAAAAGTGGAAGGCGTGCGGAAGAGGGGCGGTATATAACAAACTATATTTTGAGTGGAAATGTTGGAGGGTCGTCTTATCGCCGAATTCGTCTTATCGCCGGCATATACGATAGTTTCTTCAGTTCCAAAGAAGAACCGAAGAAGCTTCTTGGATGAGAAGTGAAACGTCTTTCAGGAAAAACCAAGAAAGTCCAGTTGCCTCTTGAAAAAAAAAAAAGGCATCTTTGGGACAACCATGGCCTGGAGGACTGAGAATCTCCATAGATGTTTAGGATCTCTGTCTTTCTGGTTAGAAAAGAGTGTAATGGTGACTGTTCAGAGTTTTGCGACGTTAATTCAGTGCCAGAAAAATAAACACAGGTGGCTGATGCCTCATTTAACCTCTTTATAAACACAATAAGTAGATTTTACAAACCAGTTGTAGATTTCTCCAACATGGAGCGAACTCAGACAGAAACATGTTGCAAGTAACCCTCAGCGGAGCAGAAGAGAACGAGAGGATTTCCAGTTTCACTTTAGTTCAGCAGGCAAGCATTATACACAGCAGAGGAGAGAAGCAGTTTCATCTTCAATAGACAGACTCTGAGCTCAACATAGCTGCAGAGTTGCAAAGCTTAATATAGAGCCACGCCTAGGCTACTTCTGGTTTCAGTTTCCAAACAGTCCTCATTGGCTGATTTAGTTGCTATGCCTATTCATTGCCTGGCCTTGTTACCATGCTCTATTCCAGTTCATGAATATTATTACTCTGACAGTGGCCTACTGTGAATTTGGATTTATGCTGCACCAAAACTATCGTTTTTTTTAATTTTAGAAATGATAAACTCTTAGGAGATTTTTGCATGCTATAAAGAAGAACCCAATAATATTCAGCCCAAATGTATCATGGTTTCTAATTTACTTATTCGTGTACTCGTGCCTTCCAGACAGTTTTAGAATTTGTCGGAATCCCCACAAATTCCTGCAGTTTTTCTTGGCAAGATTTCAAAGGGGCTTCTAGCATCAGGCTGGAAACCCGGAAGCGATGAGTTCTTGTCCTGCCTTAAGCACAAGGCCAGCTGGTTGACTTTGGGCCAGTCACTCTCTCTCCAGCCCTCGGAAGGAGACAATGGCACATCCAGTTCAGTGGTGGGATTCAATTTTTTTTTTTACTACCGGTTCTGTGGGCGTGGCTTGGTGGGCGTGGCAGGGGAAGGATACTGCAAAATCTCCAGTCAGAGGCGGGATTGGCCGCTTCTCTGAACTATTCAAAATTTCTGCTACTGGTCAGTGTTGGGATTCAAATCATTTAAACAACCGGTTCTCTGCCCTGATGATTTCTTCCAACAACCAGTTCACCAAACTGCCCAGAAAGTTAACAACCGGTTCTCCCGAAATGGTGCACACTGGCTGAATCCATAATTATGAATTATATTTATAATTGTAATTATGAATGCATAAGTGCGCAATCATGCCTACCATCCCTGTCCCATTGTCCCCAATTATTAGTTCCTATTACTTACATTACTTACTATGTTTATTCTTATTTCTATTGTATTGTAAGCTTTTGACAAATGAATAAATTAAAATAAATAAATAAACAATCCCACCACTGCTACCGGTTCTCCAGAACTGGTCAGAACCTGCTGAATACCACCTCTGATCCAGCTCATGGTTGTCCTAAAAGTGCTTTTTCAAAAGGCAAGGGGACTTTCTTTGTTGTTGTTTTTTCCTCTCTCGAAGATATTTCGCTTCTCATCCCAGAAGCTTCTTCAGTTCAGTTCCTCTGGCTGGGGAATCCTGGGACTTGAAGTCCAGTCATCTTAAAAGTCGCCAAAGCGGAGAAACCCTGAATCTAGCTAATTCGGCGGTGAGCCTCTGCTAATGTCGACTGTCCTCAGACGTCTACAGCACTGAGTTTGAAAGTCTCTGTGGTCAGCAGTTTACAAATACTATAATTTCCGTGTGGGAATATTTCCACAGGCCGTTGTCTTTGGCTAATGAATATGTATGGGCTGCAACATTGGAATTGGCGTTTGGGTGTTTGTTCCGTGGCAAAACATGCCGTTAAATGCAGCATCCTCAAAGCTGTAAGAAATCTCTCCCTGTGGCATACATAAAGCCAAATTAAACCATTTTTTTTTAAGTTTAGCCAGTTGCTGGTGCACTAATTGCACAAACACCATGGAATTCCAAGGTTAAATGTTCCTCTACATGTTTGACCTATTGGAGGGAAGGAGAAAATGTTCATTAGATTTCCTTGTGTGTCCAATCATACTTCGCCAATAAAAAAATCTATTCTATTCTATTCTATTCTATTCTATTCTATTCTATTCTATTCTATTCTATTCTATTCTATTCTATTCTATTCCATTCCATTCCATTCCATTCCATTCTATTTTCTATCCCGTTCCATTCCATTCCATTCTATTTTCTATCCCGTTCCATCCCATTCTATTTAAATTCTATTCCTATATCCTTCTATTCTATTGTACCCTATGACTATTATTAAATGTTGTACCTGATGATTCTTGACTCTTGATGAATGTATCTTTTCTTTTATATACCCTGAGAGCATTTGCAGCAAGACAAATTCCTTGTGTATCCAGTCACATTTGGCCAAGAAAGAATTCTATTCTATTCTATTCAAAACTAGCCAGATACTGATCACTGGATCTATCAACTTAAGGTTGAGTAGTTCCAAAGGTGCTTTTTCAAGAGGTAACTGGACTTTGTTTTTCCTTGAAGATGTTTTGCTTCTCATCCAAGAAGCTTTCTCCAGTTCTGCCTGAAAGGGTGGAGGATGGAAGGATTTATATTCCTTGCAGTCCTCTGGTTGTTAGCATTCTTTCTGGGCATTGAGGCCACTTGGAGGTCTATCTGGGCAATAATGAATAGTGCAAATGGGTGTGAATCCTTCTTGGAACTGCTGAAAGGACTGTGTTGTAGATAGGAGATGGGTGGTAGAGTCATATCCTTGCCTTTCTGTTGAGAGGCCTGTTCAATCTTAATGTAATGCCTCCCAGAAAGAACTGAACTGAAGAAGCTTCTTGGATGAGAAGCAAAACACCTTCAAGGAAAAATAAAGTCCAGTTGCCTTTTGGGAAAAAAAAGCATCTCCGAGATAACCATGACCTGGAGGACTGAGAATCTCCACAGAGGTTAAGGTAGGTAGGTTTCCAGACCTGCTTTGCAAAACTTAGTGTGACCACGTGATGGCAGCAAAGAGCAAGAGTTTTCTCAATCTCTTTATTGCCATCTAGTGGTTGCACAGAGTGTTAAGGATCAGATCAAAAAATCCCAAAATGAGAAGTGAGGCTGGATTCTGAAGAATCATCAAATTAAGAACCATGGCATCCTCATCGAATCTAGTCCTTCCAGTTTCCCCTTCCCCTTCCCTTCCCTTCCTTCCTTTCCTTTCCTGCTTCTTCTCTTCTCTTCTTCTTCTTCTTCTCTTCTCTTCTCTTCTCTTCTCTTCTCTTCTCTTCTCTTCTCTTCTCTTCTCTTCCCTTCCCTTCCCTTCCTTCCCTTCCTTCTTTCTCTTCTCTTCCCTTCCCTTCCCTTCCTTTTCTTTCCTTCTTCTCTTCTCTTCTCTTCTCTTCTCTTCTCTTCTCTTCTTTTCTTTCTCTTCTCTTCCTTTCCTTTCCTTTCCTTCTTTCTCTTCTTTTTTCTCTTCTCTTCTCTTCCCTTTCCTTCCCTTCCTCTCTTCTCTTCTCTTTCTTCTCTTCCCTTCCTTCCCTTCCCTTCCTTCTTTCTCTTCTTCTTCCTTTCCTTTCCTTTCCTTCTTCTCTTCTCTTCTCTTCTCTTCTCTTCTCTTCTCTTCTCTTCCCTTCCCTTCCTTTTCTTTCCTTCTTCTCTTCTCTTCTCTTCTCTTCTCTTCTCTTCTCTTCTCTTCTCTTCTCTTCTCTTCTCTTCTCCTCTTCTCTTCCCTTCCCTTCCCTTCCTTCCTTCCTTTCCTTCTTCTTCTTCTCTTCCTTTCCCTTCCTTTTCTTTCCTTTTCTTTCCTTCTTCTCTTCTCTTTCTTCTCTTCTCTTCTCTTCTCTTCTCTTCTCTTCCCTTCCCTTCCTTCCTTCCCTTCCTTCTTCTTCTCTTCTCTTCTCTTCCCTTCCCTTCCTTTTCTTTCCTTTCCTTTTCTTCTCTTCTCTTTCTCTTCTCTTCTCTTCTCTTCTCTTCTCTTCTCTTCTTCTCTTCTCTTCTCTTCTCTTCCTTCCCTTCCCTTCCCTTCCTTTCTTTTTCTTTCCTTCTTCTCTCCTCTCCTCTCCGCTCCCCTCTCCTCCCTCCCTCCCCTCCTTCCCTTCCCTTCTTTTCTTTAAAGTCTAATCTGAATTATCATCTCTCTGGCTGATGTTTTCCATAAGGAAGACAGGCTTACAACTATCTACGGGAGCCAAAAGTTAATTGTCAAAATCAGCACTATCTCAAACGGACTAATGAATAAAATCTGAAGAAAAAAAAAGAGAGAAGCATCTTTTGCCACTTCTCAAATAAGTTCAAAAAAATGCATATTCTTCTATGGTACCATATGAAACAGACCGTGTTAAAAGGATAAGATTATTATCCATATTGGACCTGGACTGTAAGTTCTTTCAATGCAACTTCTCACAATGCTAAAAAAAAATAATCCTTTAAAATAACAAATTATATTATAAGATTGCCCACCTACGTACAAGCCTGAGAATAAGTTATTTCTCAGACTTAGTTACTTTCTTGAGTCTGGGAACTTTTTCATTCCCTAGGAAGAGGAATCTCATAAAACACCCTTGAATTTATGAAAACAAATCTTGATTTTCCTGTACTTCCTTTGTGTCTATATCAACAGTGCAGTTCTACTCAAAGGCAGGACTCTGTGAATCTAACGGAACTTACTCTCAAGTAAATATGTATAGGATTGCATTCTAAATGCAATAGTTTTTTTTTTTTCTCCATTCACATTTAGAAACCTTTCTCTCTTCCCAGGCTTATACATCTGCTTTTCGATTTATTTCAAATTTTGGAGCTGTGGAATTAGATAGTCAACGCCCAAACCTTCTTTTGTTCTTTCGCCTTTCTAACTTTCCTTCTACAAATATTAGTGACAGGTAGACCCTGACTAACAGTAAGTCATACGTGTACGGCAGTGGTGGGATTCAAATTTATTTTACTGCCGGGTCTGTGGGCGTGGCTTGGTGGGCGCGGCAGGGGAAGGATACTGTAAAATCTCCAGTCAGAGGTGGGATTTGCCGGTTCTCCGAACTACTCAAAATTTCCGCTACCGGTTCTCTAGAACTGGTCAGAACCTGATGAATCCCACCTCTGGTGCACACTTCAAACGCAAGAATGCACTAAGGCAGAAGCTTGTCCACCCCAAGGATAGAAAACACACAGAAAGAAACTGAGCAACATGGTACAAGCAGTACGATGCAGTGAGCCACGTGCAGATCTGTCCATGGGGGAAAATGAAACAACAACTTCACAAATGTTGGGCACAACATAGGAGAACAAGATTAGAGGACTAGATTCAGCAGTTCATCTGCTTTTGAAAGGCCAAGGCCACTCCTTTGAACACAACAAAGTCCACATTTTAGGCAGAGAGGACCTCTGGTTTGAAAGAGGGGTCCAAGAGGCCATCTATCTCATAACTGAATAGCCCTACAACACAGTCTTTTCAGCAGTTCCAAGAAGGGTCTGCACCCATTTGGATAGAATAGAAATAGAATTCTTTATTGGCCAAGTGTGGTTGGACACACAAGGAATTTGTCTTGGTGCAAATGCTCTCAGGGTACATAAAAGAAAAGAGACGTTCGTCAAGAGTCAAAGAATCATCAGGTGCAACAATTAATGATAGTCAGAGGGTACAATAAGCAATCAAATCATACTGGGAAACAGTCAATATAAACCATAAGGATACAAGCGACAAAGTTACAGTCATGCAGTCACAAGTGGGAAGAGATGGGTGATAAGGAGCGATGAGAAGATTAATAGTGATAGTAGTGCAGACTTAGTAAATAGTTGAACAGTGTTGAGGGAATTATTTGTTTAGCAGAGTGATGATGTTGGGGAAAAGCTGTCCTTGTGTTTAGTTGTTCTGGTGTGCAGGGCTCTATCGCGTTGTTTTGAGGGTAGGAGTTGAAACAGTTTATGTCCGGGATGTGAGGGGTCTGTAGATATTTTCACAGCCCTCTTTGACTCCAGCAGTATACAGGTTCTCCATGGAAGGCAGGTTGGTAGCCATTGTTTTTTCTGCAGTCCTAATTATTCTAATTATGCATGCCCCCCTTACAGACCTCTTAGGAATGGGTATTCTCTCCCTTCCTTTCCTTTCCTTCCTTCCTCCCTCTTCCTCTCCCTCCTTTTTCTCTCCTCCCTCCATGCTCTTTTCTCCTTTCTTCCTTCCTCCCTCCCTCCATTTTTATTGATTGATTGATTGATTGATTTGATTTGTCAATCGCTTACAAGATAATAGGTCTAAGTATAAACATGAATAAGAATACAGGAGATAGGTACAAATAAATGGGGACAATAGGACAGGGACGGTAACACGATGGTGCACTTATGCACACCCCTTACAGACCTCTTAGGAGTGGGTATTCTCTCTTTCCTTTCCTCTTCCTTCCTTCCTTCCTTTCCTTCCTTCCTTCCTTCCCTCCTTGCTCTCCTTCCTTTTCCTTTTCTTCCTCTCCTCCATTCTTTTCCTCTCCTTTTCTTCCTTCCTTCCTTCCTCCCTCCCTCCCTCCCTCCCCTCCCTCCCTCCTTTTTATCTCCTTCCTTCCTTTCCCTTCTCTGTTCTCCTTCCTTCCCTCTTCCTTCCTTCTTTTATTTTTTATTTGGTTTATTTACTTGATTTGTCAATCGCTTACAAGATAATAGGTATAAGTATAAACATGAGTAAGAATACAGGAAATAGGTACGAATAAATGGGGACAATAGGACAGGAATGGGAGGCACGATGGTGCACTTATGCAAGCTCCTTACAGACCTCTTAGGAATGGGGTAGATAGTTTGAGGGAATGGGGTTGATAGTTTGAGGTAAAAGGAGTTGAGAGGTTTAAGGATGTAACCACAGAGTCAGGTAGTGCATTCCAGGCATTGACCTCTCTGTTGAATTCCTTGATAGAGCTGATAACAATTTGTCCACATTATCTTTTCATCGATTCTATATTGAAACTCAAATCGGAGATTTAATATCTCTTGGCTGAACTCTACAGAGTTCTAGGCAAAAATCAGGAGGAAAAAAAAATCAGGAAATTGAATCTTGAATCGATGACAACCATCATATAATCCAGGTTTCTTTTTATTCTCAAACGAGAGGCAAAAGTTATTCCTTTGACTCTTCATTGCAGATGATTCATGGATTAATGTTCTTCTCTTTGTACTTGTCTACCACTTCCTTATTGTCGTGACTTATTTATCAAGATTTGCACTATTAGAGCGCAAATCTTGATGAATAAATCACAGGGATAAATAAGCATCGGAACGGTAATCTGTTCTCTATGATTAGAGAAACTTTGTAGTAACTTTGAGGTCTGGCAAAGCTCTCTCCCCCTCCCTGAATCCCAAACCCACATCCTCTTCTTCCATGTAAAGTTTTCAACCCTGCTAAATGATGTCAAAAAAAAAAGTGAATTCTTCGAGGCCCCGAGTGACAGCAAAATGACAAATCTATTTGAAAACACTCTTTTCTTTCTTTCTTTCTTTCTTTCTTTCTTTCTTTCTTTCTTTCTTTCTTTCTTTCTTTCTTTCTTTCTTTCTTCTTTCTTTTCTTTTCTTTTCTTTTCGCAGGAAGATGGGATGAATCCTTCATCAGTGTATTGGGAAGGAGTGAAATATCCCTTTTAATGTCACATGCCCCATTTTGCTTCTCATTTGTTTTCTTCCAAGTTATTTTGTTATGGTTCTTGCTGGGACAGCAAGAGATTATTTGACCACTTCCCTTTAGCAATTAAGGAGTAAAAAAACCACTTGCTTACGCAGAAGGAGACCATCATACCTCACCCCAAGAATGGGGCAGGAAAGCCAAGTGGAGTGTTATTCCCAGGCCGTTCACGTGATGGATGACACAGGTCACAAGTGTGTGATTGTTGGCTTGCCACAGCCTCAGACTGCAAGATTTGCACCATAAAACCCTAGTGAGACCACACCTGGAATACGGCAACCCATTTTGGTCACCATACATAAAAAAAAAGAGGTTGAGACCTTGGAAAAAATACAGAGAAGAGCAACTAAGATGATCAAAGGCCTGGAGACTAAAACACTCGAAGAACAGTTGCAGGATTTGGGTTTGACTAGTTTAGAGAAAAGAAGAATTAGGGATGACATGAGAGCAGCCTTCCAGTATTTGAGGAAAGATCAGGAACTCATAATTAAGTTATGTTAAGGATGGGAGGGAGGCTCAGTGTGAAGTCAGAAGGAAACTTGACACTTTACTGCATCCCGGAGACATTTTATGGTATGTTCCATGTGGTTTATTTATCTTGGTCTTCCTCCGTGTTGAAAAACTGACTTGTACAGACATAAAAAAATGACAGCTCCTTGCTCCAGTGTCTGACCATGGCTTGTGGCTCCATCGCCTGTGGCATTTTCCCAGTCTGCAAGATGCTGTCAGATGTCATATTTAAAAATAGGGTGTATTTAAACTAGGTCCTTCAGTAGACAGCCTAACAAAGAGTTGCATTTTGGCAAAATGTAGAGGAGAGAGAGAGAGGGAGGGAGGGAGGGAGACTCGATACCAAAGCGAATGATGAGTCCCTATCTAGCAGAAGATGTTGTGAATTTGGCAAAACCGTATGTTTCCTCTCTCTCTCTCCCCAGACCTTGAGACAGTGGTAAATAATGTGGAGACAAACTAGCCAACCGTGTTTTTTTAAGTGATTGACTAATCCCTGAGTTTGTGTTCGAGACAACTGTGGTGAGGTGGTTCGTGAACTTCACAACCCCTTGTCCCATCCTATCGCTCCCGGCACGGAATGGCCTGCCAAATCATTCAGTTACCAACGAGCTTTGGCTGAAGGGCAAACCTCAAAATTGCCCTCCTTTTTCCATGCCCGATAGGCCAGTTGTCTTGGAGTGTGCGTGTGTGAGAGAGAGAGGGGGGGGAGAGAGAAACAGAAAGAGAGAGAAGGGAGAGAGAGGGGAGAGGAGCGAGAGGGGAGAGAAAGAGAGGAAGAAGAGAGGGGAGAGAGGAGAGAGAGAGAGGAGCATGAGTACAAAAGCTTGGAAAACACCCGACCCAGATTGGATCCTGCAACATTATCCGGGGAGACATAGATTTGACATAGAATGACTTCTGAGTAAGACCAAACCCAGATCTCTTTCTTCAAGGCCCAATACTGACACCTAATTTCATTCTAAGTAGGCTTGCCCAAATGAATTACAGGTGGCTCAGTGGCTCAGACGCTGAGCTTGTCGATCAGAAAGGTCGGCAGTTCAGCAGTTCGAATCCCTAGCGCCGCATAATGGAGTGAGCTCCCGTGACTTGTCCCAGGTTCTGCCAACCTAACAGTTCAAAAGCATGTAAAAAGATGCAAGTAGAAAAATAGGCACCCCTTTGGTGGGAAGGTAACAGCGTTCCGTGCGCCTTCGGCATTTATTCCTGCCGGCCACATGACCACGGAGACGTCTTCGGACAGCGCTGGCTCCTTGGCTTTGTAATGGAGAGCAGGAAACAACTAGATTGTATGTGTGAGGGGAACCTTCACCTATGCTCACCCAAAGTTCACATCTTGGCTTAAGGATGAGGTTACTACAGAGCAACTCTGTGCTGGGTTCAACCACCTGCAATTAAGCAACAGAGCCATCACAAAGATGCTCTTTTTCAGGGAGATGTTGGATGTTCTTGTTTTTCCCTGGCTGTTTTTCCCTGGCCATCCCTCCCCTCCCAGGAGTCCCCATGCAGACCATTTTGGATGCCAGGGAAGTACAGGGCCCATGCAGAGGCTCGGTGATCAACGGGCCTCCTGGAGGCTCCAGAAGGCCAGAAATGGGCCCGATTCCAGCCTCCAGAAGGCCTCCGGAGCCCGGGGAGGCTGTTTTCGCCCTCCCGGAGGCTCAAGGAAAGCCTCCGGAGCCCGGGGAGGGAGAAAATCCCCCCCCACCATAATGCAAGTGGCTGACTGGATCACGCCCACTCAGCAACCGGATAGAGAACTGGTTGCTGAAATTTTTGAAGGCCACCCCTGCCTGTGTCATGTCTGTAAGGACGCCAGTCTTAAAGAAGGCTATTTGTTAGACCAATACTCGAATACAGCTCATCTGTCTGGAACCTACATTACGTATCTGATATTAACACAGTTGAGAAAGTCCAGAAATATTTCACAAGAAGAGTTCTCCACTCCTCTACTCGTTGCAGAAGACCTTATGCCACCAGACCTAGAAAACCTAGAACTACGCTGCCTTCGGTCCGATCTAAATATAGTATATAAAATCATACATTGTAATGTCCTACCTGCAAATGAATACTTCAGCTACAACACACAACACATGAGCACACAATAGATACACAAACTCAAGGTAAACCGCTCCAAACTCAATTGCAGGAAATACGACTTCAGCCACAGAGTGGTCAATGCCTGGAATACTCTACCTGACTCTGTGGTTTCTTCCCCAAACCCGCAAAAACTTTAACCTTAGACTGTCTACTATTGACCTCACCCCTTTCCTAAGAGGTCTGTAGGGGGTGTGCATAAGCGCACCAACGTGCCTACCGTCCCTGTCCTATTGTTTCTTTTTTTTATTTTTCTTATATGTATCCATTTCATGTATTCATAACTATGTTTATACTTATACCTGTTATCTTTTAATCGCTTGACAAATAAAAGAAATAAATAAATAGTTAAACATTGTCATGATGACCAGATAACCTCCCTTGACCATGATTCAGTCTTGTTCTCTTTGTGCTTGCGCACAATGTTTTAAAAATTTGGCCTTACTGCAGACAGATAGTCTTTTGAAAAATGATACCAATTAAAAATCTATTTACCTTGGCATTAATCATCGGATAAAGAGAGGAAAAAATCACATCCAGTCAAGTTCTGTGCAGACTTTGACTGACACCATTGGCTTTGCTCCGTTCCTGTTACGTTTGTCACAGGTCGTCTCCTAGCGTTCGACCGACCAACTTGATATCTCAATGTTTTCTATAACCCAAACACATCTTGATGAGTCAGTCCCTCATCTTCGTGTTGTTTGGCTGACCCGGTTTCTTTTAATTTTCATTCCAGTAGGGTTGATCATAATAGCAGTGGGTGGTGAAATAGGACACCATTCGTCTTCAGCCCAAATAGCAGATAAAGCAAGAGTGATGGTATCTTAAGGGAGCCTGAACATCTCGGGACAAGAAAGGAAGCCATGGAGGGAAACCAGTCAAGGAGAGAAGCAACCTAATTGCACACACTTTTTGGTGCTTGGAGAACTTATTTATATTTTTCTAAATTGCCCACCTCTCTCAGGACATATAGCAGAGGTGGCATTCAACTGGTTCTGACCCTAGACCATTCATGCCAATCTCTTTTTGAAAACCTCCAGTGATGGAGCGCCTCCAATGTCTGAATAGCCGTTCAGAGGTGGTATTCAGCCGGTTCGGGCCAGTTCTAGAGAACCGGTAGTGGAAATTTTGAGTAGTTTGGAGAATTGGCAAATCCCGCCTCTGACTGGCTCTGCCCCCATCTCTTCTCTGCCTCCCATTGAGTCCCAGATGATCGGCTGGGTCTTCTTTGGTTGCCCTGCACAGGAGAACGGAGTTGGAAAGCAGGTTAGTGGGGTGGAGAGGGAATGGGGATTTTGCAATATCCTTCCCCCAGGAGTGAGGAGGGAATGAAAATGTTATAATATCCTTCCCCTGCCATGCCCACCAAGCCACGCCACAGAACCAGTAGTAAACATTTTTGAATCCCACCACTGATATATAGGATAGAGCTGGAAGGGGCCTTGGAGGTCTTCTAGTCTAGCCCTCTGCTCAGGCTGGAGACCCTAAACCATCCAGACAAGTGACTGTCCAGTCTCTTCTTGAAATCCTCCAGTGTTGGAGCACCCACAATTTCTGGTGGCAGGCTGTTCCATTGATCAATTGTCCTCACTGTTTGGAAGTTTCTCCTTAGTTCCAGGTGGTTTCTCTCCTTGATGAGTTTCCATCCAATGTTTCCTGTCCTGCCTTACTGGTGCTTTGGAGAAGAGATCAACCAGATACACTGGGAAATTATATTCCTTACCGGTTTGAGCGATTTTACTGTAGCAGAGAAGGGACAAAGCGTTCCGTTAGCTTGGTTTTTGCAAAATACATAAGTCATAAATGATAGCAAAGTGTAGAACGCACTGTGACTTTACACAATCTGGAGTTCGTTGCTGTCATCATCGGTGGTTGTACTGAGTGCCTCTATGGGGAAAAACGGACCTTTCCTACATATCATAGCCAGATGTTTCCCCTTGTAAAAAGGAATGGGTTTTTTTTTTTTTGAGTTTTCCTTTGTGGTTACTGGTTTGTAACCCAACCTGATCCAAGAGTCTTTCCTTGCCTATCAAAGAGGATGAAAATCTGGCTGTTTTCAAAAACTCTGTTTTCTTTCTTTCTTTCTTTCTTTCTTTCTTTCTTTCTTTCTTTCTTTCTTTCTTTCTTTCTTCTTCCTCCCTCCTTCTTTCCTTTCTTTCTTTCTTTCTTTCTTTCTTTCTTTCTTTCTTTCTTTCTTTCTTTCTTTCTTTCTTTCTTTCTTTCTTCCTCCTTCTTCTCTCTTTCTTTCTCTTTCTTTCTTTCTTTCTTTCTTTCTTTCTTTCTTTCTTTCTTTCTTTCTTTCTTTCTTTCTTTCTTTCTTTCTTTCTTTCTTTCTTTCTTCCTTCCTTCCTTCCTTTCTTTCTTTCTTTCTTTCTTTCTTTCTTTCTTTCTTTCTTTCTTTCTTTCCCTAATCTTAACTCTAACTCCCTTTTCTCTTTCTTTCTTTCTTTCTTTCTTTCTTTCTTTCTTTCTTTCTCTTTCTTTCTTTCTTTCTTTCTTTCTCTTTCTTTCTTTCTTTCTTTCTTTCTTTCTTTCTTTCTTTCTTTCTTTCTTTCTTTCTTTTTTTTTTTCCATTAGGGGCTTTTTAATGTTCAAAAAAAAAAAGAAGTGATTGCAGTGTGGAATTGTGGAAATGAGACTTTGGAAATAGTGCAGAGAAGAGCAACAAAGATGATTAGGGGGCTGGAGGCTAAAATATATGAAGAACGGTTGCTGGAATCGGGTAGGTCTAGTCCAGGGGTGGGATTCAGCCAGTTCGGACTGGTTTGCGCGAACCGGGTGTTAATTTTACATCCGGTTCGGTGAACCAGTAGTTCCGAGGACCAGCTGGCCCTGCCCCAACCAGCCCCTCCCTTCCCAGGGGTCTCCACATGGCCCATTTTGCATCCCAGGTAAGTTCGAGGAGAGCCTCTGGAGCCCGGGGAGGGTGAAAAATGGGCTTCCTGGAAGTTTTGGAAGTCCAGAAACGGGCCTGTTTCCGGCCTCTGGAGTGTGTCTGGAGCCCAGGGGAGGCTGTTTTTGCCCTCCCGGAGGTTCAAGAAGAGCCTCTGGAGCCCGGGGAGGGTGAGAATGCCCCTCCCCCATGGTGCAGGAGGCTGACTAGGCCACGCCCAGCATGGCCACGCCCACCCAGCAACCGGGGAGAGAACCGATGGCTGAAATTTTTGAATCCCACCCCTGGTCTAGTCTAATGAAAAGAAGGACCAGGGGTGACATGGTAGCATCTTCCAATATCTCAGGGGCTGCCCCAAAGAAGAGGGAGTCAAGCTATTCTCCAAAGCACCTGAAGGTAGAGCAAGAAGCAATGGGTGGAAAACTCAGCAAGGAGAGAAACAGCCTAGAAATAAGAGTATTTTCCAGATAGTTAGAACAATTAATCAGTGGAACAACTTGCCTTCAGAAGCTGTGAGTGCTCCAACACTGGATGTTTTTAAGAAGAGTTTGGACAGCCATCTGTGTTGAAAGGTCTAGGGCAGGGGTGTCCAACCTTGGCAACTTTAAGCCTGGAGGACTTCAACTCCCAGAATTCCCCAGCCAGCTGGCTGGGGAATTCTGGGAGTTGAAGTCCTCCAGGCTTAAAGTTGCCAAGGTTGGACACCCCTGGTCTAGGGTTTCCTGCCTGAGCAGGGGGTCCCACTAGAAGACCTCTAAGGTTCCCTTCCAAGTCTGTTATTCTGTTCTGTTGTTTTGTTACTGTGCCATCAGTAGTATCGGGAGAGGAAGAAACTAGATGCACTACAACGGTGCTGTCATGCCCTTGTTAGAATTGGACTCTGAGGGAGAAGAGGAACAGCCGACAGGGAGTGGAAGTGTGGCTCCGGAGGTTGTGGAGGAGGCTGGGGAAGGGCAGAGGCCGGCTGGGCATTAAGAGGAAGACCCAGGCCCATCCCCTCTTCATCCTAGGACAAGCAGGGAGGAACGGAGAAGGAAACAACTTGGCTTATGAGAGAGGAAGCGGCCATGATCCCGCTCATTGGTTGCAGCTGGGGAGAATAGTATATAAGAGAGACGGTTAAAACACAGTGTTGCAAAGCGTGTGTTATTTTGGGCTGAAGTTATCTTGGTTGGTGTCCTTCCAACAGACTGTGCCTTGTTATTTCGTTGAAGTTGGTAATTACTTATCGTGGTCTGTTGTGGAATTTCCTTCATTGTAGTTTGTTTTCTTTTTTTTATTTCACCTCTATCTGCTTATTAAGTTCAGACTGTATTGCCTACTTTTGAAAACTATTTTTGAATAAGTTTTATCTCCAACTGAGAATTATTGAATGGTGGGGCCAAGTTGGAGGCATTAAAGGACATTTATTTACGTTTTGGATTTTGTTCCTTTGTGTTACACTCCGGGTCATCACAGTACTTATTTAAAACATCCATTTTTGCAAATCTGTGATGGGCCCATTGGCAGCTCATTTCTTTCTGTGTCTATATATCTGGCAACTGTATGTCACTCAGGATCAGCAAATGAGAGGTTTAAACCCTGTATATCAATAAGTAGATTAATCAACGCATCTAGAAAGGGGAATGACCAAAAGATGTGCGATGGCATAACTTTAAGTTCATTAAACCATGCATCTCCCACATAAGGCTAACCGTGTTCATTCAACTCCACTGAGGAGCCCCATAAACCTGAAAAATTAGCTTGATTTTAAAATCATAACAAATCTCAATATTTTTTTTAAAATTAACACCACGAACGTTGCCCTGTTGGAAACACTAAGCCTCTATTTCAACGTTCTATTGATTGTCCGTACTTCTTCTAGTATGTTTTAAAATTGCCAATAAAAGTAAAAGGTCAGTTTTTGTCTCTAAAAATCAACATAAAACTTTTATTCCAAGCCATAAGAGTTTCCAAGACAGCGGAATGTCTATTGGAAAGAAAGAAAGTCAGAAAACCCATAGCAAATGCTTTTAGGTTGAAGGTAGCATCCAATTATTTTTAACAGAATAAATTGCCTTTGCAACAGTGTGAAATTTCTGTTTTTCAGGCTCCCTGGTTTTTTTTTTTCTTTTTGCTCTGAAAGTCATTTCGATCTATGTCACTTTGAAACTCAAAATAATGTTTCTGTAAGCTTCAGGTTTTATAGTGTCTCTTATTTCTTCCCAAACCTCTTGAGTGTGATTTTCACCTTCAGAATACCAAAAGGGATTTTGCCATACTGAAAGGATTTGCAAAAATCAATTTGTTGCATCGTGCGCATTTCTGCTGTGATTCTGGATTCTTCTGTGTGAATTTTTTTAATTCTAAAAATCTAATTCATTTACTAACCCTTCTATACTGCTCAATGTGTCAATACCATTGACCACAATACCACATTGACCATTGACACATCCACATTCCAAAAAAAAAAAAAAAATCAAATAGCAAACCTCATTATCATCATCAGCGGCAAAAATTGATGAGGAGGTACTACTGCCGCTCTTAATTTCCAAATGTTGTTTTTGTTGGAAGACATTGTTGGAATATATATTTATGCAACAACTACAGTAGTATTCAGTAGATGGCAGTATTTACAAATTATGTACCATAGCCAAACACTATACAGAAGCCTGATGATGGCAGATGAGATTCTGCCAAAACTTTGCTACAACTTTAAAAGCACAACTATAATGACGTGGGAAGATACCTGAACAAAGCTGAATACCATACATGTAAGTACCCGCGAAAACTTAAGAAAACACACACACACACACACACACATTCTCTCTCTCTTTGCTCTTTTGGTCTAAGTTGTGGTTCCTGTTTCTGGTTACAGTAAAAACAGTTGAGCAGTAAAGCACATGGTGACTGTGCTCTTTGTTTGTTCTGTGTGGTGCTTTATACAAACAGAATTTCTAATAGTTTTAAAAGACTTGGTCTTTGCTACAGTGAAAAAAGAGAGGAATAGATGGATTCTAGGAGACCACTTATTACACAGAGATAGGATAGCTGTTGAAAAGGCCTACAAGTAAAATAAACAAACAAACAAACAAATAAATAAAACGTTTAACAAAAAGGAGAAAAGAAAAGGCCTACAGGTAGTCCTTGACTTATAATTCATTTAGTGACCATTCACAGTTACAACAGCACTGAAAAAAGTGACATGACCCTTTTTCACACTTATGACTGTTGTGGCATCCCCGTGGTCATGTGATCAAGATTCAGATGCTTGGCAACTGGCATGTACTTATGGCAGTTGCAATGTCCCGGGGTCAGGTGATCTCCTTTTGTGAACTTTGGACAACCAAGATCAACGGGGAAGCCAAATTAACGTAACAACCGTAGGGATTCACTTAACAAATGTGGCAAGGAAGATTGTAAAATGGGGCAAAACCCACTTCACAAATGTCTCATTTAGCAACAGAAATTTTGGACTCATTCAATGGTGTGGTTAAATCTCTCTACTCTCTCATCTATTACTCTCTTTCTCATCTATTAATATATATCTCTTTCCCCTCCCTCCCCCTCCTCCCTCCCCTCCCCCTCCCTCCTCCCCCTCCCTCCCTCTTTCTTTCTCTCTCCTCCCCTCCTCCTCCCTCCCTCCCTCCCACTCTCTCCCTCCCTTTCTCTCTCCCTGTTCTCTTCATATCTCTCTCCCTCCCTCCCCCTCCTTCTCTCACTCTCCCCCTCTCTCCCTCTCTCTTCCCTCCCTCTCCCTCCCTTTCTCTTCCTCTCTCCTTCTCCCTCCCTCTCTCCCTCCCTCCCACTCCCTCTCTCCCTCCCTTTCTCTTCCTCTCTCCTTCTCTCTCCCTCCCTCCCTCCCCCTCCCTCTCTCTCTCCTCTCTCTCCCCCTCTCTTCCTCTCTCCTCTCTCTCCCCCTCTCCCTCCTCTTCCTCTCCTCTCTCTTCCTCTCTCCCTCTCCTTCTCTCTCTCCTCTCTCCTCTTCTCTCCCCTCCCCCCTCCCCTCTCTCTCCCTCTCCCCCTCTCCTTTTGGATACAAAGGCTCCATGTGCACAAAAACACTGCGAGGAGGTAAATTAGGATAAGAAAACGCTTTCCAAGTCTGTCCTAAAGCCTGAAACTTTATAAAAAATAATGTTTAGCCTGATCCAACGCAGACTTTTTTGGCAAGACAGGGCCTGCCACTCAAACGTTCACCCAACATGCTTTGTTGGGGTCCTGCAGACGGGAGGCTGAGCCTCTGGGCCAGGTGGCCGGGGTTTCCTGACTGTTCCCCAACTTCCAATTAGCTGAGTTGGCCTCTTTCCCTCCAGGGTTGCCGTTTAAAGACTCCCCGATTCCCACAACGGATGAAGAGATGGCGAAGTCAGTGGAATCTGCTTGAGATGCTGCAACGATTAAAGCAAAAATGCAGCCTAACTTTGTGTTTGTCATTGGAAACTACCTTTGGCTAGAAATGGAAAGAAATGCTACGTTGATTTTGGGATGGGAGGAGTAGAAATGTCCATGATTGGGAATGTTAGATCAAAAGGCATTTTGCATTTGTAACTGTTGGAAGTTGGAAGTTCCTTCCTTCCTTCCTTCCTTCCTTCCTTCCTTCCTTCCTTCCTTCCTTCCATCCACCTTCTCCTGTCCTCTGTTCTTTATCCCCTCCCTCTCTTTCATGCATCTCCTTCCTTCTTCTCTTCCTTCCTTCCTTTCTCCTCTCCTGTTTTCTTTCTTTTTCTCTTCTTTCTGTCTTTTTCTTCCTTCCTTTCTCTTTCTGTCTTTCTTTTCTGTCCGCCGGCTGCCTTTCTCTCTCTCCCTCCCTCTTTCTTTTTTTTCCTTTCTTCCGTTCTCTTTCTTTTCTGTCATTTGTCTCCATCTTTCTATCTATCTATCTATCTATCTATCTATCTATCTATCTATCTATCTATCTATCTATCTATCTATCTATCTATCTATCTATCTTTATCCACCTCCCTCCCTCCTTCTTTCTTTCTTTCTTTCTTTCTTTCTTTCTTTCTTTCTTTCTTTCTGTCTTTCTGTCTTTCTTTCTTTCTTTCTTTCTTTCTTTCTGTCTTTCTTTCTTTTTCTTTCCCTTCTTTTCTCTTTCTATCTTCATTTTCTGTCTTTCTCTCCCTCCCTCCCTCTTTCTTTTCCTTCCTTCCTTCCTTCCTCTTTCTGTCTTTCTTTTCTGTCTGCCTTTCTCCCCTTTCTTTGTTTCTTTTCCTTCCTTCCTTTCTCTTTTTGTCTTTCTTTTCTGCCTGTCTTTCTTTCCCTCCCTCCCTCCCTCTTTCTTTTCCTTCTTTCCTTTCTCTTTCTGTCTTTCTCTCCTCTCCCTCTTTCTTTCTTTTCCTTCTTTCCTTTCTCTTTCTGTCTTTCTTTTCTGTCTGTCTTTCCCTCCCTCCTTCTTTCTTTCTTTCTCTTTCTTGCCCTTCCTTCCTTTCTCTTTCTTTCTTTTCCTCCCTCCCTCCCTACCTTTCTCTTTCTGTTTGTCTTTTCTGCCTTTCTTTTGCCTTTCTCTCTCTCCCTCCTGTATCTTTCCCCCTTCTTAACGCTTCTTTTTCCTAAGTTCGCTTTGATCTCTTCTAGACATTTCATCAAGTACATTGGGGGAGGGGGAAAGGGGTCTCCCGGGGAGGTGCCAACTGCACCAGGAGGCGCTTCTCTCTCTCTCTCTCTCTCTCTCCCTCCGCGGCCCCGCGCAGCGCTCCGGAGCCTGGCACTCCCTTGGGCGGCGCCGGAGGAAGGGGATGTGGGCTGGGGGTGGGGGAAGGCCGGCCCAGGGGCGGTGGGTGGGTGGGCCGGGCCGAGTTGATAAAGGGCCGGCCGGAGCGGGCCGTCCGCTCAGCCTGGGGCAGCGCCGGAGGTCGGCGGGAGCGCTCGGAGATGCGGCGCGCCAGCCGAGACTATTCCAAGTACCTGCGCGGCGCCGAGGAGCTGGGGGCCGGCGGCGCCGAGGGCGGCTCTCCCCCTTCGCCCTCCTTGCAGCCGTCCGGACTTGCGTCCGCCCCGTCTCACTCTCCGTCCGCCTCCCGAGCCCTCCTGGCCGCCCTGGTCCTGCTGGGCCTCGGCCAGGTCATCTGCAGCCTGGCGCTCTTCCTCTACTTCAAAGCGCAGGTGAGTGCGCCGCGCTCCGAAGGGAGCAGCGCCGGGAGGATGGAGACGGGGAGGAGGGAGCCTTTTTCAAAGGAAGGGATCGGGCGGGATCCTTCGGCGTTTCCCCAAGGAGGGGATCTCTGCGGGCGGATCTCCACCCTCCCCCCCCAGAAAAGAGCTGTTGAAATCGGGGCAAAGGGAAGCCGGGATCGTCCGTCGGCTTGCAAACTTTGCCAAGTTCTGTCCTTGCCTGGTGGATTTCGCGCCTGTTTCGCCAAGTTCTTGCAGATTTCGCCTCTGTTTCGCCACGGTCCTTCCCTGCAGGGTTCGGGTCTGTTTCGCCAAGTTCTTTTCTTGCAGAGTTCGGATCTGTTTCGCCACCTTTTTTCCTTGCAGGGTTCGGGTCTGTTTCGCCACCTTTTTTCCTTGCAGGGTTCGGGTCTGTTTCGCCACCTTTTTTCCTTGCAGGGTTCGGGTCTGTTTCGCCACCTTCTTTCCCTGCAGGGTTCGGGTCTGTTTCGCCACCTTCTTTCCCTGCAGGGTTCGGGTCTCCTTCGCCACCTTTTTTCCTTGCAGGGTTCGGGTCTGTTTCGCCACGTTCCTTCCCTGCAGGGTTCGGGTCTGTTTCAGCAAAGTTCTCTAAGATTTCGCCTCTGTTTCACCAAGTTCTTTTCCCTTCCTTGCGGATTTTGCGTCTGTTGTTTGCAAAGTTATTTCCTTGCAGATTTCACATCTATTCGAATAGGCTAACAGAGTTGGAAGAGGGACCTTGGAGGTCTTCTAGTCCAGCCCACTACTCAGATGGGAAACCCTACCTCATTTCAGACTAATGGGGGTCCAATCTCTTCTTGAAAACCTCCAGTGTTGGAGCATTCACAACTTCTGAAGGCAAGCAGTTCTACTGGTTTCTTTTTGTTCTTGGTTTCTTCTCTCCTTGATGAGTTTTGCAAAGTTCTCTTCTTTGCTTAAATTTTTCGCCTCTTTCCCAAAGTTTCCCCCCTCCTTCCTTGCAGATTTTTGTGTTGGTTGTGCAAAGTTATTTCCTTGCAGGTTTCACATCTATTACAATAGAATAACAGAGTTGGAAGGGACCTTGGAGGTCTTCTAGCCCAACCTTCCTGCCTAGGCAGAAAACCCTATACCAATTTCAGACAAATGGTTGTCCAATCTCTTTTTTAAAAACTTCCAGAGTTGGAGCACCCACAACTTCTGGTGGCATCCATTCCACCAGTTAATTTCTTCTTTGTTCTAGGTTGCTTCTCTTTACTTTGCAAAGTTCTCTCCTTTGCAGATTTTTGCAGATTTCGTGTCTGTTGCGCAAAGCTCTTTTCTTTCCTTTGCAAATTTTGCCTCTGCTGGGGCCAGATTGGTGCTCGCTGGTTGGGCCAGGTGGTTATTGTTTCCGGAATCCTTCAGGATTCTCCACTTGGTTCTAACTCCTGAGCCCAAGATAAGCTTCCTTAGGGAGGCAAAGCCCTGGGAATGATTGGAGGGTGTGTGTGTGTGTTTGTGTGTGTGTGCAAGGAGAGGGGGGTGCATGTTAGAGACCAGCCAGAGACCAAAGGGACTACGTGAAGGGAGTTGCTACTAGTTGGCAAAGTTGGTGTGGCATGCAGTCTTCCCCTTGTCTGCTTTCTTTCGGAGGCCAGCGTGATCTGGAGGGACAGCCACCTCCGCAGAAAGTGTCCGAGTTTTACTAAGTTGAGTAAACTGGGCATCTCTCCCCAACAACCCTAGAGTTAGGAAGACATTAGAAAGAAAAAAAAAGAAGTGGGTGTTTGGATTGGATGAAGTGACAAGGCCTAGGTGAAAGGAAATGAACACTCTTGTTCAAGTTGCTGAGCTGCGTGTGCGTGTGTGTGTGAGAGACAGCCGGATGATGGGACTTGTGATCTTGTGATCTTGGCCAGCTGAGGGTTGATATTGACCCGATGCATCCAATCGGGAGGTGTGAATATTTGCTACTCTGTTTGAAATCAAGGTGAAAGTGAGTGTATTTTCACCATGCAGAGTTTGAGAAAGTGAAAGCCTTGTGTCTTCCTCCCTCCCTCTCCCTCCCTTCCCTTTCCCCCTCCCTCTCTCTCTCTCTCTTTCCCTCCATCCTCTCTCTCTTTTCCTCCTTCCCACTCCCTCCCTCCCATTCTCTCTGGCTCTCCTTTCCTCCCTCTCTCCCTTTCCCTCTCTCCCTCTCCCTCCCTCCCCCTCTCCCTCCTTCCCTCTCCCTCTCTTTTTCCCTCCTTCCCCTCCCTCTCCCCCTCCCTCCCTCTCCCTCCCTCCCTCTCCCTCCTCCCATTCTCTCTGGCTCTCCTCCCCTCCCCTCCTTCCCCTCTCTCTCTTTTCCCTCCTTCCCACTCCCTCTTCCCCTCTCCTCCTCTCTCCCTTTCCTTCTCCCTCTCTCCTTTCCCTTCCACTCTCTCTCATCCCTTCCTTCCTTTCCTCCCTCTTTCTCCCTCTCCCTCTCCTCCCTCTCCTTCTCTGTCCCTCCCCCTCTCTCTTTCCCTTCTTCTCCCTCTCCCTCTCTCCCCCTTGCTCCCTCTCCCTTTACCCTTCCTTCCCTCTCCCTCAATCTCTTTCTCTCTTTAAAGCAGCTCAGTTTTATATCTCAGTTGGGGTAGCTTAGCCTCTTTTGGCTTGTGCGATGCAACTGGAAGGAACGGAGTTTCAGGCAGACGCCACGGCGAAGAAGAGAGAGATCGGAGGAACCCTGGATAACCTCAGGGGTGTTTAGGGAGGCAGAAGGAGCCGGTTTTTCAAACCAGGCCTGTCAAACTCCAGTTCTGGATGGCCAGGCCAAAGCTTGTGGGTCTCCTCAGAAGCCAAGCCACATCTCCCTGGGATTCTGAAGAGGGGAGGGGGCGTCATTCTCCCCACCCCAGACAAGATCCCACTTCTGGGCAGGGCTGCCAAGCCAACTATTGTCATTGCTCACTCCCAGCAAGCTTGTCCAGTGTGGTTAAGATGCCTGATAGTTAGTTCTTCACCCGCCGTTCCCCCAAAGCCCATTTCCCAGGCTTCTTATATTCATGGCTGCACAAAGACTTTCCCAGCCTGGTCTCTCTCTCTCTCTCTCTCTCTCTCTCTCTCTCTCTCTCTCTCTCTCTCTCTCTCTCTCTCATTTCTCTCTCTCTCTCTCTCTCTCTGTCTCTGTCTCTCTCTCATTTCTCTCAGTCTCTCTCTCTCTCTTTCTCTCTCATTTCTCTCTCTCAGTCTCTCTCTCTCTCTCTCTCTCTGTCTCTCTCTCTCTCTCATTTCTCTCTCTCTCTCTCTGTCTCTGTCTCTCTCTCATTTCTCTCTCTCTCTCTCTCTCTTTCTCTCTCATTTCTCTCTCTCAGTCTCTCTCTGTCTCTGTCTCTCTGTCATTTCTCTCAGTCTCTCTCTCTCTCTCTTTCTCTCTCATTTCTCTCTCTCAGTCTCTCTCTCTCTCTCTCTCTGTCTCTCTCTCTCTCATTTTCTCTCTCTCTCTGTCTCTTCTCTCTCATTTCTCTCTCAGTCTCTCTCTCTCTCTTTCTCTCTCATTTCTCTCTCTCATTTCTCTCTCTCTCTCTCTGTCTGTCTCTCACTCTCACTCTCACTCTCTGTCTCTCACTCTCTCTCATTTCTCTCTGTCTCTCTCTGTCTCTCTCACTCTGTCTCTTGTTCTCTGTCTCTCATTCTCTCTCTCTTTGTCTCTGTTTGTCTCTCTCTCTCTCATTCTCCCTCCCTTTCTCCCTCTCCCTCCTTCTCTGTCTCCCTCCCTCCCTCTCTCTCTGCCTCCCTCTCTTGGAGTTGGACTAGAAGACCTCCAAGGTCCCTTCCAACTCCCTCCCTCTCTCTGTCCCTCTCTCTCTATTTCTCTGTCACACACACACACACCAACACAGAGACAGAGAGGGGGGGAGGGGGAGGGAGAGAGAAATGGACAAATGTGTGTCTTGTGTCCACGTTTTGGTTTATTTACTGAAGAGCAGAGGACGTGATTTGGAGAGAGAGAAAAAGAGCCTCGCTTGCGGAAATCGCTGACTTGTTAGGACTGGCATCTCTTCAAAGTTTTTTTCCCCCCCTTTTCTTTCCCCTAAATTGGACCAAAAGGATAAATGATGTTTCTTTTCTCTGTCGAGGGATTGAAGAAATGCCTCTGTCTCTCATTTGGGGGAAAGCAGGCCCCCCCATCTTAGCAAGCGAAGGGGATTTTATTGTGGGCCACGCAATGCGCAAAATGCGCTAGGTTGGCATTGCTCAGGGGGGGGGGAGAGAACTGGGGGTGGGGAGGAACCTCCAGTGTGGTTTAAGATTTGGGGTTGCGAAAAGGCCTTAGCCCCCCCCCCCCTTTTTCTCTTTCTTTTTTTCTTTTTCTTGGAAATTACCCTGTTGTCTTGGTTGAGATGCCTTTTCGGCTTGCCTTTCAAACAAAACAAAAAAAAACCCTCCAACCCTTAAAAAGGAAGTTGAAAGTTAACGTTTGCTGATTGATTGATTGATTTTTTTATTCTTGCAAAAAGCCTTTCTGAGATGAGGTTTCTCTTTTTCAGATATCTTTTTGTGTGTGTTTTGTTTTGTTTTGAGAAAGAAAATAATGAGTTTCTTGGTTGGGCAAGCGTTCATGTGAATGTGGCAGATGGAACGAAAGGATTGGACAACCTTTTTTTCGTGGTTGGTACAGGGTCTCCTATTTGAGCAGAGGGGTTGGACTAGACGACCTCCGAGGTCCTTTCCAGCTCTGAGATTCTGTAATTGTGTAAGGGGCTCCTGCTTGAGCAGAGGGGTTGGACTAGATGACCTCCAAGATCCCTTCCAGCTCTGAGATTCTATAATTGTGTTAAGGGTTGGACTAGAAGACCTCCAAAGTCCCTTTCGGCTCTGTTATTTTGTCATTCTGTCGTTCTGATTAGGATTTTCCCTCCAGGCATAAATAAATAGCACTGAAGCATGTTAAAGATTCTACAAAGGGGACTATTTTTGAGTTTTAAATGACTGGGGGGGGGGATTGCAATTTTTAAGTGCTGTTGGTATGCCTAAACACAACCTTCTTCAAAATTCTCTTGCGTTTTCCCACTAGAGCACAGCATATGTTTAACCGATTATCAGGGTTGGAAGGGACCTTTGTAGGTCATCTAGTCCAACCCCCTGCTCATTAAGGAGACCCTTACACAAGTATAGAATCATCTTTTATTTATTTCATCCTGCATTGTATTTGCTCTGGATGGTTTTCTTTCTTTAAATAATATTTTATTCAATTTTCAAAGATTAAAAAACCTAAAATAAAACTTCATACATCATTGTATCAACATCAAGACATCTTTTACCCTTCCTTACATTTTTCTATATGTAGTTTCTTATTCCGTTACCATTACATAGTTATTTCCTTACTCTTACTACAAATCAATATATTGTCATCTCGCATTTCAATTTTCTCCATAATACATATTTACATATTTTTTCGTTCTTTACCTAATTGCCACTTTAACTTCTTTTTATTCTTAAACCATTCATACCAGGCGTCCCAGACTGTATAATATATCGAATCTTCCTTATCTTTTAATTTCAACGTTAGCTTGTCCATCTCTATGCAGTCTAATATTTTTTTTTATAACAACACCCTCTGGTGGTGCCCTTTTTCCTGCTTCCAAAATTGTGCGTAAGTTTTCTTTTTTTCTTTTCTTTTATTCTACCCTTTTTTTACTTTTACTTTGCTAGCAGCAGCGAAAAACAAGCAGAGTTCCGTTCCGTTGTATTTCTGGCAGGGCTATAAATGCAGAGCATTTTGTACAGACCATTTTGTCAAAAACAAGGAACTGGGAAAAAAAAAAGAGGGGATGGTTAGAAACTGGTTGAAACTGGTTAGAAACGTGGCTGCATTTTTTTTTTAAACTTTCCCCGGTGAAAGTAAGAAGCAGAGACTAAAGTCGATCCTTGGAGTTGGAAGTCAACTTTGTGTGAACATCAAAGGGGAGAAGACTAATTGTAGGATGCAGTTGCCAAGATAAAGCATGCTTGGAGGGCACCAGCTAAGCAACTCCAGATTGAGTCAAAGGAGCAGTAGCCTGACTGGGAGGTTGAACATGGTTTGCATGGTCCTAGCTTTGATTCTTGTCTTAGTAAGGCCACACCTGCATGCAGTTTTGGTCATCACACTGTAAAAAAGATGTTGAGACTCTAGAAAAAGTGCAGAGAAGAGCAACCAGGATGAGGAGGGGACTGGGGACTAAAACATACATTGAATGACTCCAGGAACTGGGCCTGGCTAGTCTAGGGAAGAGAAGGACCACGGGAGGCAGGAGAGCAGCCTTCCAATATTTGAGGGGCTGCCCCAGAGAGGAGGAGGGGGTCAAGCTATTTTCCAAGGCACCTGAAGGCCAGACAAGGAGTAATGGATGAAAACTGGTCAAGGAGAGATTCAACCTAGAAATAAGGAGAAATTTTCTGACAGGGAGAACCATCAACCCATGGAACAGAATTTCCCTTTGGAAGTTGGGGAGCTTCATCCCTGGAGGCTTTCAAGAAGAGACTGGACTGCCCTCTATCAGAAATGGTGCAGGGTCTCCTGCTTGGATGGGTGGGGGTTGGAATAGATGACCTACAAGGTCCCTTCCGACTATCCTGTGGACCTCACCCCATTCCTCAGAGGTCTGTAAGGGGGCGTGCATAAGCGCATCAGTGTGCCTACCGTCCTTGTCCTACTGTTCCCATTTATCCATTTATTCATACTCATTTATTATGTATATACTTGTATAACTGTTTATGCACACATATACTTATATGTTTATATACCTATATACCTGTTTATACCCATATATACTTATGTTTATATACCCATATACCTGTTTATACACATATATACTTATAAGTTCATATACCTATATATATCTGCTTATACACACATATACTTATATGTTTATATACCTATATACCAATTTATACACATAATTATAAATTTATATACCTATATACCTGTTTATACACACATATACTTATATGTTTATATTCCTATATACCGATTTATACACATAATTATAAATGTATATACCTATATACCTGTTTATACACACATATACTTATAAGTTCATATACCTATATACTGATTTATACACATAATTATAAATGTATATACCTATATACCTGTTTATACACACATATGCTTATATGTTTATATACCTATATACTGATTTATACACATAATTGTAAGTTCATATACCTATATACCTGTTTATACACATACATACTTATATGTTTATATGTTATGTTCATACACACTTTTTTTCTCATTACATGCTTGACAAGCAAACAAAACAAACAAACAAATAAAAATAAGGACAAGGAACGAGAAAGAGGGCTAGTGAAGAATTGGGAGAATCATTTTAGTGATGAATATGATGATGGCGGTATCCGTTACGTTGAGTCTGACTCTTGGTGCTTCTATGGGCCCGATCTCTCCCCATCTCCCTCCCTTGCGCTATTTCTTTGAGCTGTCCTGGACTTTGGCTGGTGTCAGCTTTGATGGTGTGTCCAGCTACCGTGGTTCTTTGGTGGCCTGGTTTCATTTTGGTGGACCTTGGCTAGAAACAGACCACGCTTAAGGAGACGATGAGGAGAGAAGGACTAAAAAGAAGAGGTTAAGGGATGCTGCGGTGGCTCAGTGGCTCAGACGCTGAACTTGTCGATCAGAAAGGTCGGCAGTTTGGCGGTTCGAATCCCTAGCGCCGCATAATGGAGTGAGCTCCCGTTACTTGTCCCAGCTTCTGCCAACCTAGCAGTTCGAAAGCACGTAAAAAATGCAAATAGAAAAACAGGGACTACCTTTGGTGGGAAGGGAACAGCGTTCCATGCGCCTTCGAAGGCATTTAGTCATGCCGGCCACATGACCACGGAGACGTCTTCGGACGGGGCTGGCTCTTCTTCGGCTTTGTAATGGAGATGAGCACCGCCCCCTAGAGCCGGAAATGACTAGCATGGATGTGCGAGGAACTGCAAACTCGGTTTCATTGAGGGCCGCATCAGGGTTGTGTTTGACCTAGGAGGGCCGGGGGTGGTGTGCCTGGGGATGGGCGTGGCCACAGTGGCCAGCTTGATGACTCTTGTGTTGGTGGTACCTGTGGTGGCCAAGTGCTAAGGCAGGACTTTCCTGAGAGTCCCTCCCTCTCATTATCTCCCTCCCTTTTCTTCCTTCTCCTTTCCTCTGTTTGTTTTCTTTCTTTCTTTCTTTCTTTCTTTCTTTCTTTCTTTCTTTCTTTCTTTCTTTCTTTCTTTCTTTCTTTCTTTCTTTCTTTCTTTCTTTCTCTCTCTCTCTCTCTCTCTCTCTCTCTCTCCCTTCCTTCTCCTCTCCTCTGTTTTCTTCCTTCCTTCTCCTGTCCTGTTTTCTTTCTTTCTTTCTTTCTTTCTTTCTTTCTTTCTTTCTTTCTTTCTTTCTTTCTTTCCTTCCTTCTTTCCTTCTTCCTTCCTTCCTTCCTTCCTTCCTTCCTTCTCTCCTTCCTTCCTCCCTCTCTCTCTCTCTGTTTCCTCCTTCTTCCTTGTTTACTTCCTTCCTTCCTTCCTTCCTTCCTTCCTTCCTTCCTTCTCCTGGCCTGTTTTCTTTCTTTCTTTTTTCTTTCTCTCTCTCTCTCTCTCTTCCTTCCTTCTCTCCTCTGTTTACTTCCTTCCTTCTCTTGTCCTGTTTTCTTTCTTTCTTTCTTTCTTTCTTTCTTTCTTTCTTTCTTTCTTTCTTTCTTTCTTTCTTTCTTTCTTTCTCTCTCTCTCTCTCTCTCTTTCTCTCTCTCTCTCTTTCTTTCTTTCTTTCTTTCTTTCTTTCTTTCTTTCTTTCTTTCTTTCTTTCTTTCTTTCTTTCTTTCTTTCTCTCTTCCTTCCTTCTCCTCTCCTCTGTTTCCTTCCTTCCTTCCTTCCTTCCTTCCTTCCTTCCTTCCTTCCTTCCTTCCTTCCTTCCTTCCTTCCTTCCATCCTTCCTTCCTTCTCCTCTTCTCTGTTTTCTTCTTCCTTTGAGAAAGCCTTACCTCCCAAGGATTTCTACTTTCCTTCCACCCTTCAATCCATGCGACACACAAGACAACAAGAAGGGTAGACATTTATTCATTTGTTAGCTTGTGCCTCAACTCTTCTAACGGACAGAAAAATAATAATGGAATAATTAGTGGCTATTTTTTTTGCTTCTGCAAGTCGACACACTGTTTTCCAGCTTTCCTACTGAAAATCTGAAAACCTTGGGGTCGTTAATGAATAGTTCACGAAAATGTTGGAGAACTTCCTCTGAATTGTTTTTGAACTGTCCACATTGGTCAGTGTGTCAATTTATGAAAGCAAAAGTAGTCACTAATTTAAAGTTAATTCTAAATGGTATGGCTTTTTTTAAAAAAAAAATAATGCTGCTTCAAATTGAATGTAACTGTGAGTGACTACCTAGGTTTTCTTAGGAGCATCATACAAGAATCCCTTGCTTCAGATAGGGAGAAGGGAGGGACGGAAGGAGGGAGAGAGAGGGAGGAAGGAAGGAAGGAAAGAAAGAAGGGTGGGGGGAGAAAGGGCGAAGGGGAGGGAGGGAGGAAATGAAGGAAGGAGGGAAGGGAGGGAGGAAGGAAGAAAGAGGAAGGAGGAAAGAGTGAGGGAGGGAGGGAAAGAGGGCAAAAGGAAGGGAAGGAGAGACAGAGGAAGGAAGGAAGGAAGGAGGGGAGGGATGGAGGAAGGAAGAGAGGGAGGAGGAAGGAAAAGAAGGAAGGGATGGAGGGACAGAAGAAGGAAAGGAAGGATGGAAGGGAGGAAGGAAAGAAGGAAGGGATGGAGGGATGGAAGAAGGAAAGGAAGGGAGGGAGGAAAAGGAAGGGATGGAAGAAGGAGAAGGAAGGAGGAAGAGAGGGAGGGAGGAAGGAAGGAAAGAAGGAAGGGAGGGGAGAAAGAGGGTGAAAGGAAGGGAAGGAGGGACAGGAAGGAAAGGACGAGGAAGGAGGAAGGAGGAAGGAAGGAAAGAAGGAAGGAAGGGAGGGAGGGATGGAAGAAGGAAAGGAAGGGAGGGAGAGAAAGAAGGGAGGGAGAGAAAGAGGAAGGAAGGAAAGAGGGAAAGGACGGAGGAAGGAAAGGAAGGGAGGAAAGAAGGAAGGGAGGGAGAAAAAGAGGAAGGAAGGAAAGAGGGAAAGGACTGAGGAAGGAAAGAAAGGAAGTGGTCTTCCAGGATATCGTTCCATCTTCCCAGTTTAGCACAAAGATCTTCTGATTTCTTGCTTGTCTTCCATCCAAGTACAAACCAGGCCTGACCTTGGTTGCCTTTCTGAGACCAGTCAGGTTTCATCGAGGGGGCTTCCATCTGCCAGGTTCTTTGAATACTAGCAATATTTCTGTGGAAAATCCCACAGGATGTTCCGTATATCCATCCCATCTCCCAAAGGAAGGTCGTCTTCTGTTTTGAATTTTGAACTTTCTGCTGGATTCAAGTTTTCCCATCAAGCATCTAGACGAGAGCCAATGTACAGTACTTGCGGGCTTGGGTTTTGCCACAGCTTTTCTCACTTCTTGGAAAGTTGTGTGTTAACTGCATGTGAACAAGCCAGATATGCCTTGCTGGACTTTAAAAACAAAACAAAAACCCAGCCACATTCAAGTGCTTTTTCTTTCAAAAGATTGGATAATCTTGGCAGCCTCTCTCTAGTTTCCTTTGGTTTTCCTGCAATTTCACAGAGACAATTTATACCATTTCATCTATCTAGGTTCCCAAAATCATCTCCCAGGCTTCTTCTATAGCACGGCCACCTATAAGATGGCTTAAATGGGCATCAGATAACCTGCCTATCTTTAACTTTAACTCAGCAAGAGATAGCCAGGTAATAAAAGTCTTGAATTGAAAATGTGTTTGTGATAACTTACGTTCTGGAGGAAAGAAACTTGTCTCATGGAGAACAATCTCCTGATAAGCAGAGACTATGAAAAGAAGGACTTGGAGGTGACATGATAACAGTCTTCCAATATCTCAGGGGCCGCCCCAAAGAAGAGGGAGTCAAGCTAGTCTCCAAAGCACCTGAAGGTAGAGCAAGAAGCAATGGGTGGAAACTCAACAAGGAGAGAAGCAGCCTAGAACTAAGGAGAAACTTCTTAACAGTGAGGATAATTAACCACTGGAACAGCTTGCCACTAGAAGCTGTGGGTGCTTCATCACAGGAGTTTTTAAGAAGGGACTGGAAGCTGTTTGACTGAAATCTTATAGGCTTTCCTCCTTGAGCAGAGGGTTGGACTAGAACAGGGATCCCCAACCTTTTCGACGCCTGCGGCCGGTTCCGACATCAGCTGGGCGCCGCGCCGGTACCAGGCGTCAACTGGGCGCCGCCATCTTTTATGACGAAAAGGCGCTTCGGTGACGTCACCGGGCGCTGTTCGTCATAAAAAGATAGCGGCGCCAGCAGCTTCTGGTGAGCTTTTCGGGTAGAAATGGCTTTCTACCGGAAAAGCTCACCAAGCGCTTTAAAAAAGATGGCGGCGCCCAGCAACCAGCGGCCCGGTAAGGGTTGTTCCGCGACCGGTACGGTCCGCGGACCGGCGGTTGGGGACCCCTGGACTAGAAGACCTCCAAGGTCCCTTCCAAGTTGGTTATTCTGTCATTCTGCCTCTTCACCACTAATTCCTTTTTCCTTCTCATCCTCTGTCTCATTCTCCTATCACGTAGGCTCAAAAATGGGGATGATCTTCCTTCCTTCCTTCCTTCCTCCCTTCCTTCCTCCCTCCCTTCTGCCCTTTCTCCTTCCTGCCCTTTTTCTTTCCTTCTTCCCTTTCTCCCCCTCCTTCCTTCCTTCCTTCCTTCCTTCCTTCCCTTACTTACTTAACCTTCCTTCCTTATCCTCCCTCCCTCCTTCCCTCCTTCCTTCCACCCTTTCTCCTTCCTTCCTTCCTTCCTTCCTTCCTTCCTTCCTTCCTTCCTTCCTTCCTTCCTTCCTTCCTTCCTTCCTTCCCTCCTTCCCTCCCTCCCTCCCTCCCTCCCTCCCTTTCTCCCTTCCCTTTTCTGTCTTTTCCTCCCTCCCTCCCTGAGAGCCTTGTCCAAGGTATAAATACAACCAGTCAGTCAACAAAGCCATCTACCCAAAGCTTAGCACCATCCTTACGTCTGGCCCATATCTTAAGAGAGATCGCCCAGCCAAGTCAAACTTATAATTCCTCCCAGATCTTGCTCCTACCTGTGGTATTTTCCTCAAATGTAAATAGTACTGGTGTGGCAGAATCTTGCATCCCTAGAGATTGCCAAAGAAGCCCTTTAGATAATTTCACGTAGGATGGCGTCCTGGTTTTTCTACTCCTAGTTACCTGGAACAATGGATCTATTAGAAATACAGGTCCAATTATGATTTATTGTTAAATAGCCAATGGACAGGAATCTTCTCAACTAATTGTTAACACCTGGTTGGAGTTATGTAAGGGCAATAGTTCTCAAGGGAGGCGAGATTTAGATCGCTTGTGGCTACGTAGAGGTTCTAGGCTGAGTTCTCTTTTAACTCCACCCAGGTTCTCACGCATCATCACAAAATCTCCAGAACCGTAAAGCCTACAAACTTGAAGTTTGGCCCATATGTTCCTCTTGGCTTCTAGGGGCTCAGTAAGAAAGGATTTTTCCAAATGACCATCAGAGCATTTAGAGTATTTCCTATATTATTATTATTAACACGCTCTGATGCTAAGGAGTTCTACTCTCCCTCCCCACCTGAAAAGAAATCTCTCCAAGTGCAAAACACAAGCAGAGGAGTTTCAGTTTCAGTTTCACAACACCAAGCAGCTTTAGTACAGAACAGTTGAGCTAAGCCACGCCCAGGCTCCTTGCTGTCTCCTTGCTCACACAGCAAGTACTGTTTCAGTTTCCATGTTTCCATTTCCAAACAGACCTCAACTTTCTCACACACTGAGAGGATGCTGGCCAGATAAATACCAAAGGATGCTGGTAGGCAGAGGCACAATTTCCCCTTTTCTTATTTTTCTCCCCCAAAACAGCCCGACCACGTAGTTTCGTAGCGAAGCATGGGTATCGAGCTAGTAGTTAATAACTCTGAAAGAGAGATTTGGGTTATTGTTTCCCCCTCCTCCCCAGGCTAGTGTTGTTCTGTGTCTTTGAGGCTCAACAAATATGACTTGAAAGCACTTAGCTGTTTTTGAATAATTTGTTCCAGATGGACCCTCACCGAATTTCCGAAGAGGATACCAACTGTTTAAGGTCCTTCCTGAGACTTCCAGAGAACGTAGATCTGCCAGAAGCCACCTTGGCCAACCAAGAGACAAGGCTGTTGTCTGAATCATGTCGAAGGATGAAGCAGGCTTTCCAAAGAGTAATGCAAAAGGTCAGTCTACTCCAGGTTGGAAGTTGGTGGAAGTTTCAGGGTCACCTTAGACAGCCCGCTTCCGCCTCGTACAGAAACCTCGAAGTAAAATATAAAGAATGTTCTTCTTTTCGAGTGTGGTCTTGTGAACTAAACTAATCTATGGAGAATAATAAACCCTATTCTTCCTTCAAAGCAAGGAGGAAATAATAGGTACTAGAAGACCTCCAAAGTCCCTTCCAGCTCTTAGTACTTTCATTAAGAGGCGGCCTTTCATAGTTTCCTTGAAAGCACCACTACAACAGATTACAGAATAACAGAGTTGGAAGGGACTTTGTAGGTCATCTAGTCCAACCCCTCCGCACAAGCAGGAGACCCTACACCATTTCTGACAGATGGCAGTCCAGTCTCTTCCTAAAAGCCTCCAGTGATGAACCTCTGAAGGTAACTTCTGTTCCACGGGCTGATGGTTCTCACTGTCAGAAAAATTCCACGTTGAATCTCTCCTTGTTCAGTTTCCATCCATTATTCCTTGTTTGGGCTTCAGGTTATCATACAAGTTGGGAAGATGTAAAGACAGGATCACTTGAAAGGAGATGTTCTCTTCAGGTTCTCTCATCTCTTTGTTGTTGTTGTTGGTTGCAAAGTCGTGTCCAACCCAACGCGACCCCATGGACAATGTTCCTCCAGGCCTTCCTGTCCACCATCTTCTGGAGTCCATTTAAGCCGACTGCTTCAGTGACTCCATCCAGCCACCTCCTTCTCTGCCGTCCCCTTCTTCTTCTTTTGCCCTCCATCGTTCCCAGCATTCGGCTCTTCTCCAGGGAGTCCTTCCTTCCTTCTCATGAGGTGGCCAAAGTCTTTGAGTTTCCTCTTTAGGATCTGGCCTTCTAAAGAGCAGTCAGGGTTGATCTCCTCTAGGACTGACCGGTTGGATGGCCTTGCAGACCAAGGGACTTGCAGGGGTCTCCTCCAGCACCAGAGTTCAAAGGCCTCCATTCTTTGGCGTTGAGCCTTCCTTACGGTCCAACTTTCACAGCCATGACTTGCAACTGGGAAAACCACAGCCTTGACTCTACGCACTTTGGTTGGCAGGGGGATGTCTCTGCTTTTGAGTAGGCTGTCTAGCTTTGCCATAGCTTTCCTCCCCAGGAGCAAGCGTTTTTTTTTTTTAAATTTCTTGGCTGCAGTCCCCATCTGCAGTGATCTAGGAGCCCAGAAAAAAAATAAAAATAAATCTGTCACTCCCTCCATTTCTTCCCCATCTATTTGCCAGGAATCGAAAAGGCCAGATGCCGTGATCTTAAATTTCTCAACTCTTTTAAGAGGCCCCCAAATCAAAACACCTCAGCATTACAAACCACATCCATTTTAGAATCACCTGACCAGATTGGCAAAAAGGAAACTTGGCATCTGCTTCTTAACCCAGAGCATCCTGTTCCGAGCGCGATTCTCACCGGGTTTCTAATGAGTCTTTCTCAAGAAGAAGGCGGTGGTGTTACAGGAAGTGGCAGCAACTCAACGGTCTTTCCTTCCCATATATTCCCAAAAAAAGATAAGACGGAGACTTCCTTAATTTCCTTTTAATTGTCTGAGAGAGGATCTCAACAGCTGTCGTTTAAACAACAGTCTTCTAGATCTTCATTTAATGGGGGACCAACCATGACAAGCACAGGTAGTCCTTGACTTATGACCACAATGGACACTCCCACACTCTGAATGTATGTGCTTCAGTGAGAAATGGGTTAGGGGAGTTTTGCTCCGTTTTCCGACATTACTGGCCATGATTGTTCAGCGAATCTCCACCGTTCATAAGTTAGTCCAATGGTGGGATTCAATTTTTTTTTTTTACTGCCAGTTCTATAGGCGTGGCTTGGTGGGCATGGCTGGCAAAAGTCTCGTTTCCACTCAAACCTGACCGACGGTTTTTCCTTCCTTGTCGGTCCTTGGCCAATGGGGGTAAAGTCCCCAGCTTATCACGTTTATTCGCGCAATGTCAACACAAAGGTGTTTTTTTCTTTCCTGCTGGCTTTGTGTGTGTGTGTGTGTGTGTGCGCAAGGGCTTAGAAGGCTTTTTGCAAACCACCATGGAAGACGCTGGTCGGTTGAGAGAGCCTTTTTGCCGTTCCCCTTGGCAGCCGTCCCAGGAGTGGACGGCTGAGGGGAGCTGGGTCAGGCCCAGACTTGTCCTCCGCACTTGGCAACCAAACCCTTCACCCCGTGGAACCTCCCGAGGGCCGGCCTCTGCTCAGGAGACAACGTTTACCCTGAGGCTGATGAAGGAGGCTTGACGTTGGCGCGCTGGGGGTATTTATTGAATCTGGCCATGAACGTGTGGTCTCCTGGGCTTCGTTGATGGCTTAAGTGAGGTTGTGAAAGAGGTATGTGGCGTCATTTGTGACCTTTCTTTCTTTCTTTCTTTCTTTCTTTCTTTCTTTCTTTCTTTCTTTCTTTCTTTCTCTTTCTTTCTTTCTTCCTTCCTTCCTTCCTTCCTTCCTTCCTTCCTTCCTTCCTTCCTTCCTTCTTGTTCTTCTTTTTCCTCCTCCTCTTCTTCTTCTTCCTCCTCCTCCTCCTCCCTCTCCCCCTCTTCTTCTCCTTCTCCTCCTCCTCCTTCTCTTCTCCCTCCTCCTCCTCCTCCTCCTCCTCCTCCTCTTCTTCTTCCTCCTCCTCCCCCTCCCCCTCTTCTTCTTCTCCTTCTCCTCCTCCACCTCCTCCTCCTCCTCTTCTCCTCCTCCTCCTCTTCTTCTCCTCCTCCTCCTCTTCCTCCTCCTCTTCTTCTTCTTCTTCCTCCTCCTCCCCCTCCCCCTCCTCCTCCTCCTCCTCCTCCTCCTCTTCTTCTTCTTCTTCTTCTTCTTCTTCTTCTTCTTCTTCTTCTTCTTCTTCTTCTTCTTCTTCTTCTTCTTCTTCTTCTTCTTCTTCTCCTCCTCCTCCTCCTCCTCCTCCTCCTCCTCCTCCTCCTCCTCCTCTTCCTCCTCTTCTTCTTCTTCTTCTTCCTCCCCCCTCCTCCCCCCCCTCTCCTCCTCCTCCTCCTCCTCCTCCTCCTCCTCCTCCTCCTCCCCCTCCCCCTCCCCCTCCTCTTCTTCTTCTTCTCCTCCTCCTCCTCCTCCTCCTCCTCCTCTTCTTCTTCTTCTTCTTCTCCTCCTCCTCCTCCTCTTCCTCTTCCTCCTCTTCTTCTTCTTCTTCCTTCCCCTCCTCCTCCCCCTCTCCTCCTCCTCCTCCTCCTCCTCCTCCTCCTCTTTCTCCTCCTCTCTTTTATGTAGGCAAAAATATCACCTTGGAATCAGGGAGCGAGGGAAAGAATGAAGGCCATCCCACCCAACCCTGCTTAATGCCACCCTTCAGATGAAAGCATTCTGCAAGGAAATGGATGAACAAAAAAGAGACCAGGGGCGGGATTGTCCTTTTCAGTCTCATTCCATTTTCAAAATCTTGGAAGTTCATTAGCATAGGGACTTTGCGACCCCTTGACAGAGTTTTTATTCCGTGATCTTATTTTTCACCGTGAACTGAAATGCCGGCCTTTATTTTGGTAGCTCCTTTGCGATTCGTGGGGCCACTCTCTGTGGCTTGCTAGTGAAAGTTTTGAAAGATTGATGCTTTCCTCTGCAGCTTCCTTCCTGGCCCTACAGAGCTAGAAAACATTCGATTTCCTGCGAGATAATGAGGTTTGATCTTCTTCTTAGTATTCACCTCATCACTGTTTCCCAGCGTTCTCTCTGGGGTTAGGCTTAGACAATAAGGGATGCATAAGTGCACACCCACGTGTATTTGGAAGATCGCTGAAGATTTCTGTCTTTAATCATGCCCCCCCAAATTATCACGGCTTTCTTCCTGGTTTGGGGTGGGGGTGGTAGACCTACGTCTCTGAGAAATTATCTTTTAGGAAATATCCCTCATTAATTAGATTCTAGTGTCAGGCGATTGCCCTAATTAACTCATGAGCCTTGAGCCAAGCTTCAAAAAAAATCCAAAAGATTTATTAGGAGCAACATGTCTGGCATTAACCCGTAGGAAGCCAACTCTGACACGCATAATTTATGGACACCCCTGACCCTGATTTGTCCCCCCCCCCATGTGCTATTAATCAGATTCTCCAACAAAACATATTCATGGGCTGGGTGTGTCACCAGTCACATTCTCCAATGAAGGATTTTCCCCGGGGCAGAAGATCCGGTAGCCTAGCTACAATCTTTTTAAGATAAGTGTGGAATGCACTTCTGGTTTTAATTGCCGATCTGCTCCTTCGGGTTTTGCCCCCCCCCTCCCGCTTATGGCAACTTGGAAACAAGCATAGGAATGTTTTACGAGTTGACATCCAGATCCTGAGGGATCTGCCCTGAGATTTGGAGTCTTCCCTGCTTCAGAAGTGATGGAGAGCATAATGTGGGTGATATTGCCTGTTTGGATGTGCAGATCCCGTCCAATGTGAAGCTTTCGTCGCAATTGTGGGTTTCTAATGTTTTGAAACCAGAAGTGAAAAATGCCTGGGCACACAGATGTAATTTCAGTGGAAGTTTTTGGATATAATGTGTAGATCTTTGCTAAAGAGCCGTGGTGGTGCAGTTGGTTAGAATGCAGTATTTCAGGCTAATTCTGCCAACTGCCGGCAGTTCAATCCTGACCGGCTCAAGATTGACTCAGCCTTCCATCCTTCCTAGGTGGGTAAAATGAGGAACCAGATTGTTGGGGGGCAATATGCTGACTCTGTAAAAATTGCTTGTAAAGCACTGTGAAGCAGTATATAAGTGCTACTTCTAGTGCTATTGCAAAATTTGGTGCTGCATATGATAGTTTTGGTTACCACGAAAGATAGTTTCTCAACTCAGGGTAGGAAAAGTCGTATGGATTTCAGATTGTGCTTGCAAATTAAGGGAAGTGGTTCTGTCGTAATTTTCCCCAAAAGCATTTTAATCATCATAGCTGCTCATTACTTGTTCTGACCCAAACCTGGTTCCAAGAGGTACACAAGACAAAGGTGACAGCACAACCTTTTACTGTTTCATTAACAAATCCTGTTTCTTCACAGATAAAAGGCTGCTTCCAACTAATTAGCTCCAACAAGGAAGAGTTTGCCAAGTTTTTACAAGACTGCCAAGAACAACAGATAAAGTTCCTAAACACTAAATCAAAGAGTCTCCAAACACCAACTCAGATATTCTGACGTCCACCAGGACGAGTATCAAACTTCTTTGCTTCCTGCAAAGAACCTCAGTTTCTCCGCTGGCTTTTATCCCTTAAGGGAGGGGCCATCACCTTGCAGCCTTACTCCCGAGTCGCCTGTGCTGCTGCAGATGCTCTTTCCTTCGAGCAGCCCTGCGCACACGCTCTATTCTGATTGAGGTTCAATTAAACTGATGTATTGCCACTCATGCCTGCACGTAGGAACCTTAGAAACTCAACGGTTAGCACCTGCTTGGAGTTAGTTAGATAAGAATCCACAGAATTCTGGGGAGTTGGGCTAACCGCTTGTGGCTATGTAGAGATTCTAAGCTAATCCCTCTTTTGACTCCACACCCCCCAGATTTGGCCAATTCTTCTCCCACAATTGTAGCGCTAACCATCTGGAGATCAGATCTTATCTCTCCTGGAGTGCCATAGTTTTAGCTACAATCCCACTCAACTGTATTAAATGCATTTTTTTTCCTTTTTAGGAAGTCCAGCGTCTGAGCGCTGGAAAAGACCAGTCAAGATTGGAGAAATGTAAGTGTTTCTTTCTTGTCAAGAACCTTCAGCTGAGGGAAGATTTCAGTTTCTGATTTTAACATGATGGGTTTTTTTTTTCCTCCCCAACAGCCACAATGGGAGCTTCCTGGTCAGATTCCACCAAGAAAAGCAAGCCGGAGAAAGCGCCATTTGCTCATCTTATAATTGATAGCCACAATATTCCATCTGGTAAGCTCACTTTCAAACTTTTTTTTCCAGAGTTTTGCAGCGTTAATTCAGCGCCAGAAAAATAAACACAGGTGGCTGATGCTTCGTTCAACTTCTTTATAAACAGAACAAGTAGATTTTACAAACCAGCTGTAGATTTCTCCAACATGGAGCAAACTCAGACAGAAACAGGTTGCAAGTTCAGAGCAGAGCTCCAGTCTTCCGCAAGCAAGTTAGTTTCTCTTTTATTTTAGTTCAGCAGGCAAGCAAGAGGAGAGAAGCAGTTTCATTTTTAATAGATAGAGCTTAACATAGTTGCAGAGTTGCAGAGCTTAATATAGAGCCATGCCTAAGCTACTTCTGGTTTCAGTTTCCAGCCTAGGCTATTCTAGTTTCAGTTGCCAGCCTAGGTTACTTCTAGTTTCAGTTTCCAAACAGTCCTCATTGGCTGACTTAGTTGCTATGCCTATGCATTGGCTGACCTTGTTACCATGCTCTATTCCAGTTTATGAATATACTCTGACACTTTTGCCATGCGAGGTTGGACTAGAAGCCCTCCAAGGTCGCTTCCAGCTTTAATCTCTTCTAAAGAGATCGAGTAACCATTTGTCTGGAATGGCATAGGGTCTCCTGGCGGTGAGCAGGGGGTTGGGCTAGAAGACCTCCAAGGTCCCTTAGAACGAACAGTGAGGATAATTAGCCAGCAGAACAGAAGTTGCCTTCAGAAGTTATAGGTGCTTCATCACTGGAGGTTTTCAAGAAGAGGCTGGACCCCCATTTGTCTGAAATGGTATAGAGCCGAGATGGCGAACCTGTGGCACGTGTGCCACAGGTGACATGCGGAGCCATTTGTGCCGGCACGCGAGCTGCAGGCAAACTTACCTCACTGCGCCTGCGCATACCTCCCAGCTGATTTTCGGCAGGTTTGAGGCCTTTTTCGGCCTCCCAAAGGCTTGTGGAAGGCTTCTGCGGGCTTGCAGGCGAAAACTAGCCCTGTTTTGTCACTTCCTGTTTTTCCGAAAATGCCGGAAGTGACAAAACGGGCCTAGTTTTCGGCCTGCAAAGCCTGCAGAAGCCTTCCTCAAGCCTCTGGGATGCTGAAAAGGCCTCAAACCAGCAAAAAATCAGCTGGGAGGTGCAGTGCAGGTAAGGGGGCAGCGGGAAGTGGGTGGGTGGGGGGATATTGTGCGCACATGCATAGGGGGCGTGGGGGGGGGCATTGCCCTCTGTGTGCTGGCGTGAGCGTGCAAGCCCCCGCACAATTTTTGGCACAGGAGCTCAAAAAGGTTAGTCCCCACTGGTCTAGGGTTTTCTCCTGTCTGAGCAGGGGGATGGACTTGAAGACCTCCAAGGTCCTTCCTAGCTCTAATTTTATTTTAAAGAGATTGGATAACCATTTTTTCTGGAACGGCATAGGGTCTTCTGGCTGAGTAGGGGTTGGACTAGAAGACCTCCAAGCTCCCTCCCAGCTCTAATCTGATTGATTTATCAATAAGTCGTTAAGCGAGGACTATTTCTAATCCCCACAAGGAGGAAGCAAATACTTTATTATTCTTTTTTCCCCCCCTTAATCTTCTCTTCTCAGGCACCGGGAAAGTGAATCTGACATGTTGGCACCATGACAAAGGCTGGGCAAACGTGCTGAACATGACCTTCAGTGACGGCAGGCTCATAGCCAATCACGACGGCTTTTACTACCTGTACGCCAACGTGTACTTCAGGCACCACGAAACGTCGGGCAACCTGACTGGCCAGACGCTGCAGCTGATGGTGTACGTGACCAAAACCGATGCCAGGCGGAGAAACTCGGTCGTCCTGATGAAAGGCGGAAGCACCAAGAACTGGTCGGGCGAATCCGAGTTTCATTTTTTCTCGGTCAACGTCAGCGGGTTCTTCAAACTGAAGTCGGGAGAGATGGTGAGCCTCCAGGTCTCCTACCCTTCCTTGCTGGACCACTCCCCGGAAGGAACTTATTTCGGCGCTTTTAAAATAAGAGATATCGATTGAATATTGGTTTTTTTTTTTTTTTCATTTTGGTTTTTTTTTTTTCGATTGGGAAAAATGTGGTAATTTATTCAGCTGGGTTTAGAGGAATTGGAGGGTGTGGTTACAGCTTGTGGGTGTCCAGTTGTATACAGGTAGACCTTGACTTATGACCGCCGTTGAGCCCACATTTCCATTGCTAACTGAGACGGTTGCTAAATGAGCTTTGTCCCATTTTGTGATTTCTCTGCCCACTGTGATGACCCAAAGGGATGTGGCACAAAGGCAACCCAGTCAGATCATCAGTAGGAGTCCCTTTATTAGCTCCAACTTTGCCCCCAATGTCCTGGTTACCTTCTGGGCTGGAGAAAAACTCTCCCAGGTAAACAGCCTTTGGCTGCAGAGAATCAAGTCCAAAATGTGGTCAACACAAACTGTAACTTAAACTCCAATCAAGGCAAAATGAGGTAATTAGTCGGGCAGGGCAGGAGCAAGAATTCCAGACGTGAAGGCACGGCAATAACTCAACACGGTTGGGAAGACTTAGGAACACAGATAACCAAAGTCAACACAAGATAAACTCAAATTTGCTCCCAGCAGCTGCCGCACTCAGCTTGCATCTCTCTTAAACGCTCTTCCCAGCTGTGGCTAATGAAGGGAATCAGGGCCCTTTCCTCCCCCATAAGCCACCCAACCCACATTGCTCCCTTCTCCGTTCCTCCCTGCCTGCCTTAGGATGAAGAGGGGGTGGGCCTGGGTCTTCCTCTGAACAGGGAAATATGTGTGTGTGTGTGTGTGTGTGTATAAACATGGCCTTAAGTCATTTTATTTCCCAACGCCGTTGTAACTTTGAACCGTCATTAAGCGAACTGTTGGAAGTCAAGGACTACCTGTAAATTTGAGACTTTCAAGAAGAGACTGGACTGCCATTTGTCAGAAATGGCGTAAGGTCTCCTGCTTGGGCCGGGGTGGGGTGGGGGTGGACTAGATGACCTACAAGGTCCCTGGTCCAAATCTGTTAATCTAATCTAAAATGTTGGCCTGGTTTTGAGGGAACTCTAGAGAAGTGTGCCTTACAAATTTTGTTTTAATACGGTACTCAATAAAGCAACTTATGCACTGATACAGCCTTACATTTTGTAATTAAAATATCGAGGGGAAAGAAAAACATAAATCAATTTAAGGAAGGGTTTTTAGAATTTGTAATGTGGAAGTGTCCCTTCCTGAATGATTAAAATTATATTTTTCCTTTTTTTTTTCTTCTTCTTCTGCCGGCGGAATTGCATCTTAAATATCTTATAACTTTGCCTTCGTTCTGTTTCTCTTATTCGTCCCTTCCTCTGGGACGGTGTAGAATCTTAAGATTCTTTTATTGCAGTATTTTGGGCACTGAATTTGTCTCCTGTATGTTGGGATCTGGGACACAATTCTACTGACTACAGTATAAAGGTGCTTTTCCTGTTTTTTGTTTTTTTTTTTGCTTTATGTTGTCAGCGGCGAAAGAACCAGGGTGGGCTTGTTTGCTGGGTGAAAGGATGGCGACTCTGAGAATTGATTGACAGATTAAAAATGAGACTTAGATCTGAGATGTTTCTTTGAGGGAGAATGTGGATTCCACTGTTGTCCATAAAAACACGATTGAACAAATTCAGTCAAGATTCAGGCAAAAGTCTATGGAGATTCCCAGGCATCAAATGTTTTGCTTTTCATTCAAGAAGCTCCTCCTTCCTCCTCTTCTTTTTATTCCTCTTCTTTTTCTTCTTCTCCTTCTTCTTCCTCCTCCACCCCTCCTTTCTCCTTCTTTTTCCTCCTCCTCCTCTTTTTCTTTCTTTCTCCTCCTCCTCCTCCTCCTCCTCCTCCTCCTCCTCCTCCTCCTCCTCCTCCTCCTCCTCCTCCTCCTCCTCCTCCTCCTCCTCCTCCTCCTCCTCTTCTTCTTTTCCTCCTCCTTCTCTTTCTTTCTCTTCCTTCCTCCTCCTTTCTCCTTCCTCCTCCTCCTCCTTTCTCCTCTTTTTCTTTCTTTCTACTCCTCTCCTCCTCTTCTTCTTCTTCCTCCTCCTCCTCCTCTTCCCCCCTCCTCCTCCTCCTTCTTCTTCTCCCTCCTCCTTTCTCCTCCTTACTCCTTCTCTTTTTCTTCTCCTTTTTCCTCCTCCTCCTCACCTCCTTTCTTCCTCCTCCTTCTCCTCCCCCCTCCTCCTCCTCCTTCTGATTCTTCCTCTTCCTCCTCCTCTTCTTTTTCTTCTCATTCCTCCTCCTACTCCTCTACTACTCCTCTCCTCCTCTCCTCCTCCTCTTCTCATTCCTCCTCCTCCTCTACTACTTCTTCCCTTCCTTCCTCCCTCCCTCCCTCCCTTCCTTCCTCCCTTTCCTCCTCCTCCTCCTCCTTGAAAAAGCAGTCCAGTTCCAATTTAAAAAAGCACCTTTGGGGCAACCATGAGCTGGATGACTGAGGGTCTCCTTAGACATTTAACATTTTAGTTAGTAGTTGACGAATGTTTTCACGTTTGGCATGATTTGTGAAATTGTTCATTAAGAGCTGGCCCTTCATTCCACGGAGGTCAATTGTCCACAAGAAGAAGAAGAAAAAACTGCATTAAGCTTTGGAAACCAAAAGCCGCAATCAGTTAATCAATTCTCAGCATTGTCTTGTCATGCCAGCCTTTGCAAAGACCTGTTTCTTCCCTCTGCCAAAACAGGCAAAAATGGATATTTTTATATTCTGTAAGATCAAGGTTATATTGCAGATGTAAGATTTTTATGTGAAGAACCTTGTAATTTATGTTTGTCCTAAAGTATTTGATACAAAATATTTAAAACCTGTGAGAGTGTATATGTGTATATATGTATATATCGTTGGAAATGTTTGTACAGAAATGGATTTTACTGGTGCACTTTTTAAAAAGCCCATTAGGGAAAACTGCAGCTAAAATGATCATTTGCAACCAGCAAATGCAATCATTTTCTTGGCGTTGTATTAATTTAATCGCTTTCGGTCGATCTGATCAGTATTATCAAAAAGTCCAGGATCACACATCACAATCTGACAACTGTGGATAGTTTTCGGTACCTTGCACATTTGACTTTTAACTCCAGGAATTTTGGCCAAGGTTTTTTTTACAGGAAAAGAATAGGGAGAAATCTAAAAATCAGCATTCGAACCAGTGCCTTTGAAAGGAAGTTCTATTAATAACTGTAATCCTCAACTTATCTACGATCGAGCCCGGAATTACGGCCATAAGTTACTGTGTTGTTAAGCAAGGCACCCACACAATTCTGGCTCTCCCTGTTGTAGTTGTTATGAAGAGCCATAATCCTGGGTTGTTGAACAAACAGTCATTAAGTTGAGGACTACCTGGGTAATCTATATATATAAAAGCGAAATACCCCTCATGCATCATCACAAAATCTCCAGAACCGTAAAGCCTACAAACTTGAAATTTGGCCCGTATCTTCCTCTTGGTTTCTAGGTGCTCACTAAGAAAGGATTTTTCAAATTGACCATCAGAGCATTAGAATTTCCTATATTATTATTATTAACGTGCTCTGATGCTAAGGAGTTTTACTCCCCCTCCCCACCTGAAAAAAAGAAATCTCTTCCAAATGCAAAACACAAGCAGAGGAGAGGAGTTTCAGTTTTAGTTTCACAGCAGCACCAAGCAGCTTTAGTACAGAACAGTTGAGCTAAGCCACGCCCAGGCTCCTTGCTGTCTCCTTGTTCACACAGCAAATACTGTTTCCGTTTCCAAACAGCCCTCAACTCTCTCACACACTGACAAGATGCTAGCCAGGTGAATACCGATGGATGCTGGGAGGCAGAGACAGAATCCCCCCCCCCTTATTTAGCTCCCCAAAAACTTAGCCTAGCCACATAGTTTCGTAGCGAAGCATGGGTGTAGAGCTAGTGGAAAAATAAGCCCACAGACCCAACAGATTGGTTAAAAGCATTTATGCAATTATTCAACAGACATTTTACTGTACTAGACATGCTGCAAATCTGTAAATGCTCTAAATGAATTGTATTGGGGTGTTGGTTTGTTTTGAAAACAATGTTTTGTTTCTTCTTCTTCTTTTTTTACAATAAAGAAATGCATAACCCACATGTTACGATGATTTTATACTATACGGTAAGCTCTGCTTTGGATTGTTATAACATTTTAAGAGAAATAAAATACATTTCTAAGAAACGGGAGTTGGAGGTTTGCTGCTCTTCTTCCTACTTCCTTTCTCTGCCAAGGCAGTTTTGAACAGCGCTACTAACATTATTGTGTAGGGTGATAATCAAATAATGGGATGGATGAACTGAGCAGGGCCGGTCGCAAAAGGAAAGAGCAAATTGGAGAAATCTGAGACAGCCACAAACCAGCGTTTTAGCATTTCTGTTTTTTGCTCACTCGCGGGTTGAGATTCAACAAAAAATATCATACAATTTAGTTTATTTATGTATTAATGCAATGCAAAAGAAAATAATAGAGAAAGACGGGAGGAAAAAGGGAAGGGGAAAACATGGGAGAAAGGAGAAAAAGAAAGAAAAGGCGTTGACTTCTAACTCTTTGGTGCAGTAGAATAAGATAATAACATCAGACCTCAACTTTTTACCTTTACTTAATAGTATAAAATAACCATTTCTAAAACAACAAACCTATCTGATTGGCAAAACCCAAAATCAAAGTTTCATTCCCCCCCTCTCCACCTCAAGCACAAAGTCCAGAAGTGGTTTCCAAGTAGAGACAAAAGTAGTTGTGTACTTTATCTTGAATCAAAGCAGTTACTTTAATCCATCTCTGCTAACTCCATCCTCTTCTGCAGCTTTTCGTCCATTGTGGGGCTCACGAAGAAAGGATTTTTCGAAATGACGGTCAGAGCATTAGTATCTCCTATATTATTATTATTATTATTAACACGCTCTGATGCTAAGGAGTTCTACTCCCCCTCCCCACCTGGAAAGAAGAAATCTCTTCCAAAGGCAAAACACAAGCAGAGGAGTTTCAGTTTCACAGCACCAAGCAGCTTTAGTGCAGAATAGTTGAGCTAAGCCACGCCCAGGCTCCTTGCTATCTCCTTCTTGCTCACGCAGCAAATACTGTTTCAGTTTCCAAACAGCCCTCAACTCTCACACACTGACAGGACGCTAGCCAGATGAACGCCGATGGATGCTGGGAGGCAGAGGCAGAATTCCCCCCCCCCCCTTATTTTCCTCCCCCAAAACTAAGCCTGACCACATAGTTTCATAGTGAAGCACGGGTATTGAGCTAGTATTTTATATTTATATATATAAAAATTATAAATTTATAAGAAGAACCAACATTCTATACATGTCTGCCCTTGAAAAATATTTGGAAGCTGCATTTGGCAGCCCGCGTGGTTTTCTGCAAACCTAGATTTGCAGGTGGGTAGATATTTTGTTCCATCTGGAGGTGTTTTCTGAATCGAGCTAGATTTTAATCAAAGTTTAGCTCTAATCAGGTTCAGGAAGTTCCTTCCTTAGTTCCTGGAAATGAACTTCACGGGCGGATCTCTTAATGATTTCTTGGTGCCTCTTTCTTATCTGGTTGCTTTTATTCTAATATGGTGTTTGATGTGTGTTTTTGCAACAATTTCTTTTCATGATTACATGCTCTGAGCAGCCTTCAGTCTGTTGTTGCAGACAAGACTTAATGCAGGATGATTGCAGGTTATAATTGCAACAGGTGAAGTTCTCTAGAAGTTTCAAATTCTAGAGTTTTCAAACTCTGTCTATCATCTTGACATTACCACCTACTATCTGTCATGTCCATCCATCCATTCTTCTATCCATCCTTCTATCCATCCATCCATCCTTCCATCCATCCATCCATCCATCATTCCATCCATCCATCCATCCATCCATCCATCCATCCACCCTTCCTTTCTTCCATCCATCCATTCCTCCATCCCTCCATCCTTCCATCCATCCATCCATCCATCCATCCATCCATCCATCCATCCATCCATCCATCCATCCATCCATCCTTCCTTTCTTCCATCCATCCATTCCTCCATCCCTCCATCCATCCATCCATCCATCCATCCATCCATCCATCCATCCTTCCATCTATCCATCCATCCTTCCATCCATCCATCCATCCATCCATCCATCCATCCATCCTTCCATCCATCCTTCCATCCATCCATCCATCCATCCTTCGTTTCTTCCATCCATCCATTCCTCCATCCTTCCATCCATCCATCCATCCATCCATCCATCCATCCATCCTTCCATCTATCCATCCATCCTTCCATCCATCCATCCATCCATCCATCCATCCATCCATCCATCCATCCTTCCATCCATCCATCCATCCATCCATCCATCCTTCCTTTCTTCCATCCATCCATTCCTCCATCCCTCCATCCTTCCATCCATCCATCCATCCATCCATCCATCCATCCATCCTTCCATCTATCCATCCATCCTTCCATCCATCCATCCATCCATCCATCCATCCATCCATCCATCCATCCTTCCATCCATCCATCCATCCATCCATCCATCCTTCCATCCATCCTTCCATCCATCCATCCATCCATCCATCCATCCATCCATCCTTCCATCCATCCATCCATCCATCCTTCCATCCATCCATCCATCCATCCATCCATCCATCCATCCATCCATCCTTCCATCCATCCATCCATCCATCCATCCATCCTTCCATCCATCCTTCCATCCATCCATCCATCCATCCATCCATCCATCCATCCATCCATCCTTCCATCCATCCATCCATCCATCCATCCATCCATCCATCCATCCATCCAAGGATTATACATGATTACACAAGTAGTCCTCGACTTACAACCACAATGGAGCCCAAAATTTCTGTTGCTAAGCGAGACATTTGTTCAGGGAGATTTGTCCCATTTTACAACCTTCCCTGCCACAGTTGTTAAGTGAATCGCTGCAGTTGCTAAGTTAGTAACACGGTTGTTAAGTGAATCTGGCTTCCCCACTGATTTTACTTGTCAGAAGGTTGCAAAAGGGAAACACGTAACCTTGGGATACTGCGACCGTCGTAAGTATGAACCACTTGCTACGCATCTGAATTTTGACCATGTGATTGTGTTGTAAGTATTTAGTCCTTCCTTCCTTCCTTCCTTCCTTCCTTCCTTCCTTCCTTCCTTCCTTCCTTCCTTCCTTCCTTCCTTCCTTCCTTCCTTCCTTCCTTCCTTCCTTCCTTCCTTCCTTCCTTCCTTCCTCCGATTATTTACATCTCTTATTTCTTTCCCTCTCTCCCTCCATCCCTCCTTTTTACCTTTCTTCTTTCTCTCCTTCCTTCTCTCCTCCCTTTCTTCCTTCTCCCTTTCTTCCTTCTTCACTCCTTCCTTCCTTTTATTTATCTCCCCTTCTAACTCCCTCCTTCCCTCCCTCCTAGAATGTTATAAATTTGCTTGTTATGCAGTTTTAAACATCTGACTTTTTGCTCCGAGAAAAATCCCAACATGGATCTATGATTGCTCACATTATCTTTAGGTTGCTTCATCATTCCCCAGTTCAGGGTTTTGTTTTCTTCAGGACTGCAACGTTTGTTTGTTTGTTTTCCCAAATTAAGAACGGATGCATCTTGCTTTGTGCTATTTTCAATGCAGAGACGGGCATTTACGGCAATCTTCCGGAGACTTCTGAAATTAAAATTCCATTAGCAAACCTTCCTGTTTTATACCCAACCCATACAGCACGATCTAATATTTCTAAATTACAGGGCTTGAGACGGCCTTCCTCGGGGAGCTTTAATGAAGGCAAAATATAAGGTACGGCGTGATTTCCAAATGGGGTCAGTTCCCTGAAACAGGCTGGTCAATTTCACAATGAGAGATCAACGCCCAAGAATGCAACAGCTTTTAAAATTGCTGATGTGCAGGACTTGCTGTTAACATTTCCAAACCAATTACATCGTTCTGCAAAGTATTTGGCTTTCTTATAACATCCCAACCCAAGCTGGCAACAAAAAGAGCAGGCCCATCCTCTAAAGCAGGGTTCACCAAACTTCTGGACCTCAGGGACCACCAAACTCATAATTTTAAATTCCACGGACCAGAGACCCTGGTAAAATCCCCCAAAAACGTCTGCAGAAAAAATCCCCTACCCTGTTTTCCTACTGATTGATTGTTCTTTATTTGGGATCGCAGGATACCATCTCCAGCTCCATTCTTAGGAGTGGAGAGAGAGAGAGAGAGAGAGAGAGAGACTTTTGGCTTTGTGCAAGGAAAACAGCAGAAGCAGCAGAAGTCTTTCTTTCTCTCCTCCAAACTCCTCCACAAATGAGTCTTTGTGAGACTTGTCGCGCTGGCGCAGCCCTTTGGAGCAGGAGGCCTTGCAGGATCCCAAACACACATTTCTGGCGGAGTTTGGGGGAGAGAAAGAAAGACTTTTGCTGCTTTTGTTGCATGCAGCCATGCAACAGGAGAAGAAACAGAAAGAAGAAGCCCGGTGGCCAGGCCAGGCACGTGGGATGAGTGGGGCAAGTTCCCCCCCTCCGCCCTTTTCCCCTCCTCTCACTACCTCGTGTTGTTCTCAGTGCAAGCGACGCAAGCCTTGTGTTCCCGCAGGCCAAGTGGGCAGCGCAGCCTTGTGTCCTGTGCAGCCTGGATTAATTGCTTTGGGGGTGACATTTCTCTGCGGACCACCAAAATTTGCTCACGGACCACCAGTGGTCCCCGGCCCCCTGGTTGGTGACCACTGGGCTAGATCTAAAATGCACTGTGGGGAATTCTACAATGGGTCTTTGAGGATGCTTGTCGTGGAGTGGTCTCCTGCATGAAGTGAGTCTTCGGGGACACTTCCAAACTGTGCAACCGGGAAGTGCAAGGCCATCACTGTGTGTGTGTGTGTGTGTGTGTGTGTGAAGGCTGAGAGCCATCTTCTCCTGCAACACCACCCAAAACAATTCAAAGCCAACTCAGGTGCCTTGTGGAAATGAAGATGGCTTCTTCATTTCAGAAGAAGCAAATTGTCCTGCTTGGAGTGGCAGCAAAATTATTTGGAATGGCCTGGTCAAGTTTCGCATCATGGGCCAGGAGGCTGAATAACAAGAATAACAGGATTTGAAGGGACCTTGGAGGTCTTCTAATCCAAGCCCCTCCTCAGTCAGAAAGCCCTATACCAGAGGTCTCCAAACTTGGCAACTTTAAGACTTGTGGACTTCAACTTCCAGAACTCTGGGAGTTGAAGTCCACAAGTCTTAAAGTTGCCAAGTTTGGGGACCCCTGACCTATCCCCTTTCAGACAAATCTCTTCTTGAAAACCTCCAATGAGGGAGCACCCTCAACTTCTGGAGGCAAGTTGTTCCATGGATTAATTGTTCTCACTGCTAGGAAATTTCTCCTTAATTCTAGGTTGGTTCTTGCCTTGATGAATGTCCATCCATGGTTTCTCCTCTTGCCTTCAAGTTCTTGGGAGAATAGGTTGACCCCTGCCTCTTTGTGGCAAGCCCCTTAGATCTTGGAAGACTGCTATCATGTCACCCCTAGGTTTTTTTCCCCATTAAATTAGACATACCCTGCAACCTTTCTTCATACGTTTCAGCTTCCAGTCCCTTTAATTATCTTTGTTGCTCTCCTCTGCATTCTTTTTCAGAATCATAGCTTTTTAAAAAATATATTGTGGCAATCCTGGCTGTTGACAGTCACTTCCTATCTATCTATCCATATCTATCTATCTATCTATCTATCTATCTATCTATCTATCTATCTATCTATCTACCTACCTATCTATCAATCATCTATCTATCTATCTATCTATCTATCTATCTATCTATCTATCTATCTATCTATTATCTATCTATCTATCTATCTATTTATTATCTATCTATCTATCTATCTATCTATCTATCTATCTATCTATCTATCTATCTATCTATCTATCTATCTATCTATCTATCTATCATCTATCTATCTACCTACCTATCTATCTATCTATCTATCTATCTATCTATCTATCTATCTATCTATCTATCTATCTATAAATCATCTATCTATCTATCTATCTATCTATCTATCTATCTATCTATCTATCTATCTATCTATTATCTATCTATCTATCTATCTATTATCTATCTATCTATCTATATCTATCTATCTATCTATCTATCTATCTATCTATCTATCTATCTATCTATCTATCTATCTATCTATCTATCTATCTATCATCATCTATCTATCTACCTACCTATCTATCTATCTATCTATCTACCTACCTACCTATCTATCAATCATCTATCTATCTATCTATCTATCTATCTATCTATCTATCTATCTATCTACCTACCTACCCATCCATCCATCCATCCATCCATCTATTCCCCTTTCAGGCACAATTCAGGCCACAAAGTCCTTTGATTTTCCAAGGAGTAAGCCCCATTGAATTCCATGATATTTACAAATGGATACACACATTTTAGATGCTGTTATTAGAATATATCGGGTTTGGGGCAAGATAGTGTTAGAAGTTAAAACCCACCCCTCTCCTAGGAAAATGAAATATTTTAGGATATACTGAAAAGGCAGAATATTTCCCCTTAAAAAGAGTAGAAACTCAGAAGCAGAAGCTCACCCCACACCTTTGTTAATGGGTGGGCGGTTAAGGCCTGGGCCAGAATAGTTTACATAACAAAGATCTACTCCAGGTAGAGCCATAATAGGAATTGCCCAAAGCCCTTTCATTACATCATCATCATCCAGCGAGGCTCAACCAAGCCTGGGACTCAGGACAGCCTATAGAGTTGCTCCTGCATGGCCCCTTGGGAGTCGGACAACCAATCGGAATACAAGCTCAAATTCAAATCCCGACAGAGGGCATAAAACTCTCAGCATCTCTCAGTCCAAGAGCTCCAAGGTGTGTGAACCTGTCCACCATTAAACCCTCTTTCCAAGCAGTCACCATGTTTCCAGTGTCTTTCTTCCCCGCTTGGAACTGAACCTAGAAGGATATTTCTTCCAACAATAGAATTACTACATTTTGCCTAGTGTGGTCTACACACGCACGCCTTGACGTTGAACTCACACTCCTGCACCGTGCCATAAAATTGAAAGAGTGTCAGAACCAGGTTTTAACTAGTGAAATATTCCTGATTTCCACCCTTTGAGTCTTAATCTTTGAAACTGCTGCCGAAGGCGACAAGGTCTTTAGGTGAATTTATTTTTGAGCAATGCAGCTGATCCTTTTTGTTCCATGTAATGCTTTCAAAATTCTAACATAAGGCACCGTCGGCAGGTTAAATACAGAATTAGTCAAAAAAAGAAGAGAAAAGAAGGCTGATCAAAACCGCACACCCTCCTGCCTGGGGGATTCTGGGAGTTGAAGTCCACAACCTTCAAGATGCCAAGGATGAAAACCAGGGGATTAGGGCAGGCGTCCCCAACCTTGGTCACTTTAAAGACATATGGACTTCAACACCCAGAATTCTTCAGCCAGCCATGCTGCAGGTTGGACAGCATGCTGGCTGAGGAATTCTGGGAGTTGAAGTCCATAAGTCTTTTAACATTGTGAAGGTTGGAGACCAGAGGTGGTATTCAGCCGGTTCTGACCAGTTCTGGAGAACCGATAGCAGACAGTTGGGGTAGTTCGGAGAACCGGACGTGAAAGTTACAGCTGGTTCGCCGAACCAGTACTTCAACCAGTCTGGCCCCTCCCCTCCCAGGAGTCTCCACGTGGCCCATTTCCTTTTTTCTTCTTTTTGTAAAAAGTTTTTTATTTTTATATTTCAAAAAATATCTCTTTTAGTGAACAGCGTGGTTCCAGGTTTTTACATTTCCATACAAACACGACCTTAGTTACATATTCCTCTTTCCCATTCAGTTTCATATCAAATCATTATGTTTCTAATTTCTATAAATTTTCTCAAACATTCTTATATTCTTCGCACTTCGTCTCTTAACTTCTTTCATTCTTCTTCAAATGTTCCCTTGTCTTCTTTATGTAGTATTTAAAAATCTTATTTCTTATTCTATGTTCATCCTACTTCTACTTTTATCTGTCGCGTTTGCAAATTCGTCGCATACTCTTAGTTCATTATTCAAAAAATTCCATCATGGTTCTAATAATTCAAAGATTCAAAGATCTCCCTCTTTAAGTACCAATTTGAGTGTACCGCCCCTTTGTCTTATACATCATTCAATTAACTCCCCTTTAATTCGTAGTAACGTTTTATCCTAGTATAAACTTATTTTAATTACACTTTTTAAAAATCTCCTAGTTATTGCATAACACACGTATATTTTAGGGCAGATTCCACACGGCCCATTTTCGATGCAGTTAAGTGCAGGGGTCGCGCGGAGGCCCTGGGAGGGCGAAAAACAGGCCTTCCGGAAGTCCGGAAATGGGCCTTTTTTCCAGCTTCCGGAGGGCCTCCAGAGCCCGGGGGAGGCCATTTTTGCCCTCCCAGAGGCCCGGGGGAAGCCTCCGGACTCTTGGGAGGGTGAAAAACGGCCTTCCTGGAAAAACCGGAAGTGGCAAAATGGGCCTATTTACGGCTTCTGGCGAGCCTCCAGAGGCCGGGGAGGCTGTCGCAACCGGGTAGCGAACTGCTTTCTGGGATTTTTGAATCCCGCCCTTGGAAACGGGTCCAAATGGCCCTTCGAGTGTTTAAGTTTCAGACCCCTGAACTAGACATACCCGATTCCAGCAAACGTTCTTTACATGTTTTAGGTTCAGGGGTGGGATTCAACCGGAGTTACTACTGGTTTGGTGACTACGTTTTGCGCGCGTGTGTAAAAAACCTTAAGCTTTGCCGCCCGGGCAGCTGAAAAGCGCTGCGTGTGGGTGCGCAGCATTTGAAAAGCCACTTTTCCCCCCTGCTTTTTCAACCTCAGCTGTGCCATGCAAAGCAACTGAGGTTGAAAAAGCAGGAAATAAAGGATAGGTAAGAGCCCGGGCAGGTGGGTGGGCCAAACAGCAGCAGACACACAACCGGTTTGGTGTCTGCTGCTCTTCCGGAGCTACCGGTTCTATAGAGCCGGGCAGAACCGGTAGCATCCCACCCCTGTTTAGGTTCCAGTTCTCTCATCATCTTTTGTTGCTTTTCTCTGCGCTCTTTCCAGAGTCTCAACAATCAACGTCAAATTTTTATATCGTGACAATAAAAACGGAGGCTTCTTCTCCCCCCATTTCCCCCCTGAAATCAAAGAACAAGTTATGCAATTCCGTTCTACTGATAAGGGTATCCGTGCAATGCGAAGCCTCTGTGGTTTTCTAAGGGTGCCTCACCGCACAGCCCGACTCAGCCCAAACCATCATTGTCACCCGGCTGAAGAATCCGCCATTAGCTCTTGTGTAGAAAGGGCCACAGAGGGAGGCAACATAATTATACAGTGGGCAGAGAGAGGGGCGTGATTCAGCCCTTGGGGACCTTTGGAGGGGGAATTTTTGGGAGCACATGGCTCCTTGCGGACCTGTTTTTAGTTTATGCTGTGGTAATTCTGATGTGAAGTAGTAGCAGCTGGCATTCTCCCTTCCGTGTATCTCATTTTATTGCAATTGTATGTGTGTGTTTCTATTCTATTCTATTCTATTCTATTCTATTCTATTCTATTCTATTCTATTCTATTCTATTCTATTCCATTCTATTCCATTCCATTCCATTCCATTCCATTCCATATTCTATTCTATTCTATTCTATTCTATTCTATTCCATTCCATTCCATTCCATTCCATTCTATTCCATTCCATATTCTATTCTATTCTATTCTATTCTATTCTATTCTATTCTATTCTATTCTATTCTATTCTATTCTATTCTATTCTATTCCATTCCATTCCATTCCATTCCAGTTTAGTATAGTTTTGTATAGTATAGTATACTATAGTATAGTAAATTCTCTATTCTGTTCTAAAGTATATTTATTCTATTCTTTTCTAAAGTATATTTGTTCTATTTATTCTGTTCTATTCTACTCTATTATTTTTTATGCCATGCCATTCGATTCTTCATTCCAATTACTCTCCCTTCCTCTCCCTCCCCTCCCTCTCTCTTCCATTCTCTTCTGTTCTGTTCCATTTTTTACTCCAATTACTTGCCTTTCTTATCTCCTCTCCCTTCCATCCATTCCATTCCATTCCATTCCATTATTATTCTATTCTATTATTCTATTCTATTCCTTTCCACTCCACTCCCTTCCTAAACTCGCTATTATTCAGCCATTCAATGACCATCAGTGTTCTTGCAGCGTAAATGTTCATTTAGCTAAATGACTATCTGTACCCTCATTAAGGAACTCCAAGAGAGATATTCAGTGTTTCCTTCTTGGGTTGAGGACCTGGCCCAGAAGCATCCAGTCAGTTTCCGTGGCCCAAGAATACAGACTGTCACCCTGGCTCATCCACTTCAACTCGCGGCCCTCAACCTTTGAAGCAACTGCTCCTTCTTAACCATTAATCCTTCGTGGCCAGCGGCGGGATTCATTTTTTTTTTTTACTACTGGTTCTGTGGCTTGGTGGGTGTGGCAGGGGAAGGATACTGCAAAATCCCCATTCCTTCCCTACCCCACTAACCTGCTTTCCAGCTCCGTTCTCCTCTGCAGGGCAACCAAAGGAGACCCAGCCAATCAACTGGGACTCGGGAGGCAGGGAATAGATGGGGGTGGGTCCAGTCAGATTCGTAGAACCAGATTTGCTGGTTCTGCGAACTACTCAAAATTTCCACTACCAGTTCTCCAGAATGGGTCAGAACCGGCTGAATACCACCTCTGATTGTGACTCGCCAAGCCCCTGCTGAGGTGCCTTCAACTTTTGAGGTTCCCCCATCCCTTTGGCCATTATATCCCCCTGGCTCACCAAGTTCCGCTGGAGGTTCCACCCCCCTTGAGATTACAACTTCACCTTCCCCATTATCTCACCTTGGCACACGACATTTAGCTGGGAGGGTCTCTCCACCTTTGAGGTTCTCTCCACACCTTCCCCATTCTATCTATCGCCCTGGTTCATTAAGTGCATCTCGTGGCCCCTCCACGTTCGACGTGGGACATGTCAAACGGGGGTGTGGTGTCACCCTGCTCCCAGGCAGGTCAACAAGCAAGCTGTTCTCTTTTGTCTTTCTGGCCAGGTGAGCAGGCTCGACATCTGACGAAATCCTGCCGATATTGGCCAGGTCCATGTGGAATTTGTACTCGTTGTAGAATACCTTATGCCACCAGACTTGAAATTCTAGAACTAGAAAACCTTGAATTACGCCGTCTTCGGTCTGATTTAAGCATGGTATATAAAATCATACATTGCAATGTCCTACCTGTCAATGAATACTTCAGCTTCAACCATAACAACACGAGCACACAATAGATACAAACTCAAGGTTAACCGCACCAAACTTGATTGCAGGAAATACGACTTCAGCAATAGAGTGGTCAATGTCTGGAATACTCTACCCGACTCTGTAGTTTCTTCCCCAAACCCCAAAAACTTTAACCTTAGACTGTCTACTATTGACCTCACCCCTTTCCTAAGAGGTCTGTAGGGGGCGTGCATAAAGCGCACCAACGTGCCTACCGTCCCTGTCCTATTGTTTCTCTTATTCTTCTTTTATTTTTCTTATATGTACCCATTTCATGTATTCACAACTATGTATACACTTATACTTATTATCTTGTAAACAATTGGCAAATCAAATAAACAAAATAAATAAATAAATAAAATAAAATAAAATAAAATTTAAGGATTCTCCAAGAGATGGCACTGTTTCTTTGCGCTCTAGATTGAAGACTCTGTCTATACAGGGCTGTTACTCTCTTTATGAAACTTCAGTTATGTTCAATGTTGAAAAGGCATAGAGGTTCCTCTGCTCTCTCTCTCTCTCTCTCTCTCTCTCTCTCTCTCTGTCTCTGTCTCTCTCTTCCCATCTCTCTCTCTTGACTCTCTGACTTTCTGTCTCTCTCTGTCTCTGCCTCCATTTCTGTCTCTCTCTCTCTCTCTCTTTCTTTCTCTCTGTCTCTCTCTCTGTGTGTCTGTCTGTCTCTCTTTGTCTCCATCTCTCTCTGACTCTCTGTCTGTCTGTCTGTCTCTGTCTCTCGTTCATCTCCCTCTTTCTCTTCAATCAAAATGCATGTAACAGAATGATGCTAATCCCCGTTGGCTATCAAGAGGCTTCTAAATGCAATACAGCATGCTGGTTTTGACTTACAAATTTCTCCCTGCCTTGTCATCTCAATATCCTCAACATTATTGCCCAAATCAGAATTAATTTGTCCAGATCCTTCAGCTGTCATCACCCATTGCTATCTCATTTATTTAATGAGGTCAACAGGATGGAAGCTAGGAGATTATGCTTCCCTTCCCTTCCTTCCCTTTCCTTCCCCTTCCCCTTCCCTTCCCCTCTCCTCCCCTCCCTTCCCTTCCCTTCCTTTCCTTTCCTTTCCTTTCTCCTTCCCTTTCCTTCCCCTTCCCTCCCCTTCCCCTTCCCCTTCCCTTCCCCTCCCTTTCCTTCCTTTCCTTCCTTCCCTTCCTTCCCTTTTTCCTTCCCTTTCCTTCCCTTTCCTTCCCTTTCCTTCCCCTTCCCTTCCCCTCCCCTCCCTCCCTTCCCTTCCTTTCCTTTCCTTTCCTTTCCTTTCCTTTCCTTTCCTTTCCTTTCCTTTCCTTTCCTTTCCTTTCCTTTCCTTTCCTTTCTCCTTCCCTTTTCTTCCCCTTCCCCTCCCCTCCCTTTCCTCCCTTTCCTTTCCTTCCCTTCCCTTCCTTCCCTTTTTCCTTCCCTTCCCTTCCCCCTCCCCTTCCTTCCCCTCCCCTCCTCTCCCTTCCTTCCCTTTCCTTTCCTTTCCTTTCCTTTCCTTTCCTTTCCTTTCCTTTCCTTTCCTTTCCTTTCTCCTTCCCTTGCCTTCCCTTCGCTATCCTTTCTTTCTTTCTTTCTTTCTTTCTTTCTTTCTTTCTTTCTTTCTTTCTTTCTTTCTTTCTTTCTTTCTTTCTTTTCTTTTCTTTTCTTTTCTTTTCTTTTCTTTTCTTTTCTTTTCTTTTCTTTTCTCCTTCTCTTCCCCTCCCCTCTCCAAAAGCAGATCATTTATTTAGCAATATTTCCCCATGAGCTACACCTTTAGTGGACTTTAGTGCCCAGAACATTGTCTGAATTTGTCCTCCAAATATATCTATTAAATCCAATTTATATTTAAAGGACAATTTTGCATACCTGTCTTAAATCTGGCTTGAGTATTGTGCCGAATATTTGCTTAAACTCCATGGGTTGCCTGAGTTGTAGATTTGATCATGGGAGGATAAATTACACAGGTGGATCGTATTGACCGTGGCATGGTTATCATTAAAATGTCAATTGGTCCAGAAAGCCTCAATACGCCCATATAACACCTCTGCTTCACAAGCTCCACTGACTGCCAGTGTGCTTGGTTGGTTGAAGAGGGGGTGTTTTACCTGGTTGAAGAGGGGGTGTTTTACCTGGTTGAAGAGGGGGCCCACCTATTCTCCAAAGCAGCTGAAGGCAGGATAAGAAGCAACAGATAGAAACTCATCAAGGAGAGAAACAACCTGGAATTAAGGAGAAACTTCCAAATAGCGAGGACAACAATTAACCAGTGGAACTGCTTGTCTCCAGAAGTTGTGGGTGCTCCAACACTGGAGGTTTTGAAGAAGAGAACTGGACAGCCACTTTTCTGAAATATATAGGGTTTCCTGCTTGAGCAAGGGGTTGGACTAGAAGACCTCCGAGGTCCCTTCCAACTCGGTTATTCTGTTCTGTTCTTTTGCTTCCGGAGGTGATTCAAGGTGATGGCCATTATCTATAAAGCTTTTCACAGCAGTGGAGCTAATTACGTGAAGGAACTGTAAGGTGCCCATAAGATCTGCCTGGTCAATTCAATCCTTCAGAGTTGGCACACTCTTAAGTTCCTATAACCGAACAATCTCTTAGGACCCCCAAAATCTCTACGTTCAGTTTCCTGGTTTCTGGAATGAGGTCCCCCTTGAGATTCAGACTGAGGTCCTGTCTACAGTTGTTTAGAAGAGCTGTGAAGACCTTAAAGCAGCCCTTGGTGCACTCTGAGCTTGGCGGTTTTCTTGCAGATGTTTCAGTACCCAAACTGGGTAATATCATCCGTGCTAGTAATCTAGTAGCCCTGATGATGTTATCTAGTTTGGGTAATGGAACGTCTGCAAGAAAACCACCAAGCTCAGATTGCATCAAGGTCCTTACAGTCCTCCTCCTCCTCCTCCTCCTCCTCCTCCTCCTCCTCCTCCTCCTCCTCCTCCTCCTCCTCCTCCTCCTCCTCCTCCTCCTCCTCCTCCTCTCCACTCCCTTCTAGTCCTGATGATGTTATCTAGTTTGGGTAATGGAACGTCTGCAAGAAAACCACCAAGCTGGTCTTCCGGTTTGTCGGCTTCGCGGCGGCAGGGATTTCTGCTGCGATCCCTGCCGCGCTAGCCGTTTTTGGGGCTCCGAAGCCGGGTGCGGAGCTAGGCTGCCCCTGCAGGGGCAGCTGAAGTAGGGGATCCGGAGAAGGGTTTGGGGGTGCTGCAGACTCCCTCCTGGCCGGCAGAACTCCCTTTTCCCAGGACGGTGCAGCGGCGGTCCGTAATGGCCGCCACAAAAAGCTGGCAGCCGGGTAAGAATGCGCAGGAGGAAGTGGAGAAAGTGATTGAGAGGAGAAAGTTTTCTTGGCTCCTAGGACTCTAAGACATATTTAATAAAATTCCTGAAAAGTATGATTCTCTGAATAATACCTGCCAGAAGAGGAAAAAAGCGGCTGCTTGAAGGTGCTGAAAGGATAGCTTTCCCTCTTTCCCTACGGAATAAATAACTGGATATTAAGAAACCTATTTTTAGGTGGAAATTGGTTTTAAGCGATGAGTGGGAAGAGAGAGGATTAAGAAGAAAATATTTGTATGCTAAGATTTGTTGGAGCAGATGCCTTAAGGATTTGAAGACTAGAATATATTGTAATAAGATTTTAAACAGATTTGGACTTTCTTTCTCTTTGATTGATATTACCCCAGAAGGAGAAAGTGAGAACTCTGCCTTGGTTTGGACTGATTGATAACTTTGGGACTGTTTTATCTTTTTTTTATTTTCTTTTGAATATTCTGGTTGTTGTAAGAAGAAAGAAGGAGAAAAGAAAAGAAAAGATTTATAATGGCTCTTTCTGTTGAGGAACTAAGAAAAGAATATGAACAAGCAAAAAAAATGGTAAAGATGGTGTGGAAGAAGCTTTCCTTTTCTTAGAAATGGCGCTTACTAATTATCAACAAAAATTACAACAGATGAAGACAGCAGAGGAACAAGAAAGAAAGGAAGGAGCCATCTTTAATGAACCTCAGAATTTGATCCAGAAAAAAGGAAGAGAGAAAGAAAAGAAGAGAAGAGAAAAGAAAGAAAACTAAAGGATTTAAGGACTTAAGATCCAAAAAAACATTTAAGAAAGGGAAAAATAAAGTGCAAAACCAATATGATGATTGTAAACAAAGGGGAAAAGAAATACGACAGAGAAGGGAAGCCGGTAAAACAGAGGCTAGAAGAAGGGGGTAGAAAGGTGTGTTGGGAAAAGAAAGAAAGGGAAAAGGTGGAGAAAAGCTACAATGTTTTGAAATTAAATGGAAAAAAGGAATTTTTATGGATAATGGATAAAGTATAATTTTTTTTTTAAAAAAAGATTTTGCAAGGTACATAAGATGAGATGGTAGTATTGCAATGGTTTAAGAGTTGATAAGAGATTAAAATGTTAAAATGTTTAAAAATGATTGGCTTTAAAACTTAATAATAGGAGAGGTTTAGAATATTGTTTTAATTAAAGAGTTTAATAAAATTATGGTATTGATGTTATTATAAAATTTTTATTATAGTATTTCTTTTTAATATTTGGATTTATTGTCTAATTAGGCACTTAATTGTGTTGGATGTATTAGTTAGATAGAATGTACCAAGCAAAATCTGATTGGGTATTAGATATTATTTTAAAGATTAATTTGATTAACTTAGGGGAGATAGAAAGGCATCATACTCTGATTAATGATTTCAGGAGAAACTGATTTTCTTTTTTTCATAAGGGATGAGACAAAGGGATGATAAAAAATGGACAAAAGATACAAATATAATGATTTAAACTAAGATGATTAATTAAGGTAGAATTAAGAAGTGTGAAATATGTGGAGAAGTTAATATAGAAGGGTTAGAATGGTAAATAAAATAAGTAATGATATGTAAGATGAGCATGAATATAATTGAAGTCCATGAAGAGAGAAATACCTGGGTCCAAGTTACTTTCCAAAAGATTTTTTTTTATGTTTTGTGTGTTGTGTGTATATGTCTTTTTGGGGGAGAATTGGTAAAAACTTGTAGAAATATAGAATGAGAATAATGGTAACTAAGTCAGAAAGAATCAGATGAAATAATAATAATGATATTGAATAAGAGTAAAGAGAAGTAAAGAGAAATTGAATAAGAGGTTTTGGTATATTATATGGAAATGGTTTAAAACAGAATCATAATTTATCTGACTTGTTAAATTTACAATGGAAAAAAGGTTTAAACATGTAATGAATAATGATAATTTGTGTGTTTTAAAAAATTAATAAAACTTGTTTTCAAAAAAAAAAAGAAAACCACCAAGCTCAGAATGCATCAAGGTCCTTACAGTCCTCCTCCTCCTCCTCCTCCTCCTCCTCCTCCTCCTCCTCCTCCTCCTCCTCCTCCTCCTCCTCCTCCTCTCCACTCCCTTCTAGCCCTGATGATGTTATCTAGCTTGGGTAATGGAACGTCTGCAAGAAAACCATCAAGCTCAGAATGCATCAAGGTCCTTACAGTCCTCCTCCTCCTCCTCCTCCTCCTCCTCCTCCTCCTCCTCCTCCTCCTCCTCCTCCTCCTCCTCCTCCTCCTCCTCCTCCTCCTCCTCCTCTCCACTCCCTTCTAGCCCTGATGATGTTATCTAGCTTGGGTAATGGAGCGTCTGCAAGAAAACCATCAAGCTCAGAATGCATCAAGCCCTGTCCTCCTCCTCCTCCTCCTCCTCCTCCTCCTCCTCCTCCTCCTCCTCCTCCTCCCTCCTCCTCCTCCTCCTCCTCCTCCTCCTCCTCCTCCTCCTCCTCCTTGGGTAATCTCCACTCCCTTCTAGCCCTGATGATGTTAAGCTTGGGTAATGGAACGTCTGCAAGAAAACCCAAGCTCAGAATGCATCAAGGTCCTCCTCCAGTCCTCCTCCTCCTCCTCCTCCTCCTCCTCCTCCTCCTCCTCCTCCTCCTCCTCCTCCTCCTCCTCCTCCTCCTCCTCCTCCTCCTCCTCCTCTGCACTCCCTTCTAGCCCTGATGATGTTATCTAGCTTGGGTAATGGAGCGTCTGCAAGAAAACCACCAAGCTCAGAGAGCACCAAGGAACCTCATTTCAACCCTTGAGCTACAAATATTCTCCTTTATTGTAAAGACCTTTATCCAGACCTTCGGTGAGGGAAAATGAATCCTCCTGTGGAGTGTGTACGTTTATTTCCTTGTTGTTCCTTTCCTTTGGTTACCTTACCACCTTCTAGTTCTTTATTTTTGTGCATTGCTTTCCTTGAGTGGCATGGTGGCCTAGAGGTGGAACTCTTGCCTCACAATCAGGAGGCTTTGGGTTCGATCCCAGGTAGAGGCAGATATTTTTGTCTCTCTGGGCACACTGAGAACATATCTGCTGAAGAAAAACTCCGTACTGGTGACAAGAAGGGCATTCGGCTATTAATACACTCAGCTCCATTCAATTGCCCAGACTCCATCCTGCAAGGGATCATGGGGTCATTAAATGATGATGATGATGATGATGATGATTAGCTTTTAAGAAGAGACTGGACAGCCACTGTCGAGCAGGTTAGACTAGAAGACTTCCAAGTTCCTTTCCAACTGTTGTTTTGTTCAGTGTTCTGTGAAATGGGCAGCTGGGTCTTATTTTCAGCATTGTTGACACCTGTAGTTGATAGACAGACAAATTCCCTCAACAGAATGTAGAAGCATAGCATGGACGCGAGCAGCGTTACAGTGTGGATTAAGGGAATTTCAGCTACTAGGAAAACAACTGGGGAGAAAATTGTCTGCTGTGAACACCACATGGGCCTCAGGAAGGGCATCTGGCCAGCAAACGCTCAGCTCCATTCAGTCGCCCCGACACCACCCTGTTGCAAGGGGTTACAGAGACACTAAAAGACCAAAAAAATGTATCGTTTTCCTTGTTTGAATGTTTTTCTCATGAGCCATCCAGGATGGAAGAATGGGTGCCAAGCACATTTAGTAAATAAATAATCCAGGAGAACTGAAGCAAGAATGATAACAGGGCGAATTGCTATCACAAAAGCTTGGTTTGGAATAACAGCAATGGCACCTACCATCTGAGGAATTCATGTCTCTTTGCCTGTATTGTCAGATGCTGTAACCAAAAAGCTGCAGCAATAATAATAATAAAAAATGTTTGGCTCAGAAGCTAGCCTCAATTCCCCAGTCAGTTCAGGTCAAATCAATTATGAACAGACAGTTCTGCTGGAATAAGAAGAACTTACAAAACATACGGTGTGAACATCTCACACTTCCCAGTGCATTTGTTCAGCTGGTGTTAGGTGGGCTTAATTATCTGAAGGTGTGACCTTTGTTGTTGGAGAACAGACAACGAGAAAGAGGAAAGCATTAGTCCACAGCTCCCGATAAAACAGGAGGTAAAAAATTATTCAGCTGAAATCTAAGCCTGTCATAAATTAACACAAGAGCCAAGAAGGGGACCCTAAAAAATGCAGGTGGAGTAGAAAGAAGGTAAAAATGAAAGGATCTATTTGACCATCTCTCAGGGGTGGGCTTCAAGAATTTCACCAATCGGTTCTCTGCCCAGTTGCTGAGTGCATGTGGCCATGGAGCAACCAGGTTGATGACTGGAGACTAAAACATATGAAGAACATTTGCAGGAACTGGGCCTGGCTAGTCTAGGGAAGAGAAGGACCAAGGGAGACAGGATAGCAGTCTTCCAATATTTGTGGGGCTGCCACAGAGAGGAGGAAGGGGTCAAGCTATTTTCTAAGGCACCTGAAGGCCAGACAAGGAACAATGGATGGAAACTGATCAAGGAGAGATTCAACCTGGAAATAAGGAGAAACTTTCTGACAGTGAGAACAATCAACCCATGGAACAGAAGTTGCCTTCGGAAGTCGTGGGAGCACCATCACTTGAGACTTTCAAGAAGAGGTTGGACATTCAGACATCCCCTAGTTTGTTCAAAAGTGCTTAAAATGTTAATTTTGAGAATGCTACAAAGAGGAGGAGGAAGAAGAAGAGGAGGAGGAGGGAAAGAGTAGGAAGAGGGGCAGGGGGAGGAGGAGAAGGAGGTGGAGGAGGAAGAGGAGAAGAAGATGAAGACAAATGTTCTGTGCTCACTACACGTTAGTCTGTGTGCAGCTTGTTGAGGTAATTCCCCGTTAGGAGAATGAGCGCATACAGGGAGACGTATTTGAGAGTAGTGTTTGAATAATACACATACAGTACACAGATACACTGTACAGTAAATGTAGGTTTTTACTTCCAGAAACGTTAAGCAAAGTCCAAAATAGGCAGTCCAAAATCATTCACAGGTAAATCAGTCAGTTTTTTTCAATCCAGGGATAATTCAATAACAAGGTCCAGTGTCAAAAACAGTTCAGTATCAGACTTACATTAAATCCATGAATATCAGTCAATTAGGAAAAATGGAGGAACGGCAATACTTTCCAACAGAAGGAAACAGAGATACTCACTCAGACACACTCTCTTCTGAGACTAAGACTAAAAAAATTCAGGTTTCTGGCTCCATCTTATGGCCGTTTGAGAAACCACACCTAATTACAGTTTTACATTTTCTTAAAGATACAGTTTTGAAAATGTTTATCCTGGTTTATATATTTCTAACCCAAATACCTGTTAGGTGACTTATATTCCTAACACAGCTCGACATGCAACTAAACCCACCTATCCTCCAGTAAAAGAGACTCTGTGCACAGATCCGAATGCTTTATTGAAAGAACAGGATATGGTGAAACTGGGGAAAATAGGGATACATACAATGAGAACCAAATACAAGATTGGGTTACTGCTGAACATAACAATTAATAAATACAAGCAATCTAAATATCACCAGCGATACTCTGTGTGTGGGATGTGGGTTTGTCCTTGGATGACCATGTGCCACAGATTAAGATGGATTCTTCTGCTTCTGCCTTCTCCAAATGCTAAAGGAAATGGAGTCTGGCTTCCCAGCATGCACTTGTTTTGAGAGTCCGGGCTGATAGGTAAAGAGGTTGGGTGAGCTTCAAACAATAGACTTGGTATTTGTCCCTCTGGCCATGAGATGGTGCTAGAGAGCAACAGCAGTACATAAAAGTTATATTCTGAGGCATGACAAAGAAGAAGAAGAAGAAGAAGAAGAAGAAGAAGAAGAAGAAGAAGAAGAAGAAGAAGAAGAAGAAGAAGAAGAAGAGGAGGAGGAGGAGGAGGAGGAGGAGGAGGAGGAGGAAGAAGAAGAAGAAGAAGAGGAGGAGGAAGAGGAGGAAGAAGAAGAGGAAGAGGAAGAAGAAGAAGGAGGAAGAGGAGGACCTGCTTATTAAAAAATTCCTTTCCTTTCTTTGAGCAGCAGTTCCAATTCCATTTAAGGTTGACCAGAGAAATAGTAATCCGATTTTATTCTCCAACCATTGCCATTCTAGCTTTGCTTCAAGATTGAAAGCAGTAAACGTTTGATTGTGTCTCCAGTCTGCAAATGATAAAAGTACAGTACAGTATAAACGTGCAGCCCCATTTTGTAAATCAAAGTGGTCCGGAAGCGAGACATCTACATTATATTTGACAGAAGGTGAACTTGGATAAGACTTCTTTTGTACTCGGTTATTTATCCTTGCATCCTAAAGTTGCCAAGCATTTTCATTTTATACCAAGCATTTTCATTTTGCCATTATTACATTTTGCTTGCTTCTTCTAGGCTGAGTAGATGAAAGTGATGATTATTGTTTATTAGAAAAAGGATTTCTTTTTTGGGAAGGAAAGCATTCGATACGTACTGGGGTTGATCTGATGATTGAATTAATATATTATCTGGATCCACAGTTGTCATATTACATTCAGACGTACACAACCCCAAGGGCTTGGTTTGCACTTCAAGCTAACCCATGAAATATTAATCAAGATTAAAAGTTGCCCAGCTAGTTTTCTTTCTGTCTTTCAAATGCAGCAGCTCTTGTGTGAACATGGCCTTTAAACCAAAATAAATACAACAAACAAAAATATGTCAAAGTAATTCTGACTCTTTTACAAGAGAAGAGAAGAGAAGAGAAGAGAAGAGAAGAGAAGAGAAGAGAAGAGAAGAGAAGAGAAGAGAAGAGAATATTGGAATGAAGAATAGGATAGGATACGATAGGAAAGGATAGAATAACAGAGTTGGAAGGGACCTTAGAGGTCTTCTAGTCCAACCCCCTGCTTAGGCAGGAAACCCTACAGCTCTTCAGACAAATGGTTATCCAATTTCTTCTTAAAAACTTTCAGAGTTGGAGCATTCACTGCTTCTGGAGGCCAGCAGTTCCATTGATTGATTGTTCTCACTGTCAGGAAATTTCTCCTTAGTTCTAAGTTGCTTCTCTCCTTGATTAGTTTCCACCCATTGCTTCTTGTCCTGCCTTCAGGTGCTTTGGAGCATAGCTTGACTCCCTCTTCTTTGGGGCAGCCCCTGAGATATTGGGCCACTGCTATCATGTCTCCCCTAGTCCTTCTTTTCTCTAGACTAGACATACCCAGTTCCAGCAACCGTTCTTCATATGTTTTAGCCTCCAGTCCCCTAATCATCTTTGTTGCTCTTCTCTGCATTCTTTCCAGAGTCTCAACATCTTTTTTGCATTGTGGGCACCAAAACTGGATTCAGTATTCCAAGTGTGGCCTTACCAAGCCATTATAAATCGATATTAACATTTCACGTGATCTTGATTCTATCCCTCTGTTTATGCAGCCTAGAACTGGGTTGGTTTCTTGGCAGCTGTTGCACACTGCTGGCTCATATTTAAATGGTTGTCCATCCCCCTGGATTCTGAAATATGCCTCTTTTTGCAAGTTAAATAGTTTGTGCAGGTTGGTTCTAACTGTGCACTGATTAATATATTAAAATAGTATAAGATACCACTAGAAATCTGGCTTTCTATATTTCCTTGGATATTGTCTTCGAACCTGTATGCTGAACCACAGGAATAAAATTCTCCGAGAATACTTAAAACTAAGATCTAAAATATTTAAAACTGGCATTCTTATTATGCTAATAGTAACCTTAGAAAATGACCTGTAATTAGTTTCAACGTGCCTAGGCTGCAAAAAATTCGATGACCATCAGGTGGCAGCCAAGAGGTATTAAAAAACAACCCTCAATCTGTACCGCCATCTAGTGACTGCTTCGATTTTGGCAGTCTGGAATTTTTATTTGACTTATATCTCTCCTTTCATTTAGGAGCTGAAGAAGGAGCACATAGTTACTCTCCTCCCCAACAACTGAGAGGGAGTGACTAGAGCTACACAACTAAGCAAGTTTTCCTGGTGGGAGAGTGGATTAGTATCGACAGGCTCAGTTCAACTTTAAGCACTATGCTGGTGCAGCTTTCAAGATGGATAGACTTTGACTCCCAGAATTCCTCAGGCACCATGTTGGATTCTGGGAGTTGAAGTCCGGACATCTCATAGTGGACACATTTGAGAAACACTGCACCACACAATATTTCTGGGGTTATTCCTGGACAGAAACTAGTGAACAGACTCATTCCTAGTGATGGGATTTAGCCAGTTCGCACCGATTTGAGAGAACCGGTTGTTAACTTTCTGAGCAATTTGGTGAACTGGTTCATTGGAATAAATCATTACGGCAGAGAACCGGTTGTTAAATTATTTGAATCCCACCACTGCTCATTCTGATATTGGATACATTCCAGTATAATTTACCAAAAAAGCTTTAACATCTGTTTTACCAAAGAAATGTTAGACTAGATTGCCCTCTTCCTCATTTGCTTCTATTCTATTCTATGTACTTCCTAATCTCTCCAAATTTTCTTTTCAATAATAGTAATAATATTCATAATAATTGCCTCTTAATAGGCTGGGTATTAATTCTTAATTCTGGCGGCGCTTAAAGATCACCATTTAGCTTTCCATTAAATGATCGCATTTGCCTTAATTACTTGGCTAATTTTAATCTAATGGGAATCAGAGGTAGAGATTAAAAAAATTTTTTTTTTTGCTGCTGTTACATTACATCCATAATAACCATTTGAGAGGGCAGTAAAAATAACTCTGACAGCCACAGTACACCTCACCTTAAAACTTTTTTTCCATCTAAGTAGCTATTATAAATTTGCAGCTTTTACAATCACTAAATAGTAGACCATCTAAAAGTTTTGGGGGAGAAGCATGTGTATGGAAACAGAATTGGCTATTTACACAAAAATTATCTTAATGGAGCATTGCTGTTACAGAGGTCACTACAATCAAAAGTGTAACTATAAAACCCTTTACGGCGATATCGGTTTTTAATCATGTTGTTGATTCAGGGGATAGCAATTTTCCCCAGAGTAAGGAGCTGCTTATCTCCTTCCCCAATCTAATATTTTTCAAGGTGAGGTTGAAGAAACTTCAACTCTGAGAAGAAAAAGGAATTTGCACCAGTATTTTCCCACTTTTGACTTACAAAAGTTCAGAGAAGAGCAATTAAGATGAAGACAAAGAAAGGCAGCAGGTTTTGGGTCTGGCTAGTCTGAAGAAAGAAAGAATTAGGGGTGACATGATAGCAGTCTTCCAGTATTTGAGGGGCTGCCCCAGAGAAGAGGGGGTCAAACGATTCTTCAAAGCAGCAGAGGGCAAGACAACAAACAATGGATGGAAACTAACCAAGGAGAGAAACAACCTAGGATTAAGGAGAAACTTCCTAACAGTGAGGACGATTAACCTGTGAAACAGCTTGCCACACCAGAAATCATGGCCACTCCCTCATTGGAAGTTTTTAAGAGGAGACTAGACCCTTGTCTGAAATGGTAAAGGTTCTCCTGCTTGAAATGGGGCTGGACTAGAAGACCTCCAAGGTCCCTTCCAGCTTCTATTCTATTCTTTATTCCATTATCTATTCCTATTCCTATTCATCTCCATCCCATCCCATCCCATTCCATTCCATTCCATTCCATTCCATTCCATTCTATTCTATTCTATTCTATTCTATTCTATTCTATTCTATTCTTCATTCCAATATTCTATTCTATTCTATTCTTCATTCCAATATTCTATTCTATTCTATTCTATTCTATTCTATTCTATTCTATTCTATTCTATTCTATTCTATTCTATTCTATTCTATTCTATTCTATTCTATTCTATTCTTCATTCCAATATTCTATTCTATTCTATTCTATTCTTCATTCCAATATTCTATTCTATTCTATTCTATTCTATTCTATTCTATTCTATTCTATTCTATTCTATTCTATTCTATTCTATTCTATTCTATTCTTCATTCCAATATTCTATTCTATTCTATTCTATTCTATTCTATTCTATTCTATTCTATTCTATTCTATTCTATTCTATTCTATAACAATTCATATAGTTCAAAATAACAATGGCACTAAAAAGAATGATTTATGACCCTGGCACCCCCATAGTCATCTGATCAAAATTCATGAAGTTTCTGCAATGGTCATAAGTGTGAGAAATGGTCCTAAGTTACTTTTTTTAGTGTCGTTCTAACTTTAAACAGTCACTGAGTGAATTGTTGTAAGTTGAGGACTACCTGTAGGGAAAAAAATGTAACAAATATTTTATTAAACAAAAATAAAATTGACCCATTCCAAGTATAATTCCCACACAATCAGATCGGTATGAGGAAGACTGCCTTAATATATGGGAGGAGAATTAGAAGATAAATTGGATCCAAGAGCTGATTTTATGCTGTCTCACTTAGTTTATTAATAAAATTCATAAGATACATTTTTCACACTGATTGAAAGCTTCCTAATCTGCCACATTCCAGCATTTTATATTGCAAGGTAGCAAGCCCTTCTCATATAATTTCCGTCATCTATTTTAAATTAAGTTTTGATAAATTAAAAATTAGTTCTAAAATGGCTTGTCATTAATGTTCTCCTGCAGTGATACAATTTACTTTGCTGCATTTCATACTGGGCTCACCCCATTTTCATTAAATAATAATAATAAAAAAATACCCATAGTCATCTGATCAAAATTCACTCATTATTCTTCGGTTGGGGAAACACCAGGGTATTTTTTTTGTTCACGAATGCCACCAAAGGTTTGTAATTTGAAAATAATGTATTTAGTTAGTTAAACATTTGTTCTGAATGCATTGCAAGGGCTGGGAAATTATACAATCATTGTAATGGTTTTGCAGCCTTATTACCAAGAAGGATTAAGTTCTCAAGATGACGCATTGGTGATAATTAATAATATCCTCTGTTGAATTAATGCAGTTATGGTGAAATCCATCTTCCAGATAAAGACAGGGAAGAGAATAAATGAGTGGGATCGTATTCAACTTCCGGGGGAAATTAAAATTTCAGTTGATGAATTGCTCATCCTGAAGAGTTGTCTCTCATGGCAACAAACGGGTCTATCAAAAACTGGATCTATTTGCTTACTCATCTACCAATTTTCCCCTTGTTTTTATTTCCCAGAAATGAAAACCTCAGAGAAAGAGAAAGAAAAAAAGAGAGGGAGAGAGAGGGGGAGAGGGAGAAGACAGCATCAGTGGCAAAGCATATCCCAAGATAGATGGCTGCCAATCCATACAGTGGGTTGAGGAAATGTAGCCAGTTCCACCCTTTTGTGCTAATTCAACATCTCTTTGAGGTTCTTCTCAAAGTCCAAATCATCTCCGTGACGGTGGTTTGAAGGCTGAAAGAAATGAATGGGAAAGTGAACTGGTGCTTGTCTTCAGGGTGGAAAAAATGGAGCAGACTCTTTTGGGATACGCTTGAGCTCCATCGTGTTTATCTAAGTTTGCTTACTAGGAAAGTTGATTCACAAAGTTCTCAAGAACTTCAGCGTCTTTGCTAACTAGTAGGCCATTATTTGGATTTGGCTGGATTAGGATTCTGACCGCAGAAGTGCCATGCATGATTTTTTCTTTCAATGACCTCTTGACCAATGCTGGATGGGAGGAAGCTTCTGTCCATCGGCTGTGTGTATGGAGAAGACTCTTGTTCCTTCTAGTAGCTGTTTCCTACGAGGGACTTCTGAGCATCTGATGAAGCCTGCTGTCATGCCCCTGTTGGAGACTGACTCTGAGGGAGAGGAGGAACAGCTGACAAGGAGTGGAAGTGTGGCTCCAGAGGTTGTGGAGGAGGCTGGGGAAGGGCACAGGCCGGCTGGGCAGTCAGAGGAAGACCCAGGCCCATCCCCTCTCCATCCTAGGGCACGCAGGGAGGAGAGGATAAGGGAGAGACGTGGTCTCCTCGGGAGGAGAGGGCCTTGATCCTCTTCATGGGCTGCAGCTGTGACAACTGAATAAGAGGTCGGACATGCGTATGGGCCAGTGCTGGAAACAAAGCGTGTAAATATCTCTAGTTTATGGTTCCTCTCTGAGTTCGGAGTCCTTCCCAGTGTGTGTTCTGTTATCTGTGGATGTCCTCCAGCCCTTATCTTGCCTGCTTTGTGTTGTTTTTTTCCCCTCCTTCTTGTAACTGTTTGTGTGGGAGTTTTTTGTCTTCCGTCAAGGATATTTGGAGCTTGGAAGCAAAGTGAAGGAATAAAAGGGGCTTCAACGGGTTTTTGTGACTGTGTTTATTTTGTATCCCACCCTGGGTCATCGCACTTAGAATATTGCAAACTAACTCAGTTTTTGTACATTGATGTGTGTCTCTCTCTCTCTCTGCTGAAGTGGGAATTGAGTTCACGCTGGTACATCTATTATGTATTTGTAATTAGATAATTTTTATGCCTTGCCAAAAACAAAAAACAAAACAAAACAAATGAGGTTTAATTACTTTTTTCCCCCTCCTCTCCCTGAATCAGTTCGTTTGATCGTGGAAGTTAATTTAGTTTTGGGGTTTAATTGGAATACAGAAGAGAAGATTTTTCTTGGAGATACTCCTTCTCATATCCATGAAGCACACTTTTTAGTTTTATTTATTAAATCTAGAGCTGTTGGGAGGAATTTAAGGATTGGTGGAGTGTCATCTAAGTTCGAGTTCAGGAAAGAAGTTGCCATGGAACAGAAGTTGCCTTCGGAAATTGTGGGAGCTGGAGGCTTTCAAGAAGAGACAGGACTGGAGGCTTTCAAGAAGAGACAGGACTGTCATCTGTCAGAAATGGTGTGGGGTCTCCTGCTTGGGCAGGAGGGATTGGACTAAATGACCTACAAGGTCCCTTCCAACTCTGTTAACCTCTTAATCTGAATAGGATTGTCTTCTCTGAACACAGAGGAACTGGGTACCATTAGACTAGAAAAAAGAAGAACTGGGGGTGACATGATAGCAATCTTCCACGATTTGAGGGGCTGCATCTAGTTTTGGCCACCATATTACAAAGAAGATATTGAGCAACATGTCCAGCACTAACCCGTATGAAGCCAACTCTGACACACTGAATTTACTATCACCTATGACCCTGTTTTTCCCCACCCCGCTGGGTATGTCACAAATCAGATTCTCCAATGAAACACATTCACGGGCTGGGTATCATCAATCACATTCTCCAATAAAGGATTTTCGGGGCAGAAGATTCAGTAGCCTAGGCTACAATCTTTATAAGATAAGCGTAGAATGTGCTTCTGGTTTTAATTGCTGTTCTGCTCCTTCGGGTTTTCCTCTCCGTCCTTCTTATGGCAACTGGGAAACAGGCATAGGAATACTTCACGGGTTGACACTCCACTTGGCAGAAGGTCGCAAAGGGGGATCACACAACATCGGGACCAGAGGTGGTATATTCAGCAGGTTCTGACCAGTTCTGGAGAACCGGTAGCGGAAATTTTGAGTAGTTCAGAGAACCAGCAAATCTCACCCCTTGACTGTAGATTTTGCAGTATCCTTCCCCTGCCACGCCCACCAAGCCACGCCCACAGAACCGGTAGTAAAAAAAAAATTGAATCCCACCGCTGATCGGGTCATTGCAACCGTCATAAAGATAAGTCAGTTGCTAAGAGTCTGAATTTCGATCAGGTGACCATGGGGATGTTCCTAAGATCCATTTTTCAACTGCCGTCATAACTTTGAACGTCCCTAAACAAGTCGTTTAGGACTACCTGTAGTAGTGGAGGAAAAAGTCTTATTTCACAATCTAGGATCTGAATAGAAATGATTTTCTTCTACATCAGGAAGATGATATTATCTTATTGTGAGTTTTTTCGAAGAAAGGACAGCCAAGCCTAAGGGCTTCCAAATTTAAATTGATTTTATTTTATTTTTTTAAATTGCAGACATCAGAGGAGAGGGATGGCTTCACTCCTAAGCATTTCATTCCAATTTTACCATTGTATCTTCTAAGAATGTTAGGGGAAAAAAATCTATTTCCAGAGACCGGGCACAATCGATACAGGTTTTCTGCCCGTCTCTGCCATCATGCTACGGAATTGCTTTGATATGATTAAAGTTTGCTAACCTCATTTTCATTGTTTTCTTGCGCCATCTCCAAGGATCAAGATTAGAAAATGAAATTTAACTAAAGCAGCTTTCTCAAACTAAATTCAATTTGAATAGTTCCTAATTTGGGGCAGGGATATCGTATTTACAAAAGGGCCACCTTTCATGTTGCTGGAAATATTTCACAAATGTTTCCTCCTCCCTCCTCCTCCTCCTCCTCCTCCTCCTCCTCCTCCTCCTCCTCCTCCTCCTCCTCCTCCTCCTCCTCCTCCTCCTCCTCCTCCTCCTCCTCTCTGCAAACCCACTCCCTTCTAGCACTGAATATGTTTCTTAGTTGGGTAATGAAATGTCTGCAAGCAAACAACCAAGCTTAGATAACATCAAGGACCTCACAGTTTTCCTCCTCCTCCTCCTCCTCCTTTTCTTTCTTTCTTTCTTTCTTTCTTTCTTTCTTTCTTTCTTTCTTTCTTTCTTTCTTTCTTTCTTTCTTTCTTTCTTTCTTTCTTTCTTTCTCCCTCCCTCACTTCTTCCTTCCTTCCTTCCTTCCTTCCTTCCTTCCTTCCTTCCTTCCTTCCTTCCTTCCTTCCTTCCCCCTTCTCTATTTCAATGGTGACCCTCCCTTCTCTCTTGCTTTCTCTTTCGTGATTTTCTCTCCCCCTCCTTCCCTCCCCTCCCTCCTTCCCCTTCCTTTCTCCCTCCCTCCTCTCCTTCCTTCTTTCCTTCCTTCCCTTTCTCCCCCTTTCCTCACTCCCCTCCCCTTTTCTTCCTCCCTCTCCTCCCCTTCCCTCCCCTCCTCCTCTCCCTCCCTTTCCCTTCCCTTTTCCTCCCTCCCTCCCTCCCTTCTTTCCTTTCTTTCTTCCTTCCTTCCTCTTTCTTCCTTCTGGAAAAAAAAATTGCTACCAGTCCCTTGGCATTTTCCATGGTTAGCCTAGTTCGGAGCTGTTTTGAACTTGCCAAAACAAAGCCAGAACTCACAATAAATATAAACATGAGATCAAGTCTCTTTCAAGTCCAACTCAACTCTATCCCTGCTTAGTTTTGAGAGCGACCGAGATTGGCCAAGGTGCTCCAAAGACATCAATGGACCACTTAGCTTAAAAGAATGTTTCAAAACACAGAAGCCTCAGGAGTTAGTGACACTTCCTTGAACAAAAGGAGGAACATCAACATTCGGCTTGACGCTAAACAAAATCTGAGAAAATCGGAATAAATTAGCACATCTTCCCGAGCATCTGCTCTCCCAAAAAAAAGCTGTTGCTGAGGCAACAGAATTTGAATAACTCAGAAATAATTAGAAATGATCCTTTTCAGAAAGGAATGTACAGGGCTTACAGAAGATTCAAGACAGTTTTCCTCTCTCCTTGCCTTTAGTATATCATCCATTAAAGTGTTTTAAACTTTTTTTTTTTTAAAAAAGCTGTGATGTGGCTTGACATTTCAATTTTGATGAAACGACATAAAAAAAAAATCCAGTTGCTAAGCATTGGCAGTTCCTAAACCTCTCTCTGTGGCTGAGTTTAAACCAGGCATGATCTTGTGGCTTTGACTGCCAATTTTTGCACTAAATCGTCTTAAGGCATTGAGGCCTTTTTACCATTTGGTGGGTAAAACAACTAAGTCACTGAGCTTGTCGATCAGAAAGGTCGGCACTTCGGCGGTTCGAATCCCTAGCGCCGCGTCATGGAGCGAGCTCCTGTTCCTTGTCCCAGCTTCTGCCAACCTAGCAGTTCGACAGCATGTAAAAGATGCAAGTAGAAAAATAGGGATCACTTTGGTGGGAAGGAAACAGCGTTTTGTATGCCTTCGAAGGCATTTAGTCATGCTGGCCACATGACCATGGAGACGTCTTCGGATAACGCTGGCTCTTTGGCTTTGAAACGGAAATGAGCACCACCCCCTAGAGCCAGAAACACATACATACTAGTCGTTTCCCTTACTTCTTACATTTATCTTTCTTTTCCTTCCCCCCTCCCTCCCTTCCTCACTGCTTTCCTTCATTCTTTCCTCACTGCTTTCCTTCTTTCCCTCTTTCCCTCTTTCCTTCTTTCTTTCTTTCTTTCTTTCTTTCTTTCTTTCTTTCTTTCTTTCTTTCTTTCTTTCTTTCTTTCTTTCTTTCTTTCTTTCTTTCTTTCTTTCCCTCTTTCCTTCCTTCCTCACTGCTTTCCTTCTTTCCTTCCTTCCTCACTGCTTTCCTTCCTTCTTTCTTTCTTTCTTTCTTTCTTTCTTTCTTTCTTTCTTTCTTTCTTTCTTTCTTTCTTTCTTTCCTTCCTTCCTTCTTTCCTTTCCTTCCTCCCTCCCTCCCTCCCTTCCTCACTGCTTCCCTTCATTCTTTCCTCAATGCTTTCTTTCTTTCTTTCTTTCTTTCTTTCTTTCTTTCTTTCTTTCTTTCTTTCTTTCTTTCTTTCTTTCCTCTTTCTTTCTTTCTTTCTTTCTTTCTTTCTTTCTTTCTTTCTTTCTTTCTTTTTTCTTTCTTTCTTTCTTTCTTTCTTTCTTTCCTTCTTTCTTCACTGCTTTCATTCTTTCCTTCCTTCCTCACTGCTTTCCTTCCTTCCTTCCTTCCTTCCTTCCTTCCTTCCTTCCTTCCTTCCTTCCTTCCTTCCTTCCTTCCTTCCTTCCTTCCTTCCTTCCTCACTGCTTTTCTTCTTCCTTCTTTCCTTCTTTCTCCTTTCCTTCCTTTCTTCCTTCCTTACTGCTTTCATTCTTTCCTTCCTTCTTCACTGCTTTCCTTCTTTCCTTTTCTTTCTTTCTTTCCTTCTTTACTCCCTCCCTCCCTTCCTCTGCCAGGGACACTGCAACCATCATAAATATGAACCAGCTGTCAAGCCTCTGAATTTTGATCACATGACCATGGGGAATGCTGCAATGGTCATAAGTGTGAAAAAAGGTCATAAGTCACTTTTTTCAGTATCGTTTGTAACTTCAGTCTCTAAATGAACTGTTGTAAGTGGAGGACTCCCTGTAATTCACAAACAAAAAGGGAAATTGTCTGCTTATGCAGTGCATTAATTTTCTCATCACTCCTTATCACCCATCCCCTCCCACTTGTGACTGTATGACTGTAACTTTGTCACTTGTATCCTTATGGTTTATATTTCCTAGTAGGATTCGATTGCTTATTGTACCCTGTGACTATTATTAAGTGTTGGACCTGATGATTCTTGACCCTTGACAAATGTCTCTTTTCTTTTATGTACACTGAGAGCATTTGCACCAAGACAAATTCTTTGTGTGTCCAATCACACTTGGCCAATAAAAAATTCTATTCTATTCTATTCATTATGACATATAACTTAATATGTACAGCCTAATAACATGTTCGCCTTCATTTGACAAACTTTTGTGTCTTTTGGGTATATACAGTGATAGACCCTAAACGTTTTTCTTTGATTTTATTTCTTTTTTAGCTTGTCTGTCCCCAAACCCACGATTAAATCGCAACAATATCTTTTCCTTTCCTTTCCTTCGATTTCCTTCCCTTTTACAGCCTTCAAATAACACCATTCAATTACCTCTTCCTGGGTTTATCTGACATTTGCAAGGCAGCTGTTTTCCCCCTCCTCCCTCTTAAAAGTATGACTAGGCCATTAAATGCAGAAGGAAGTGATGTTTAATGAGTGATTTGTAATTACTTTTAAATGAAAGCTTTCGTGGAAGGTCTAAGAAGCCCATAGATCTCGTTAAAGACTCAAATCAGGCTGGATTTCGATAAACTATGTAGTTATGGCCCTATAAAATAAGGACTGGTGTCAGTCATAAGGCAAGCCGATAAATGATTCTTTTGGTTGGGAGTTTGGAGCAGCGTGTTCTGTGTTATATGTTCTCAAAAGGCAAAAAAAAGTTACTTGTGAATTATCTGCATTTCAGGACTTTGACCTGGTTGGATAGACGTAAGGAAGCAAGGATTGTTTTCTGGTGCAGATTATGGAGGCAACAAATCTGGTTTGTAGCTGCAGATGAAAGGTAGCCTCCTTTGGCAGTTGGTGCCATCCCATCAACCAAGGCCTGGAAATGAAAAACGTGGAAATGTCAATAAAAGAGTAAATTAAAAAACTAGAACTGGAACTTGCGTCCATCATTGGAGGTTTTTAAGAAGAGATTGGACGGCCCTTTGTCTGGGATAGTAGAGATTTTCCTGCTTGAGCAAGGAGTTGGACCAGAAGACCTCCAAGGTTATTCTATTCTATTCTATTCTATTCTATTCTATTCTATTCTATTCTATTCTATTCTATTCTATTCTATTCTATTCTATTCTATTCTATTCTTTAATCCCTATTCTATCCCTACCCTACCCTACTCTACCCTACTCTACTCTCTACTTCTATATTCTATTCTATTCTATTCTATTCTATTCTATTCTATTCTTTAATTCCTATTCTACCCTACCCTACCCTACTCTACCCTACTCTACTCTCTACTCCATTCTATTCTATTCTATTCTATTCTATTCTATTCTATTCTATTCTATTCTATTCTATTCTGTAATTCCTATTCTACCTTAGCCTACTCTACCCTACTCTACTCTACTCTCTAATTCTATTCTATTCTATTCTATTCTATTCTATTCTATTCTATTCTATTCTATTCTATTCTATTCTACTCTACTCTACTCTACTCTACTCTACTCTACTCTACTCTACTCTACTCTATTCCCTATGACTACTATTAAGGTTTTTTTTTTCTCTTCCTGAACATGCTGAAGAACCGACCTTTTTTTTGAAAAAATGATTTTCTATTCAATACATTTCTTAGTGCTGAATAAACATCATGTTGCCTGGGTATTTAATTTGCTTAATGATACAAATTTACATTCCAAATCTCCACCCATTTTTTTTCCAACCATCAGTAAAACAAATTCCATGTTTGATAATATTCTACATCTTCTTTCTGTTTCATTTTCAATGTCCCTCTATCCATTTCTGCACAATCTAGTCTCTTCCTGACTATCTCTTCGCCTTGCGGTAAATCTTCATTCCCCCCCAATATTGCGCAAAGATAATCCTCGCTGCTCTTAAGACATGTAATATTAAGCCTCCTGAGACCCGGAGAGGCCATTTTTGCTTTCCTGGATGCTCGAGGAAAGCCTCCGGAGTCCGGGAGGGCAAAAATACCTCCCTCCCCCCACAGTGCAAGAGGCTGACTAGGCCACAACCACCCAGCAACCGGGCAGAGATAACCCTTTGCTAAAACTTTTGAAGCCCACCCCTGGACTGGACGTACCTTTCGGTAGCTTCCTCCTATCCAGAAGAGGGTCGGGTTGTGTGCTAGGGAAATGGCCGGCTTCACCAGAAAGTCATTGTGTTCAGCCCTTGAGATGCTGGTCAGGTGTCCACCTGGGACGAAGCTTTGGCAAGTCCTCTGGAAAGAGATGATCCAAGAGAGGGAGGTAACCAGAGTGAAGAGTGAAACGAAGGTGTGGTTCAGAATGGAGGGTGGGCGTGAATGGAGGGAAGGGAGAGGAAAGAGGGAGAGAGGGAGCTCGGAAAGGAGGAGGGAGAGAAAGGGAGCAAAGAAAGGGAAGGAGAAATAGAGAGAAGAAAGGGAATGGGGAAAGGGAAGCAGAAAATAAGGAGGGAAGTAGAAGGAAAGAGAGAGAGTGAGAGCAAGGAGACGGTGAAGGAAGGAAAGGGGAGAGAAGGGAGGGAGGGAAAATGAAACAGAGTGAAGGAATGAAGGCAAAGAGGGAGGGAGAATAAATGAAAGAGAAGGAAGGAAGGAAGGAAGGAAGGAAGGAAGGAAGGAAGGAAGGAAGGAAGGAAGGAAGGAAGGAAAATAAGGGAGGGAGGGAAGAAAGAAAGAAAGAAAGAAAGAAAGAAAGAAAGAAAGAAAGAAAGAAAGAAAGAAAGAAAGAAAGAAAGAAAGAAAGAAAGGAAGGAAGGAAGGAAGGAAGGAAGGAAGGGAGGGAGGGAGGGAGAAGGAAGGAAAAAAGTCAAGCAAAACAAAAGAAGAATAAAATGAAGGATACCAAAAATAAAACATTCCATGAACCAATATGTCTGACATGTCAAATGGTGCTAAGGAGCCCTGTCAATGCTTCTTCCCCAGTCAGTCAAAACCCTGAATTTTTACACACAGAGAAAAACAAAGCTCTTTCTGGTGGCAATGCTTCCTCCGTGGAAACTCCACCTTGTAACAATACTTGTGCTGTTACTCCACAGAGACATGTGTTTGATGTAAGATTTGAGTCCATCAAAGCTCCTTCTCATCTCCAAAATTTCCAACCCTGCCGCCTGTTTTGCTTTACGGAAGACAAGGTAATAAGCTGCACCTCACCCCATCTTATTCTGCCTTCATCATGACTGCAAAAATAAAAATAAAAAAATCCAATTATAATGGACTTTGTGTCTAAGCCACTTTATCTGGAAGCTAGCAACCGAGGGCGAGTTCACAGCAGACTGAATAAGAGCAATGAATAATAATTTTGTTTTTTGTTTTTATTAAAAAACGATCCATATAACCCTGACATGAATATCCTGTCCATCCAGGCTGAAACAAGATAAACCAGAAGCAAAGCTTATTCACAGATGGATGCCCTTTAACTTACACAATCCAGAAGCTTTCCTGCCTCTTTAAACGGCTATTTCTGGTAACAAGAAAAGAGGAAACCAGAAGAACCTTGTTTCCAATTTGATCACAGATATGAGAGCAGACCTGGTACGCATTACCAAGACTTGGCTGGATGAAAAAGGACTGGAGGCCTCACAGAGATCTCTCCAGATGGATTTCATGTTTGGCATCAGATCCAACTCAAGTGTCAGGTTTCCAAGTGATGAAATTCATTCAAAAAGAAAAAAGCAAAGTCCAAATCCATAATAATTTCTTTTATTTAGGAAAGCATCAAATTGGCAAAGCCTGTTGTAATTCTGGATCTGACACAACCCAGAATTACACCACATAATATTGGAAGTTAGAAACAACCTATAAAAGGCACACATTCTCCAATAGAAGTAAATCAACGTTGCCCGGTGTCATCAATCTCCACCTCCAGGTCTCAGCAGGGCCAGCTTTCGTTCCCACAGGAAGGAGAACCACCTAGCCTAAACAACTTTCTCTATCTCCACTCTTCCCACCCTAGGAATGTGGCAAACCTGAAACCTTTCCCCTCCCCCATAACCAGCAAAGAGAAAGAAAGAAAAGGAATATATAAAAAGGCTAAATAAAATGGCTATGCATAGGTCAACTTTGGGCTTGATATTCAGGTGGCCTCAAATGTGAAGCCTTGTTTGGGATGATGGACCAAAAGAAAAAAAACTTGGCTTTGTTGTGGCCTGTCAGCCACCTGCCCCCTCCAGCAGCTGAATCAGAGGAGGAGGAGGAGGGGGCGTGGGAGTCAGGGTCAGCATAAAAGCAACCGGAGAGTTCTGAGGGGGAAGAGGGAATGGAACTGGCAGAGAGAGAGAGAGAGAGAGAGAGAGAGAGAGGGTGGGGGGCAGAGCCTGGGCTGTCCATCAGCCCTCGGATGGAGAGTCAACAGACCCAATGTGACCAACCTTGGTGTGGCAGCTGCTACGTGCTGGGACAATCAGGACGTGTCTTTACACAAATGGATGGATATTCTTGAGATCCAAGGGCCCAAGGAAGTAGACCCCTGTTCCCTAGTCCAGATTTCTCTCCATCTATGGTTTACTGACTTTTCTTTGGAAATGATTGCCCCTCACCCCTCACAAAACAGAGCAAAAATCAGATATTCCTTTAAAATGGGATTGGTAACTAGGATTCTGGGAGGGAGCTTTGTGGTACGTGATGCAGGACACCGAGATTCATTTCATGGGTTTGTTCCATGTAGCATCAACCTTTGTGAACGCAAGTTTCCTCTTTCCGCTATGTATTCAAAATGGACAGTGATTAATGTGTGTGTGTGTATGTACGTGTATGGGTAGATATGTACTTTGTTTTAAGAGAATTTCATTTTTAATGTGTGCCACGGTGCTCACAGTAAAAATTGATAATAAAGCTTTTCTTTTCTTATCTCCTCATCTTCTCATCCTATCCTATCCTTCTCTCCTCTCCTTATCCTATCATTTTCTCTTCTCTTCTCATCTTCTCATCCTATCCTATCCTATCCTATCCTATCCTATCCTATCCTATCCTTCTCTCCTCTCCTCATCCTATCATTTTCTCTTCTCTTCTCATCTTCTCATCCTATCCTATCCTATCCTATCCTATCCTATCCTATCCTATTCTATTCTATTCTATCCTATCCTATTCTATTCTATTCTATCCTATCCTATCCTATCCTATCCTATCCTTCTCTTCTTCCCTCTCTCATCCTATCATCTTCTCTTCTCATCTTCTCTATCCTATCCTATCCTATCTTAACCTAATCTTCTCTTCTCTCTTCTCTTCTCCTCTCCTCTCGTCTCTCTCTTCTTATCATCTTCTCTTCTCTTCCCTTCTCATCCTTTCCTATTTTATCCTATCCTATCTTAATCTTCTCCTCTTTTCTCACCCTACCATCTTCTCTTCTCTTCTCATCCTATCCTATCTTATCCTATCATATTCTCATCCTATCCTATCTTAATCTTCTCTTCTCTTCTCTTTTCTCCTCTCCTCTCTCTTCTCATCATCATCTCATATGTTCATCCTATCCTATCCTTCTCTTCTCCTCTCCTCTTTTCTCATTCTATCATCTTCTCTTCTCATCTTCTCATCCTATCCTAATTTTCTCTTCTCTCTTCTCTTCTCCTCTCTCTCCTCTTACCATCTTCTCATCTTCTCATCCTATGTTATTCTATGCTATCCTATGCTACCCCATCTTAATCTCCTCTCCTCTCATGTTATCATCTTCTCTCCTATTATCATCTTCTCTTCTCTTCATATCTTCTCATTCTATCCTATCCTATCCATTCAATAATCAAATAATGTGTGTGACTTCTCTGAATTTCTGTGAGGCTGCAAAAAATGGAAAGATTACTACAACAGTCTCTTTCTCTCTCTCTGTGTGTGTAATTACTATGGCAGTTTGCCTCTCATTTCCTAGCAAAGGGTAGTTGTGATAAAAAAAAATTGGAAGGCACACATGTTGCATGCCCCTTTAATGTTAATTTTTTTGCAGAAGACTGATATTGTTAATCATGCTATTAATTTATCTTTTCCCAAACAAGACATGCTATAACCAGAACCACCATATGTTCTTCTTGCTCTGGGTTTATTATTGCACGTAAATTTCCATAAACCCTGCATAATATTAGCCACACCAGCTGGGGATTATGGAGGTTGCAATGCAACCGTCTGGCTCAGTGGCTGAGATTCCACAAGGATCACGAAACCCGCAACTCTGACCTTCAGAACGTGGGAGAAGCAGCGTTGTCAACAAGAACGACAGAAGAATCTAAAACTTCATTTCCACGTTGTGGGACAAAGTTCACCTAACACAAAGCGAGAACATACGATGGAATTTAAAACTGAATTTATATTTGCTCACCTGCTCTTAGCAGGCTAAACACACTCATTTTTTTGCAGATTAATAGGAAATTACAGATTACAGAAAATTGGAAAACAACTCAAGGTTGACTCAGCTTTCCATCCTTCCAAGGTTGGTAAAATGAGGACCCAGATTGTTGGGGGCAAGAGGCTGATTCTGTAAACCGCTTGGAGAGGGCTGTAAAAGCACTGTGAAGCAGTATATAAGTCTAAGGGCTATTGCGATCTTCCTTCTCCTCCCTCCTCCCTCCCTCCCTCCCTCCCTCCCTCCCTCCCTCCCTCCCTCCCTCCCTCCCCTCCCTCCTTCCTCTTCCTCCTTCCTTCCTTCCTTCCTTCCTTCCTTCCTTCCTTCCTTCCTTCCTTCCTTCCTTCCTTCCTTGCATCCATCCATGGTGCACAGTGGTTGGAATGCAGTATTGCACGTAGACTGCCCACTGTCAGCAGTCTGACTGGCTTAAGGTCGACTCAGCTTTCCATCCTTCTGAGGTCCATAAAATGAGGACACAGATTATTGGGGTCTGACTCTGTAAACCCTTTAGAAACCCTTTAGAACGGGCTATAAAGCACTGTGAAGCGGTATATAAGTCTAAGGGCTATTGCTCTTTCTTTTCCTTTCCTTCCTTCCACCATTCCTCCCTCCCTCCTTTCTTTCCCAGTGGTTAGAATGCAGCATTACAGGCTGACTCTGCCATCTGCCAGCAGATCGATCCTGAGCATCTCCAAGTTGATTCATCCTTCCGAGGTCAGTAAAATGAGGACCCAGATTGGGGAAAAGATACTGACTCTGTGAACTGCTTAGAGAGGGCTGTAGAAGCACTGTGAACCAGTATATAAGGGCTATTTCTAGTCCTTCCTTCCTTCCTTCCTTCCTTCCTTCCTTCCTTCCTTCCTTCCTTCCTTCCTTCCTTCCTTCCTATCTATCTATCTATCATCTATCTATCTATCTATCTATCTATCTATCTATCTATCTATCCATCTATCCATCTATCCATCCATCCATCCATCCATCCATCCATCCATCCATCCATCCATCCATCCATCCATCCATCCATCCATCCATCCATCCATCTATCTATCTATCTATCATCCCAATCCATCCATCCATCCATCCATCCATCCATCCATCTATCTATCTATCATCTATCTATCTATCTATCTATCTATCTATCTATCTATCTATCTATCTATCTATCTATCTATCTATCTATCTATCTATCATCTACAATTTCCATCCATCCATCCATCTATCTATCTATCTATCTATCTATCTATCTATCTATCTATCTATCTATCTATCTATCTATCTATCTATCTATCTATCTATCATCTACAATTTCCATCCATCCATCCATCCATCTATCTATCTATCTATCTATCTATCTATCTATCTATCTATCTATCTATCTATCTATCTATCTATCTATCTATCTATCTACCGTGTTTCTCCAACAATACGGCCTCCACCAATAGGAAGCCCCACCATGTTTTATTGGCATAAAATCAAATTAAGCCCCTCCCCCAAATTAAGGCCCATATTAAACATGCGAAATGGGGGAAATGGCGGGGGAATGGCAGGGGGCTTGCCCTTAGGAAGTACTTTTGTTGCATGCCCGGATATGGTGCTGCCTGCGTTGGTGGGGCACTTCATATTGGGAGACCTTCCACCATTGCTTTCCCTTCTCCCTTGCTGCCACGGCGTTAGGCATTTGGCGCATTACGCCACGTGCGGCCAGTCAGGGCTCCTCCCTGCAGCCGAGCCCTGAGGAGACATGGCTTCAGGCGCTCCCGTCTTCCCTTTGCTTTCGAAGGTAAGCGGGTATTTTACAAAGCCTCCCCTGCCTGAGAGGGCAGCCCAACCCCCACGATGGGAGGCTAATCTCTTCGGTTCCTCCCGACCTCCCTACACTGCGCGCCTCTGACGCGCGGTCCCTCCCAGCCCAGCGAGCTCTTCCACCTCAAAGAAAGGACAGGCGGGCGGCTGCGGGCAGCAGCAGCGGAGTCCGAGCCGCTTGCAGCGGAAACAGCCACCACCCTTAGCCCGGCGGGAGCTTGACCGAGGTTAGCGCCCGCCAGCCCGTCCTTCCTGCCTTTGGAGGCACCTGCACAGCGCCTCCGCGCGGCCAGCCTAGCCACGCCGCTCCGACCGACTCCTCCGGGCGAGATTTGGGAGCGAGGGACAGGAGGAGGCACGCATGCCTGCGCGGCTCGCTTTCACGGGTCTACCCAGCCCGCACGGCTCTGGTGCGGCCCTGGCAGGCAGCGAGCACCTCCCACCAGACCCCCTCATCCCACCAGGTGGAAGAGCCTGAGGTGGAAGAGCTTGCTGGGCTGAAGGGACCGGCGCGTCAGAGCGCGCAGTGTAGGGAGGTCGGGGAGGAACCGAAGAGGCCCGGGAGATTAGCCTCCCCACGTGGGGTTGGGCTGCCCTCTCAGGCAGGGGAGGCTTTGTAAAATAATTCGCTTTACCTTCAAAAGCAAAGGGAAGATGGGAGCGCCTGAAGCCAAGTGTCTCCTCAGGGCTCCGGTTGCAGGGAGGAGCCCTGACTCACGCACGTATGCACCAAACGCCCGCGGTGTTGCTCTAACGCCGCGGCAGCAAGGGAGAAGGGGCAGCAAGGGAGAAGGGAAAGCAACAGTGGCCCGAACCCGAAGGTCTCCCGAACATCCAAGCTGTCGCGCCGCCCACCCACCCACCCGAGGATGGGGGGAATTAAGTCACCCCGAAAAGGCGGCCTAGCCCTTTTTGGGGTCAAAAATAAGGCCCGGCCTTATTATGTGAGAAACACGGTATCTATCTATCTATCTATCTATCTATCTATCTATCTATCTATCTATCTATCTATCTATCTATCTATCTATCTATCTATCCATCTATCTATCCATCCATCCATCCATCCATCCATCCATCCATCCATCCATCCATCTATCTATCTATCTATCTATCTATCTATCTATCTATCTATCTATCTATCTATCTATCTATCTATCTATCTATCATCTATCTATCTACAATTTCCATGCATCCATGCATCCATCCATCTGACTCTCAGCCTCTTCGAGAGGGCTGTAAAGTACTGTGAAGCGGTATATAAGTCTAAGTGCTATTGCTAGCGTTGTTGCTGTGCAGTTATCACTTATCTAGCATTGACCTGGTTGCTTTGACCAATAACTAGAAAGCAAAGTTTCTCCAAACTTTTTTTTGGGGGGGTGGGGGGTGGTATCTGCACCAGAGAGACAGCACACACATGGCATATATAAGCAGTCCTGGATCTACCAGCTTTCCCTTAACATCTTGCCATTCGTTCTGGGATAGCACAATTATAAATGGTAATTATTGAATGTATTTGCATGTGCTTCTGGCAACTCCTGCGTGTGCCTCCAAGGCTCACCCAGGGGAAAAAAAGTCTACCTCCCACATCATTTAAGAGTTTTTTTTCCAAAGGTCTAACCCAGGACTTCGAATTGGGCCTGCCAGGAGATAATTAACAATTTGTGCAGCTGTCTGGAAATGAGCGCAAAGTATCTGGATGAACTCATGCCTGTCAATCAGTCACTGGCTCTTCACGGATCACCCTGGAGGGAAAAAAAACAACGTTCTGCAATAATCTAAGTTAGACTGTTGACATGTTCACTCTTCCAAAGTCAGGGTTGATATGATGGCTTTCTTCAGATGCCTGAAAAGGGATGATTTAAGGGCAGGATTCCTGTTGTCAGGGGAACAGGTAGACTTCAGAAGTTGTGGGTGCACCAACACTGGATTAGATTAGATTAGAATAGAATAGAATAGAATAGAATAGAATAGAATAGAATGGAATGGAATGGAATGGAATGGAATGGAATGGAATGGAATATGAGAAAAGGAATAGAACAGAATAGAATAGAATAGAATAGAATAGAATAGAATAGAATAGAATAGAATAGAATAGAATAGAATAGAATAGAATAGAATAGAATAGAATATTGGAATGAAGAATAGAATAGAATGGAATGGAATGGAATGGAATGGAATGGAATGGAATAGAATATAGAAAAGGAATAGAATAGAATAGAATAGAATAGAATAGAATAGAAGACATTGGAATAAAGAATAGAATAATAGAGTAGAGTAGAGTCAAGTAGAGTAGAGTAAATAGAATAGAATAGAATAGAATAGAATAGAATAGAACAGAACAGAACAGAATAGAATAGAACAGAATAGAATAGAATAGAATAGAATATTGGAATAAAGAATAGAACATTAGATTAGATTAGATTAGAATAGAATAGACATTGGAATAAAGAATAGAATAATAGAGTAGAGTCAAGTAGAGTAGAGTAAATAGAATAGAATAGAATAGAACAGAACAGAACAGAATAACAGAGTTGGGAGGGACCTTAGAGGTCTTCTAGTCCAACCCCCTGCTTGAGCATGAAACCCTATACCATTTCAGAGAAACGGTCTTCTTAAAAACTTCCAGTGTTGGAGCATTCACAACTTCTGGAGGCAATGTATACTGTCCCTGTGCACCTACCTAGACTTCTATAGGAAGATTTGTGATGATAATAATGATGTAGAGAAGAAGCTTTTAAAAAAAGCCGCAAGGAGGAATGAAAAGCCATGACAAAGGCATCCCGTTAAACAAAGCACCCCTCTTAAGAAACACCTGTTCCATAGCTGTACCTGTTTCGTAGATCTTTCCTTCTCCTTCCTAGTTTTTTTGGCTGTTGGCAGGCAGTGAGAGAGCTCTTGTGACTCCTGTAGGGAAGGAGGCCAATGAAAAATGATCCAATGCTTATGTACTTTCTACTCCTTAAACAAAGAAAGGCGGATACCTGTATTTGGCTCCATCCATTTGCCAGTGATCCCTAAACGTTTTAGAAGCACACACCTGAGGTTTATTTTGCCGTCGACACCTACCAATACACAAAGAAGGATGAGAGGTAGCCATCTCAGTTGGTGCCATGAAAGAACAACATTCATTGGGTTGACAAGAGAGACAATTCAATGATCAGGAATGGCGGAATAAAATTGAGATTCCGGTCTATTGATCTTCCATTCACAAAGTGGACAAAAATCTGGTCCAGTTACTCTAAAGTCTAAACCTACATCAGGAGGAAAGGCAATACTCCCGTGTTTATGAACAGACTGACATTTTAACAGAATAACAAAGTTGGAAGGGTCCTTGGAGGTCTTCTAATCCAGCCCCTGCTCAAGCAGGAGATCTTATACTATTTCAAACAAATGGGTTGTCCAGTCTCTCCTTGAAAACCTCCAGGGATGGAGCATTCACAACTTCTGGTGGCAAGCTGTACCACTGGTTAATGGTTCTCACTAAGTTTCTCCTTAGTTCTAGGTTGGAGCTCTCTCTTGAATGATTTTTCCACCTGTCACTTCTTGTCCTGCCCTCTGGGGCTTTGTAGAGTAGGTCAACCTCTTCCTCTCTGTGATAACCCCTCAAACAATAGGATGACAGACTTAGAGGTCTTCTTGGACAACTCCCTACTTGAGCAATACATCTTATACCATTTCAGACAGGTGGCTGTCCAATCTCTTCTTGAAAACCTCCAGTGATGGAACATCCACAACTTCTGGAGACAACTCATCCCACTGGTTAATTGTCCTCCTTGTCAGGAAACCTCTCCCAGGTTGCTTCTCTCCTTGGTTAGTTTCCATCCGTTGCTTCTTGTCCTGCCTTCAGGTGCTTTGGTGAATAGCTTGACCCCCCTCTTCTTTGGGGAAGCCCCTCAAATACTGGAAGACTGCTATCATGTCACCCCTAGTCCTTCTTCTCATTAAACTAGACAATACCCAATTCTAGCCATGTTTTAGCCTTCATTCTCCTAATCATCTTTGTTGCTCTTCTCCACACTGTTTCTAAAGTCTCAACAATTTATCGGATTCCTGCCATTGTAAAAAGTGTCTGTTAGGTTTGGGGATTAACCCCTAGCAGAGTATTGCAGCAGTAGTCAAGCCAGGCAGCCAAACGAGGTGGAAGGGCCAGAGTATACATTACACGAACACAAACACTGTTTGTAGTTTAAATATTTTTTAATCCAGTTAGAGTTTAAGCATTGTCATTCAGTCCATTAAGTCATTCACAGTATTTCCATCCAGTAAGACTCACTAGTATAGTTCAAGTTAAGAGTCTCTTGCAATATCTTTATCAGCCGATAAAGATATCTTCTCCTCCTCCGGTTTCACTCTCCAGAGAAACAAACGCTGGATATTCAGCAAACGGTAGCAAACAATAACAGTTCAGTCACAGGCACTTACAGTCAGTAATCACAGTTAGTCGCAGCAGCACACAGTTACAGCCAGAGACAGTTAGTCACAGTTACAGACAGTAAACTCACAGTAAGTCGCAGTAAGCTTTCCAGCTTCTAATGCTTCCTTATATAGTAACTTCTAACCGCACTTTAATCGGCTAATTGCCTGCTGCATTGTGCTTAAAGTGATAAGCACTTAAACCATGATATCTAAGTTTTATATATTTATTCACCCAAACCATATTTGGTATCAATGTTATACCTAACATACTCCCTTTTGGGTGAAATAAATATATAATACCTTTACAATCTTATCCCATATTTTTCACAACTCTCCTGGTGCTTACTGGCACCTTGGGCTTTAGTAAAATTATCAGCTAAATTGTCCTCCGACATACAGTACTCTAGCTGAATCATCTTACTTCTTACAGATTGTCTCACGTTTAGATATCTTAGATCTGTATGCTTGCTCCTTGTTTTTACTCCAATATTTGTGGCCATTTGAATTGCTGCCTGATTATCTTCATGTATAATTATAGGATAATCTACAGTTATACCTATATCAATTAACATTTGTTTATACATTATTAACTCTGTACATAACAATGATAAACAGGAGAATTCTGCCTCCATAGTAGACAAACTTATATGCTGTTGTCTTATTGACTTCCAGCCTATTAATGTCTTACCCAGCATTATGGCTGTTCCTGAAGTCGACTTTCTAGTGTCTCTTTCTGATGCAAAGCTAGCATCAGCATAAGCACTCAAAATTAAATCACCCTTTGGTTCTAAATACAATGAATAATTCATTGTCTTTTAAGATATCTTAATATCCTCTTAGCTGCAATCCAGTGTCTTTCACATGGTGCAGAATTGAATCTAGCCAACTGATTCACGCAGTACGATATATCTGGTCTAGACCAATTACTAATATAACTCAAACTACCTATTAAAGATTGATAAATCACCTTATCAAACTCCGGGCTTTGTTCATCAGTGTTGCTAAACTCCTGACTCATTGGAGTCTTAGCCGGGTTACAAAGCTCCATCTTGTAATCTTTTAGCAATTTGCTTATCTTATCTTCCTGAGATATCTTAAAACCTTTCCTTGTTTTCTTTATATTCAAACCGAGATATTTCTTTATCTCCCCTAATTGCTTGATCTTTATTCTCTTTCCTAATGATGATATTATTTTATTTGCTTCATCATTAGTTTCAGTTATCAAAGCAATATCATCTGTGAATAGTAATAATAATGATACTTTCCCATTTGTCTCCCTCTTAAACAGACATGGATCGGCTAAACCAGCTTTAAATCCTATATTGTCTAGTTCCTTTACAATATACTGGTTCCATTCATAGCCTGATTGTTTAAGACCATAGAGACTTTTCTTTAACAACCAACAATCATTATTATCCTTATTTTCACTTTTAATACCAACAGGTTTTTTCATATAAATAGTATGTTTTAATGGGGCGTGCAAGTAAGCAGTTTCCACATCTAAATGGTTAACTATATAGTTTTACTAGCTGCCCACACTAAAGCTGCCCTCAAGGTTGCTGCCTTAAGACTAGGTGCAAACACCTCATCATAGTCATTAGCATTCTGCCTAAAACCTTGGGCTACTAACCTTGCCTTATGGATTAAATTACCATCTTTATCTGTTTTACCTTAAATATCCATTTGCAGCCAATGGTTTCTTTCCTGCAGGTAATTTGGCATTTTCATACACCTTCATATCTCTTAATGAATTCAGTTCCTTATTCATTTGCTGCATACCATTTTTTCTTTTTCCTTATTAGGATATTTTTAATTTCTTCAACAGAATTAGGAACTTGATTAATCTGGCACACTGTGTTAGCCTGAGGTACCTATCAGAGCGGTCTAGATATACGTGTAGTTCTTCTGGAATTACAGGGCTTACAGAGGACTTTGTTGAACACTACCTGTTCATCTTCCTCATCCTGTTCAGCTATTGAATCATTTCTTCCTTTATGGGCACTATTTCATCCTGTATTTGTCTCTTTACTTTATTTTTAAAGTTACAGGGATAACTAATGGGATTTCTATAGGATTCAATAATTACATCTTTATTGGCATCCTGTTCTAATTTTCCCATCCTTCATGTTCTAGAAATTGGGCACTAGCACTACATAACACTTTAGATGTGCCTTTCTCCCAAAATCTATATGCCCTATGGTTTGCCTGATAACCAACGAAGAAAAATCTTTTAGCTCTATGTTGCCCTTTTTTTCTGAGTTGTGCAGGAATATGCACCCATGCTGGTGCACCAAATGTGTGCAGGTAACTTAGGTCAGGTTTCCTGCCATGCCATCTGGTGAATGGTATTTCACCTGTTGTTGTATTAACAACGTTGTTCAATATGTTATTAGCACACATTGTCGCCCCCCACAAAGAATCAGGTAACCCAGAATCATTTAACATTGTTCTAACCATTGCCTGTAGTGTTTGGCCTCTTCTTTCAATAAAAGCATTATGTTCTGGCCTGTATGGAGCAGACTTCTTATGCTCTATTCCAGCTACCTTAAGTCTGTTCTGGAATTTGTTATTAATAAATTCCGTACCATTATCTGTCACCAGGGTTATCAGTTGACGTTTTAGACTTTCTTTCAGCAAACCTAAGCCAATTGAAAAATGTTGATATGTTTCAGTTTTGCTTTTCATTAAATAGCAAAACCCATATCTAGAATAATGATCCATAATGCTCAGTATATATCTAGCACCCCATACTGGGTTTCTTTGGACCTATTATGTCTGCAAATACTACTTCTAAAGGTTCTTTGTTTTGAAACCATTTAGCCTATTTGCAGGCAATACCTTGCTCTTATCTTCACAGCAAACATTACAACGCAAATATTTATCACAAGATTTTAACCTTATTCCTTCAGATAACTCAACTGTACGTTTTAGCATTTTAAATTTACATGCCCCAAACGCCTATGCAATAAATGGATACATTCTTCATGAGGCTTTTATATTATTAAATACAGTTTGAGCCTCCCCTTTCTTACTATTATCTAATACATATAATGTTCCATTTAAAGCTGCAGTTACCCTTTTGTTATCTTTTCAATTATACAATTATTATCCTTAAAAGTAATTACATAACCTAATTTATCTAATACCCTTACTGAAAGCAAATTAAACTTTAGTTGCGGTACATACAACATTTTATATCCTGGTTTATGTACGGACAACGTGCAAAACCTTGACCTTTCGCTTTCAGGTTCCATCCATTGGCAAGAGATATATGTTGAGAACTTGTAGACATTTTTATAAATTTTGTCTTATCTCTTGTGATGCAGTGGGATGCACCACTGTCAACCACCCATAAATTATTCTTCACATCAGAGTTGCTAAACATGGCTAGTTCAAATGCTTTCTTTGGCTTTTTTACATTCTGGCTTTTTCTCTTTTTGCAGAACTTTGCCAAATGTCCTCTGCCTCCACAATTAAAACACTTTTTAATTGTGTATGCCGATTGAAGATAAATTCTCTTCTTCCGGGTGCTGTACTTTGCTTTGCTGGTTTCTTTCAAACTTTGAAGATAATTTCTCTTCTTTCTTATCTTCTCTCAGCTCGTCACGCTCACGCCTTCTTCTGGCTTCTTCTAGTAGCCTGCCTGTAATCTCGGTTAATGAGAGGCTTTCTTTTGGCAATACTTCCAACGAAGTCACATAGTCATCATAGCTTTGATCTAATGAAGATAATATTATGTAGACTTGTTGCAGTTCATTAAATATAAGCTCTTTTCTTGCAAATCTTTAAAAATGCTCTTCATACAGTTTAAATGAACTAACATATCTCCATTCCTCTGAAGATGCGTTCGAAAAAGCTTCCGTGTAAGATTTATATGTGCTCCTACACTGTCCCGAACATAAATCTTCCTGAGGTTCTCCCAGCAGTTTGCAGCATTTTCTTCTCCACGAATATGGACAAGCTGCTGATCACAGAGAGTCAGTCCTATGATGCATAAAGCCTGCTCATTCTTCAGTTTAAAGTCTTGTAACTTTTCTTTATCATCATCATTAGCAGGATCCCAGCTACTCACATCTGGTGGGTTTGCTATAATGTCCCACAATCCTTCTCTGCGTAGAAAGTAAACTACATTTCATTGACCATGAAACATAGTTTGTTCCATCCAGCCTGGATATCATGGACAGTTGTGACAAATTTACTTGTGCCATTACTCTTCAGATATTTTGACTATTTTAAACTAATTAAAACAGTTTGTTTTTACAGTAATGTGCAACTCACACCAACTCTCTCTGCTATATCCTGGTTCGTTAGACTATGCTGCTGGGCCCATAACCAATGTTAGGGTTTGGGGATTAACCCTAGCAGAGTATTGCAGCAGTAGTCAAGCCAGGCAGCCAAGCGAGAGTGGAAGGGCCCCAGAGTATACACACACTGAACACAAACACTGTTTGTAGTTTAAATATTTTTAATCCAGTTAGAGTTTAAGCATTGTCATTCAGTCCATTAAGTCATTCACAGTATTTCCATCCAGTAAGACTCACTAGTATAGTCCAAGTTAAGAGTCTTGCAATATCTTTATCAGCCGATAAAGATATCTTCTCCTCCTCCGGTTTCACTCTCCAGAGAAACAAACGCTGGATATTCAGCAAACGGTAGCAAACAATAACAGTTCAGTCACAGGCACTTACAGTCAGTAATCACAGTTGGTCGCAGCAGCACACAGTTACAGCCAGAGACAGTTAGTCACAGTTACAGACAGTAAACTCACAGTAAGTCGCAGTAAGCTTTCCAGCTTCTAATGCTTCCTTATATAGTAACTTCAACCGCACCCTTAATCGGCTAATTGCCTGCTGCATTGTGCTTAAAGTGATAAGCACTTAAACCATGATATCTAAGTTTTATATATTTATTCACCCAAACCATATTTGGTATCAATGTTATACCTAACAGTGTCTCACTGCATTAAAGACGGTGGCATTAATTTAGGGGGAAGATAGAAAGGCATCATACTCTGATTAGTGATTTCAGGAGAAATTCTTTTTTTTTTATTATAAGGAATGAGACAAAGGGATAATAAAGAATGGACAAAAGATACAAATATAATGATTCAAATTAAGATGGATTAAATAAGATAGAATTAAGAAGAGTGAAATGTGTGGAGAAGCTAATATAGAAGACATAGAATGGTAAATAAAATAGGTAATGACATGTAAGATGAGCATGAATATAATTGAAGTCCATGTAGAGAGAGGTACCTGGGGCCAAGTTACTTTCCTAAAAGATTTTTTATATGTTTGTGTGTTGTGTGTTTATGTTTTTGGGAGAATTAATAAAACCTTGCAGAAATATAGAATGAGAATAATGGTAACCAAGTCAGAAAGAAATAGATGAAATAATAATAGTGAAATTGAATAAGAGTAAAGAGAAGTAAAGAGAAACTGGATAAGAGGTATTTGTATGCTCATATGGAAATGGTTTAAAATAGAATTATATTGTATAAAATAAGGTTTTATTTGACTTGTAAAATTTATAATGGAAAAAGGTTCAAGTATGTAATGGTTAATGATGATTTGTTTGTCTTTAAAATTAATAAAATTTGTTTAAAAAAAAAAAAAGATGGTGGCAGTGGTTGGCTAATCTTTTTGGGCTCCTGTGCTAAAAACTGCTTGCGCTCACGTGCCAGCACCCTGAAGGCAATGTGCACGCCCCTGATTTTCAGCCATTTTGAGGCCTTTTTTTGCCCTGCCAGAGTCTTGAGGGAAGCCTCCGCAGGCTTTGCAGGCCGAAAAACGGGCCCGTTTTGTTACTTCCGGTATTTCTGGACATACAGGAAGTGATGAAATGGGCCTATTTTTCGGCTTGCAAAGCCTACAGAGGCTTCCCTCAAGCCTCTGGCAAGCCGAAAAATGCCAGAAAATCAGCTGGGAGGCGTGTGCATGCGCAGTGAGGTAAGTTTGCCTGGGGCCCGCGTGCCCGCACACATGGCTCTGTGTGCCATCTGTGGTACACGTGCCATAGGTTCGCCATCATGGGACTATGGCATTGATATGGAGGAAAGCATCACTATCATCAGTTAGACTGTTCATGTCTATCTTTATTGATATCTATTGATGATTCTGATTTGCTGGAGTAGTGCAGTGGCCTAGAGGTGGGGCTCTAGCCTCACAATCAGGAGGCTGTGAGTTCGATCCTAGGTAGAGGCAGATATTTCTCTCTCTGGGCACGATGAGAAATTGTCTGCTGAACAAAACTCCGCCCTGGTGACAGGAAAGGCATCTGGCCATTAAAACACTCTGCTAGCTCCATTCAGTTGCCCAGACTCCACCCCGCAAGGGATCATGGGGTCCTTAAATGAAGAGGATAATTCTCATTTGCTACTGCTTCTTAATAGCACAAGCTGCCATCCGGTAAAAGCAGAGGTTTTGTTTTTAACTTATTTTATTTTCCTCAACCAGAATTACAGGAAATTATCACAGGACGGTATCATACAAGAAGGCCAGACAAGGAACGATGGATGGAAACTGACCAAGGAGAGGTTCAATCTGGAAATTATGAGGAATTTCCTGACAGTGAGAACAATCAACCCATGGAACAGAAGTTGCCCTCGGAAGTTGTGGGAGCTTCATCCCTGGAAGCTTTCAAGAAGAGGCTGGACTGCTGTCTGTCAGAAATAGTGTAGGGGCTCCTGCTTGGGTGGGTGGGGGGTTGGACTAGATGACCTACAGGGTCCCTTCCAACTCTGTTAATCTGTAATGTGAACAGAACCTTGTGCGAGAACAGACATTTTCATTAAAAAAAAAAATCTTACGTAGAAAAAAGTAGTATTTTAGAGGGAAGGGCTGGCTTTGGAACTTGGTTGGGTTTTTTTTCCTACTAAGTGTTTTCTTAAATAAATATGACTCCATATTTACATATGACAACGAATGCAAGCTGAAGTCTGATTTAGTACAGGTTATTTCTCATGAGAAAAAGGTTGAAGAGAGAGAGAGGGAGGGAGAGGGAGAGAGAGGGATCACGTTGAGATTTACTCTTGCTTCCCAAGACTAACAATGCTTTCAGGATGTTTAAGTCTCTGTTCACACTCAATTTAACACACCCAATCTTTGCTTTTGTGTGGCTTTAAACCCAATTCTAATATTTGAGTCATTAAATATTCTGGGGTGCCACTAAGCAACCTTAGACTGTATTTGCACTTATTAAACATACCTTTGAGGGGATGAATTTGGATTGGCACCAATTATTTATAATGGACGAAGGAGGCTTTTATTTTACTTCTCCCTATTCTATCATCAGATAGACTTTCGCTCCATTAATTCTCAGAAGTAGGAAGTGTTGTAAAACAATTGGAAGGTTGCACCCTTACGACCAAAGGATTCATCCCCAAAGAAGTATCTCCAAATCTAGAGGAAGAGGTTGCACTTTAGCAGGGAAAACCCAAGCTCAAAAAGCCCTTAAAGGTGTGGTATTGTGGGTCTGTGTAGACAACTGGGCAGGAAGATCAATGGGCCAGAAGGTTCAACCATCATGAGGTTGACTTAAGAAAGTACCTGCATCAACACTACAGCTGGCCATTGTAAAAGAATGGAACTTTTACAAAAAGAAAATTTTGGAAGTCAATCAATCAATCAATCCATCAGAATCAAGCTGAAAGGGACCTTGGAGGTCTTCTAGTCCAACCCCCACGCAAGCAGGAGACCCTATATCATTTCAGACAAGTCACTGTCCACTCTTTTCTTAAAAACCTCGAGCGATGGAGCATTCACAACTTCTGGAAGGAAGTTGTTCCACTGGTTAATTGTCCTCACTGTTAGAAAGTTTCTCCTGAATTTCAGGTTGCTTCTCTCCTTGATGAGTTTCCATCCTTTGCTTCTTGTCTTGCCTTCAAGGTGCTTTGGAGAACAGGTTGTTCTCTTCCTCTTTGTGGCAGCCCCTCAAATATTGCAAGGCTGCTATCATGTCCCCCCCAGACCTTCTTTTCGCTAGACTAGTCATAGCCAAAGCCTGCAATTGTTCTTCATGTGTTTTAATCTCCAGGCCTTGAATCATCTTAGCTTCTCTTCTTCCTACTTTTTCCAAGAAAAAAAGTCTCCACACCAAAGTCTGAACAAGAAGATTACAAAGCTCAACCCAAAGATACCAATGAAGTCAATGAATTGCGAAGGAATATGGGAGGCAATATGTAAGGGATGTGGTGGCTCAATGGCTAAGACGCTGAGCTTCTTGATCAGAAAGGTCGGCAGTTCAGCGGTTCGAATCCCTAGCGCCGCGTAACAGAGTGAGCTCCCCTTCCTTGTCCCAGCTTCTGCCAACCTAGCAGTTTGAAAGCACGTAAAAAAATGCAAGTAGAAAAATAGGGACCACCTTGGGTGGGAATGTATCAGCGCTCTGTGCGCTTTGGCCTTTAGTCATGCCACATGACCACGGAGCGTTTCGACAGCGCTGTCTTCGCTTTGTAACGGAGATGAGCACTGCCCCTAGAGCCAGAAACGACTAGCACATATCTGCAAGGGGAACCTTTACCTTATGGGAGACAAGGGCATAGGATATCTTCGTATATATCATAACCAAGGGGGCCAAAACAGATGGAAGAGCTGAAAGTCAACTGGCCAAGAAGGCAGTCGGTAGCTTCAGAGCATTGCCATAATCTAAAGGAGATTTTTTTATTCTTGGAGGACAGGACAATAATAGCAGAATAATAGAATTGGAAGGCATCTTGGAGGTCTTCTAGCCCAATGTTGTGATCGATTTCGGCATGATTCCTGGCACCTATTAAATCCTGCCAAGAGTTAACTTCCTTCCCTTTAAGCCATCTATGAAAGTTGTGCTATTTTTAAAAGCAATATTCTTTGCCCTCCTTTCTTCAAACCCTTTGGAGAATGTCAACATTCTCTCCTAGTCCATGTTGGAGCAGAAAAGATAAGAGGAGGAGAACCCTAATTGGAAACGAGATTTAAAAATTGCTTCCAACATCTTCTTTAGCTGCTTTGATTTGTGATATCAAGGGAAGGCTTAGAATGAAGCAGTTGGCAGCACGTTGAGTCTTTGCCCAGCCTTCTCCCTTAGGTGGAATTTTTTCAATATTTTTGTTTTTCTCCACATCCCTGCCTGGATCTTTTGACTTAACAGAACAATAGAATAACAGAACGAGTTGGAAGGGACCTTGGAGGTCTTCTAGTCCAACCCCCTGCTCAGGCAGGAAACCCTATAGCATTTCAGACAAATGTTTGTCTGAACTTTTCTTAAAAATCTCCAGAGTTGGAGCATTCACAACTTCTGGTGGCAAGCTGTTCCACTGGTTAATTGTTCTCACTGTCAGGAAATTCCTCCTTAGTTCCAGGTTGAATCTCTCCTTGATTAGTTTCCATCTGTTGCTTTTTGTCCTGCCTTCTGGTGCTTGGGAAAATAAATTGACTTCCTTTTCTTTGTGTCAGCCCCTCAAATATTGGAACACTGCTATCATATCACCCTTAGTCTTTCTTTTCATTAAACTAGACATACCCAGTTCCAGCAACCATTCTTTATATGGCTTAGCCTCCAGTTCCATCTCCTTTTTCAGCTGGCTTCTCTCCACTCATCAAATCAGGCTTCATTCTAGAATCATCCAGTGGACGAACAGACAAACAGATATTTGAGAAATAACAAGGCCAGTCCTCTGAATTTCTATAGAGAGGAACTTGTCCTCATATTTTCAGGATTCAGAGATCTGGCCTTGTTATTTCTCAAATTTGACCATAATTATATACTGTAGAGCAATCAGATCCTTCTGCAGAGATTTAAGTTGACCAAAAATTCACAGGCAGCCTTAGCTCTTTGCTGTCCTCTAGCGCCGATCTGAATTTGGGTAACCCAGTTCTGGTAGCAGCTGGAGAGGATATTTTCCAGTAAAATATGCCATTTGATCTCTGTAATCAAAGGTAATGTTTGGTCTGCATTTTAAACCAAACGGAGGGATGTCTGTCATTCAAAACTATTTACTGTTTCTTTTTGTTTCTCAGTCATGAGATGGAACCATTGCTGCGTAGCCAGAAAAATGATGGTTTGAGTCAAAGATGAAACAAACAGCCCCAATTCACAGTGTTCCAAATGGTATCTATTAGATGGAAGCTATCTATCGAGCATCTTCCCTAAATATCATCCCTTTTTTATGTCTCTCTCTCATCCCTTATCAACTATCATCTGGGTCTGCCAATCTATCATCCCCCCATCCATCTCTCTTTCATCTCTATATCATCTGCCTATCGAGAGAGACCAGCAGACAAATGGATGGATGGATAGGATAGGATAGGATAGGATAGGATAATAGAAAGACTGACAAATAGATGACAGATGATAAAGAGATGACGGATAGGTAGATGATAAATAGATGATGGAGTTAAATGATGGATAGATGAATAGGATGATAGACAAATACAGATGATAGATGATAAAGAGATGATAGATAGATGGGATAGATAGATAGATAGATAGATAGATAGATAGATAGATAGATAGATAGATAGATGATAGAGATAGATAGATGATAGAGATAGATATGGAGATAGATGATAGAGATAGACAGATAGATAGATAGATAGATAGATAGATAGATAGATAGATAGATAGAGATATAGTGATAGATGATATAGATAGAGAGATATAGATATAGTGATAGATAGATAGATGATATAGATAGATATCGATATAGTGATAGATAGATAGATGATATAGATAAATAGATAGATAGATAGATAGATAGATAGAGATAGATAGATATCAATATCGATAGATGATATAGATAGATAGATAGATATAGATATAGATAGATATCTAGCTATCTCCTCTAGCTATAATTCCTTTATCATCCCTATAATTCTCTTTCTCTCTTTTATTTTTTCAATGGAAAATGGACAATTAGCTCTAGCATGATGTCTACAAATCACCTCAGCAATGTAGCACACTGTTTGCCCATTACTAGTAATCATTTGATACCCCAGTTCTCCCAATATTCTCAACAGGCGGAAAGTTTTGCAGAAGCATCCAAAAGGGATTCATTGACCTAGTTAGCTAACCTGAAGGAGGTTCTATTTAACCCTAAATAGACCCAGTTGTGCCCTGCCTAACTAAAGTTCGCCTGTTTACCCAGTTACCTTAGTTTGACTCTAGAAAAAGAACTAGAGAGAATGAATGAAAAAGAAAAAAAGAAAGAAAAAACCCAAGCTTTTCCAATATGCAACATATTAATCTGAGAACTTAAATCATGGCCATCCATTCCTCTTTTGATAAATACAGATTTTTTTCACATCCGCCATGCAACCCCACTTTATGGCAGTTGCTAGGAGAAAAGCAAAGGTTTTAATGGTCAGATTTGTGCCAGTGGGAACAAAATGAATAAACCAGTCTCCAAGTTGACAGCTAGTCAAGAGTTGCTTCAGGCATTAAGCCAAATTCAGCCAAATTCAGAGCTCTCTCTCTCTCCCTCCCTCCCTCCCTCCCTCTCTCTCTCTCTCCATTTGTGTTTTGTGTATGTGTGTGCATGTTGCTAGGTTATTAGTCAACAAGTCAGACAATATCATGAAGGTTCTTGCAAGACAGTGGGTCTAATATTAATATCTGTTTGGTAAAGAAGAAGCCATTTTTGCAAAAGCGGGGGGTAAGTCAAAAATGAATGGATTGGATTTCATATTGAATCTGGGTGGAAGAAATTGACTAGGTATTTGCAAGACAATGCCTCCTTTGCTGCACGCTTCAGCTCAGGTATATTTTAGTCTCAGCTGTCAGAGGGCAAAGGGTTTGAATTGCAGAGACAAAGCATTGTGTTTGCTTTGGCTCCAAACAAAAAATATATCTATTTGGTGCAAAATATATATGCATATATAGTATTAGGTGCTTCAATCTACAGAATATAACTTTAATTTATTCTTATTTTCCAAGTTCCCTTCTGGAGTATTTGTTTTATTCTCACAGCCAGCCTGTAAGAGAGATTAAACAGTGATGGGAATTAACCCAAGCTTATTTAACTGATCAAGGAGAGAAGCAACTTAGAACTAAGGAGGAATTTCCTGACAGTGAGAACAATTAACCAGTGGAACAACTTGCCTCCAGAAGTTGTGAATGCTCCAACACTGGAAGTTTTTAAGAAGAGATTGGACAGCCATTTGTCTGAAGTGGTGTAGGGTTTCCTGTCTAGGCAGAGGGTTGGACTAGAAGACCTCCAATGCCCCTTCCAACTCTGTTATTCTATTCTATTCTATTCTATTCTATTCTATTCTATTCTATTCTATTCTATTCTATTCTATTCTATTCTATTCAATATTCTATTCTATATTCTATTCATTCTTCTATTCATTCCATTCTATATTTCTATCCTATCCTATTCTATATCCTCTATTCTATTCTATTCTATTCTATTCCATTCTATTCTTTCTTCATTATTCTATATATTCTATTCATTCTTCTATCCATTCCATTCTATATTTCTATTCTATTCTATTCTATTCTATTCTATTCTATTCTATTCTATTCTATTCTATTCTATTCTATTCTATTCTATTCTATATTCTTTCTTCATTATTCTATTCTATATTCTATTCTATTCAATATTCTATTCTATATTCATTCTTCTACTCCATTCCATTCCATTCCATTCCATTCCATTCCATTCTATTCTATTCTATTCTATTCTATTCTATTCTATTCTATTCTATTCTTTCTATTCTATTCTATTCTATTCTATTCTTTCTTCATTATTCTATTCTATTCTATATTCTATTCATTATTCTATTCCATTCCATTCTCTCTTCTCTTCTCTTCTCTTCTCTTCTCTCTCTTCTCTTCTCTTCTCCTCTCTTTTCTTTCTTTTCTTTCTTTCTTCTCCTCTCCTCTCCTCTCTCTCCATTCCATTCCATTCCAGTTTTTGAACCCTGAGGGCAAATCAGAATTTAGGTAGCCCTGTTCTCAGAATAACTGAGTTGGAAGGGACCTTGGAGGTCTTCTAGTCCAACCCCCCCGCTAGAGCAGGAAACCCTGCACCATTTCAGACAAATGGTTGTCTGATCCCTTCTTAAAAACCTCCACTGATGAAGCCCCCCCCACAACCTCTGGAGGCACATTCACAGTGGTGCTTTTGCACAACTTAGACCAAACTTCTAAGCCTCTCTCTACAATTTATGTACTTTTAAGGTCCTAAAGAGAGCCATTCCTTCTAATGGGTAGTTTTCAAACCTTCTGTGGTATCTCCAATAATCATGACAAAGACTGCACCAAGAGTATTTTGCTTCTAGCTCGTCATCCCGTTTCCAAAAGTCCATCAGACAAAGAATTCTTGAGACCTTAGGGTTCTTCTAATTCAAAACTTTGAATTAAAAAAGAAATATCTTGTTTATGATTAACAGAATTGGAAGGGAGTTTGGAAGCTCTTCTAACTGCAACCCTCAAATCAGGCAGGAAACCCTATTCCATGTCAGACCAATGGTTTTCCAATCTCTTGTCACAAACCTCCCGTGATGGAGCACCCAGACCTCTGTTGGTCCACTGATTAATTGTTCTAACTGCCAGAAAACTCCTCCTTATTTCTGTGTTGCTTCTCTCCTTGATTAGTTTCCATCCATCCATTCTCTTTCTTCAAGTGCTTTGGGGAATAGGTTGACCAAAGCACCTGAAGACAGAACAAGAAGCAATGGATGGAAACCATTCGAATTACAGTCGAGCAAAGCTGTCCACAAAGATGGATTTATACTCCAGGAAGACATCATCTTGCACCCTACATAAAGTCCCACCTCTGCACAGAGATAGAGATCAGAGATAGAGATAAAGATGGAGATTGGAGATTAGAAATTAGAGAATGGAGATTGAGATTGGAGATTAAAGATTAGAGGCTGGAGAAGGAAATAGGTTGGAGATTGGAGATTAGAGTTTAGAGGCTGGAGATGGAGATAGATTGGAGATTAGAGATTAGGGGCTGGAGATGGAGATAGATTGGAAATGGGAGATTAGAGGCTGGAGACTAAAATAGATTGGAGATTAGAGATTAGAGGCTGGAGACAGAAATAGATTGGAGATTAGAGATTAGAGATTAGAGGCTGGAGATGGAGATAGATTGGAGATTAGAGATTAGAGGCTGGAGATGGAGATGGAGATAGATTGGAGATTAGAGGCTGGAGACAGAAATAGATTGGAGATTAGAGATTAGAGGTTGGAGATTGAGATAGATTGGAGATTAGAGATTAGAGGCTGGAGACAGAAATAGATTGGACATTAGAGATTAGAGGCTGGAGATGGAGATAGATTGGAGATTAGAGATTAGAGGCTGGAGATGGAGATAGATTGGAGATTAGAGATTAGAGGCTGGAGACAGAAATAGATTGGAGATTAGAGATTAAAGGCAGGAGATGGAGATGGAGATAGATTGGAAATTGGAGATTAGAGGCTGGAGACTGAGATAGATTGGAGATTAGAGATTAGAGGCTGGAGATGGATTGGAAATTGGAGATTAGAGGTGGAGACGGAGATAGATTGGAAATTGGAGATTAGAGATTAGGTGAGGGGAGGGGGGAGGGGGGAGGGAGAGAGAGAGAGAGAGAGAGAGAGAGAGAGAGAGAGATATCAATGTTGCACAATGCAGTAACACAGCTGATTTTTAAAAATAAAGCTAGGAGCCAAATTTATATGTTTGGGGGAATGTTTTTCCATCAACAGCTCCTTTCCTGCTTTCCTTTGGAAGCGGTGGAGATGGGAGAACGTCAAAAACGAAATCCTAGCCAACATCACTATCCGAAATTGCAACGCGTACATGTTCCTTCAAGTGAATGGGACTCGTTCCTGATGAAGGTATCGGCTGCCTTTCAGTTTACAGGCGCCTGAAGTGAACTCCTCCACTCTTACGGCCCTTAGGGAGTCCATTTCTCAGGGTTTGGAAGAGGTCTTGCCATGCGCCTTGATTCCCATAGTCGGAACAAGCACGCTCTTGAAGAAAGCGCCAACCTAAATTGGCAGGCGATTCCTTAAACCGACTGTTTTCACAATTGGCTCAGGGCGTAGATGGGCCAGGGTGTTGTGGGAATATTGGATAGGAGTCAGGCATGGAGTGAAACAAACTCCATCCAGTCAGTCACGTGGAGGGATTAGCTGAAAAGAAATATGTGCCTAGAAATAGAAACCATGGAAAGAAATAGAAAGGAAATAGAAATAACAATAGAAAAAGAAGGAAGGAAGGAAGGAAGGAAGGAAGGAAGGAAGGAAGGAAGGAAGGAAGGAAGGAAGGAAGGAAGGAAGGAAGGAAGGAAGGAAGGAAAGGAAAGGAAGGAAGGAAGGAAGGAAGGAAGGAAAGGAAAGGAAAGGAAAGGAAAGGAAAGGAAAGGAAGGAAGGAAGGAAGGAAGGAAGGAAGGAAGGAAGGAAGGAAGGAAGGAAGGAAGGAAGGAAGGGAAGGGAAGGGAAGGGAAGGGAAGGAAGGAAGGAAAGGAAAGGAAAGGAAAGGAAAGGAAAGGAAAGGAAAGGAAAGGAAAAGGAAGGAAGGAAGGAAGGAAGGAAAGGAAGGAAGGAAGGAAGGAAGGAAGGAAGGAAGGAAGGAAGAAAAAAAAAGGAAAGGAAGGAAGGAAGGAAGGAAGAAAGGAAAGGAAAGGAAAGGAAAGGAAAGGAAAGGAAGGAAGGAAGGAAGGAAGGAAGGAAGGAAGGAAGGAAGGAAGGAAGGAAGGAAGGAAGAGGAAAGGAAAGGAAAGGAAGGAAGGAAGGAAAGGAAAGGAAAGGAAGGAAGGAAGGAAGGAAGGAAGGAAGGAAAGAAAAGAAAAGAAAAGGAAAGGAAAGGAAAGGAAAGGAAAGGAAAGGAAAAGAAAGATGGGAAGGGAAGGAAGGGAAAGGAAGGAAAGGAAAGGAAGGAAGGAAGGAAGGAAGAAAAGAAAGAAAGACCACACTGACTATATGTGATATTAATGAGCTGCTGCATTCACTTAAAAAAAGATAGGGCATGGTTTGATTTTTATTCTCTCAACCCAAAATGAGTTATGGGGTCCTGGGTGTTCTCTGAGCTTGCTTGTTTTCTTGCAGACGTTTCATCACCCAACTAGGTAACATCAACAGTGCTAGGAGGGAGTGGGGTTTGTGGGGAGGAGGAAGAAGAGGAGGAGGAACAGGAGGAGGAGGAGGAGGAGGACAACGGCTTTGGGGTCTGAGCTTAGTGGTTTTCTTGCAGATGTTTCATCACCCAACTAGGTAACATCATCAGTGCTATATCACCTAGCACTGAATGAAATGAAACATCTGCTAGAAAACAAGCAAGCTCAGAGAGCGCCAAGGACCTCCATAAGTCACTTTTATTTCAGTGCCATTTGCACCAAATCCATTATGGTTGTATTTGGTCATAAGTTTGAGGCATGGCCTCTATTGCGCAGAAGAGGAGGATGGGGGGGAGGGGGGGGATCAATTCCGAATTGTCCCGTCTACCATTCCTAACTAAGCCAGTCCTTGCCTTGGCAGGGTTTGAACGCAGGACAAAAACGCTATTTTTACAGCATCGTGAGCATCTACGACAGCCGGGGGCAGCGAGAAACCTTGTGCCACCGATACATGTCCAGCCTTCAGCGCCAAAATGTGTTGGGTGAGTGTAAGCCAAGATCGAGTCTGGCATCGGCGATGCAGAGAAATTTGGAGGAACCACGGGGATTACAATATCTGGGGGTGACGATGAGGTCAGTTTTATGGGCCGTGAAAGCACGCCTCTCTCACAGCCGGAGCTCACGCTGGTTTCAACAGGCAGGGTTCACGCAGCCTTCGGCCAAAAGCTTTCTTCCACTCAGCAGGGCCAGGACGAACATGCGCCTTCGTGCGCTCTGATGCTATTTATGCCACGTCAGTTTATCTTTAGTGCCTATCCACCGCCGTGCTCCAAACACGCCCTGAGACAGCTGAAAAATAAATGCTTTGGAGTGAATCTTTTTGCTATCCCGGAGGCCTCCAAAAAGAGAAAAAGAGAAAAATCAGACTTAGGCATAAAATTCAGGGGTGGGGTTCAAAATTTTGTTACTACTGGTGGCTTGGTGGGCATGGCTTGGCTTGGTGGGAGTGGTGTGGCTTGGTGGGCATGGGAGGGGAAAAAATCCCCCAAAACAAATATTGGAATGATGTTGTGGGAGGATTTTGACTTAGAATCAGAATGCGCAGGTGGACAATTCCTGTTTTTGGGGTGAGCCAGAATTCAAATGAGAACCTGCTTCCCTGCCTGGGAATTTATCTCTTGATTTACTGAATTTGTGAAAATTTCTCTCGGTTTGTTTTCCTTCCAGTACCACCGATGTTCCCCATTTTGGCTTGCTATCCTTTTCTAAATGTATTTGTTTTTAAATGCTCAACTCACACCCCTAAAATCATTCCCCACCCCCTGTTGGGCTCAGCGTTGTCCCTGACAGACAGGTGGCCTTTTTCGGATGAGAGTCTTTCCAAGCTGGGTTAAAATGTTGTGATCTTGAAGCAGCAACACTGCATGGCTTATGACAGAAATGTCCATGGAAAGTCTCCATCATCCAGGTCATGGTTGTCCCAAAGGTTGTTGTTGTTGTTTCTTCTTCTTCTTCTTCTTCTTCTTCTTCTTCTTCTTCTTCTTCTTCTTCTTCTTCTTCTTCTTCTTCTTCTTCTTCTTCTTCTTCTTCTTCTTCTTCTTCTTCTTCTTCTTCTTCTTCTTCTTCTTCTTCTTCTTCTTCTTCTTCTTCTTCTTCTTCTTCTTCTTCTCTTCTTCTCCTCCTCCTCCTCCTCCTCCTCCTCCTCCTCCTCCTCCTCCTCCTCTTCTTCTTCTTCTTCTTCTTCTTCTTCTTCTTCTTCTTCTTCTTCTTCTTCTTCTTCTTCTTCTTCTTCTTCTTCTTCTTCTTCTTCTTCTTCTTCTTCTTCTTCTCCTCCTCCTCCTCCTCCTCCTCCTCCTCCTCCTCCTCCTCCTCCTCCTCCTCCTCCTCCTCCTCCTCCTCTTCTTCTTCTTCTTCTTCTTCTTCTTCTTCTTCTTCTTCTTCTTCTTCTTCTTCTTCTTCTTCTTCTTCTTCTTCTTTTCTCCCTTCTTTCTCCTTCCTTCTTCCTTCTTTCCCTTCCACCTCCTCCCCCTCCTTGTAATAGTAATTCCCAAAGACTTTAGCTAATGTAGTTGGCAAAAATACACCCGGAGAGAAGGGAGTAGCAAACGGCATATATTGTGGCCTTGCAAACTACAAGGATATGCTTAGAAAGCCACCAGGCCTCAAGGTGAATTGAACACAGATTTTAACTGAATCTGTAACGGATTAGTAGGATTTTCAAACCGAAGTCTCTCTTAGCCATACCTGAAGAAACCTGGGCTCTTACATCCATAAGTTCTATTTCTGAATTATAGTGCTTGGCTCGACTACAAAACTCTGGAAAAACTTAGTGTTAGTTTACTTGATCTATGAGTAATGCAATATAACATAGGGGTAAAACTGGAGACCATTTTTTCCCCTTCTGGGAAACTATCATACATTTACGGTTTGGTGAACTTTGATGGATGAAATTACAGGCAGACTTCAATGGGGGCTTTCTTGCACATGTAGAATATGGGATAAATATCTACTCTAAGTGTAAACCAGCCTGACTTCACCCCAGCTTTAAGAGCGGCTCTGTTGGTTCCAGGTTGGTTTTCTCCTTCAGGAGAAATCAGATTTTCCCCACCAATCATTTTGGAAAGCAGAAAGTTGTTATTCTAAAGAAAACTGGATTATATCCAGAGGCAGGGCGGTGTCTGTGTGTGTGTGTCTGTGTGTGTGTGTGTATGTGTGTGTGTGTGTGTAAATTATAGAGAAAGAGGCCTAAAAGCAATCGGGGAGAGAGAGAATGATAGAGAGAATGATAGAGAGAATGATAGAGAGGTGATAAAGGGATTATAGCTAGATAACTAGAAGATATCTATATCTATCTGAGAGAGAGAAAGAGGGAGGGAGGGAAGGAGAGAGAATGATAGAGAGGTGATAAAGGGATTATAGCTAGGCAGCTAGAAGATATCTATATCTATTTGAGAGACACAGAGAGAGACACGGAGAGAATGATAGAGAGATGATAAAGGGATTATACCTAGATATCTAAATATCTACCTGAGAGAGAGACAGAGAGAAACAGAGAGAGAGAGAGAGAGAAAGAGAGAGAGACAGAGATGATAAAGGGATTATAGCTAGATAGTTGGATATCTATATCTATCTCAGAGAGAGAGAAAGAGAGACAGAAAGAGAGACAGACAGACAGACAGGCACACACACACACACACAAACATACACACACACACACAGAATGATAGAGAGATGATAAAGGGATTATAGCTAGATATCTAGATATCTACCTGAGAGAGAGACAGAGAGAAAAACACACACACAGAGAGAGAGAGAGACAGAGAGACAGAGAGACAGAGATGATAAAGGGATTACAGCTAGATAGCTGGATATCTATATCTATCTCAGAGAGACAGACAGACAGACAGACAGACACACACACAGACAGAATGATAGAGAGATGATAAAGGGATTATAGCTAGATAGTTAGATATCTATTTCTAGCAGAGAGAGACAGAGAGAGAGAGAATGATAGAGAAATGATAACAAATTTATGGCTAGATAACTAGATATTTATATCAGAGAAAGAGGGAGGGAGGGAGGGAGATTTGTCTCATAATTAAGGCAAGGACAAAGTAGGTCTCGCTCATCTTTCGCTCCTACAATTATCGAAAACCGTGTCACATCACCACAGGGACAACAGCTGCTGGCAGACCATTCTGGAGCTCTTCTTGCAATTAAGGTGGTTATTTTCCAACTTTGCAGTCTAGGCATGGCAGGGAACCTTCTCCACTCCATCAGCTTTTATGGCCTGGCCAACTCATGCTGACTACTGTCGATGGCAGCCCACCCATGGTTCAGTAATCCTGGACTTTTTTTTAGTTTTTTTTGGGGGGGTGGGGGCAAAGTAGCAACTAGCTACCAACATAACTGTTTGGTTTTCCACCCTGCCTCTCTCTCTCCCCCATCCAAAGCTGAGGCCATGATGAGTTCTGGTTCTTGACCTCCTTTTCGAACTCATTTTCCAGGGCTCATCACAAAGCAGCAAGTGAGATATTACGCTTCCTTCGTCAAAGATTCGAAATCCAGCCGAAGGTCGAAGCGAGGAAGAACTCCTCCCTCGAAGGCAGAGGGCAGAAGAGCACAGCGGCACTCCCGGAATTAAATATGAATCAAAGAAGCCATGGAGAACTCTCTCGCCTGGCAAGCCAGGATGAATCACAGTTTGGCGTTTGGGAAAATGGGACACATAGAATAGAATAGAATAGAATAGAATAGAATAGAATAGAATAGAATAGAATAGAATAGAATTCTTTCTTGGCCAAGTGTGATTGGACACACAAGGAATTTGTCTTTGGTGCATATGCTCTCCATGTACATAAATATATATACAGCAGGATCACAGCTCACCAGCTCAAATCCCCCAGCAACTAAGACTAATCTGATCACAACCAATCCCCCACCTGAACAGAACACACGCCCAGCCAATCAGAACACGGCCAACCCCCCAACCAATCAGAACACAGCCAAACCCCCAACCGATGAGAACACCCCCCCAGCCAATCAGAACACAGCGAAGCCCCCACCTAATCAAGTCACACCCCCACTAGCAGTTAAAAGGAAGAAGCAGCTGCAAGCTCACATTACTCTGAGAAGCACAAAGCCAAAGACACAAGCCCAAAGATGATGAATGAGACTTCATCGAAACGTTGCCTAGATACTTCCAATCTTACGCGGGAGAAAACCCAAATAACCAAAGACCCACATACAAATACCCGCGAGAACCTCAGAAAACAAATATATATACATATACACAATCTCCAAAGGCAGAATTCCGCTCCCTGATGGTCCTGGCCCCATCCGTGCATCCCATGCAGGCCCCTCATCTGAGTCCTCGCTCTCCGAGACCTCAGCCATCTGTAACTGCTGCCGGCGAACCACACCACTTTGTGGACGCTTGCAAGGTTCCCTTACTGTATCCCCTAAAAAACCTTGGCTAAAAATATCTTGTGGAAATTTATGTACAGCGGTGGCTTCCTTGTTTGAGCTCTGCGGTTTGCGACGAGGAGTAAAACTGAGAGGAGATGGGAGCTGAGATTTATGGAGTGTTGGTCAGAAGGACTTGACATCTGGCGTGCCCCCAAAGAGATTCGTCCGTGGAATTCGTAATGATCCTGGAGGGGATATCTTTCAAGTCTAGCATCGCCTCTGAATGCATAATCTGTATTGTGCCCTTTCATCCTAGACAACAGACTGGTTTTTAAACCCACATGGGTGCTTTGCACAGAGAGCAGCTTAATTTTATGGAGATCTGGGGATACTGGCAGGGGTTCGCAGGGGTTCAGGAGAGCCTCCAGCTAAGATTCTGTGCAGTTCAGAGAACCTTCAAATCCCACTCCTGGCTGGCCCTTCCAACCCCTCCCCTCCCAGGAGTTCCCACATGGTGTGTTTTGGATGCAGGTAAGGGCAGGGCACATGCTGTTGTGGTTCGCCAGCAGCAGGTGAGGACGGCTGAGGTCTCAGAGAGCGAGGATTCAGATGAGGGGCCTGCGTGTGATTGCAGGGATGGGGCCAGGACCATCAGGGAGTGGAATGCGGCCTTTGGAGATTGTGGAGGCTGGCAGCAGCAATGAAGAGGCCCCCGAGGAGCCTGTGCCAAGTGCGTGTGCGCGCAGGGCTGCTCAAAGGAAAGAGCAGCTGCAGCAGCATGGGCGACTCGGGAGTAAGGTTGCAAGGGGATGGCCCCTCCCTGAGAAGATAAAAGCCAGCTGAGAAACTGCAGTTCTTTGCAGAAGGCAAAGAAGTTTGACATTTGAGCCTGGTGGATGTTAGAATATCCGAGTTGGTCTTTGGAGACTCTTTGATTTATTGTTTAGTAATTTTATCTGTTCTTGGCAGTCTTGCAAAAACTTGGCCAGGCTCTTTTTTAAATTGGAGCTAATTAGTTGGAAGCAGCCTTTTACCTGTGAAGAAAGAGGATTCGTAAATGAAGCATGAAAAGGTTGGGCTGGTACCTTTGTCTGGTGTTTGCTCTTTGGGAACCAGGTTTGGGTCAAAACACCAGGGGAAGCCTCCAGACCCCATGGAAGGTGAAAAATGGCCCTCCAGGAAGTACCAGTAGGCCACACCCACCATGTGTTGGGGCTCTGGCATCCACCCCCATTTAAATCATGAGTCTCTAGCCACATCTCTCAGAGTTTAAAGAAGATTTATTAAGAGTTAACATGTCCGGCACTGCCTGGGTGTAGCCGACTCTTAGACACATTATTCATTTCCCCCTTGACCCTGGTCTTCCCCCCACCCTCTGGATGGATATTCTCCAATGGGACACATCCATAGCCAAGAGTCATCAATCATGCTCTCCAGTGATAATCTTGCGTGCCAGAAGCTTCGGCCACCTAAAAATTATCTATGAAGCATTTAAGGAATGCACTACTTCCCCCACTCCCTTTCTGCTGGCAACTCTAAAAGACCAGATAAATATTTTTGAGTTGACACCATGGCCATGCCCACCCAGCAACCGGGCAGCAGACCGGTTGCTGGGAATTTTTGAATCCCACCCCTGGTATTATTATTCTGATCATTATGATAGAATGTGTTAGATCGGGTACAAAAGAGACGCGAGACCAGTGCACTTCAAGCTCTTTATTTTATGTTAAGATCTGTACAAGATCTTGGAGCCGCGGCAGCCCTTCATATAGGGATTGCTCGCGGCTCGTCGGCCAATGACAGCACTTTGAATCTCCCGCGATCGGCTCGGCCAATCGCGGTTGATTCTAAGTGAGCCAATCACAGTTGTTGAGTCGGCCAATCAGAATGTAGTTCGTGAATTTACCTTTTGGAGTATGTTAATACAGAACAGAATGGATATCAATGGAATGAATATTATTATAAACACTTTGATGATTATTGTCTAATTTGTACCTAGACAACACACTGTTTAACCAAAAATGGAATTTTTATATGTGATTAAAAAAATAAAAAAAACCTTTATGGTAAAAAAAAAAAAAAAGACAAGTGGCTATCCAGTCTCTTCTTAAAAGCCTCCTGTGATGGAGCACCCACAACTTCTAGTGGCAACCTGTTCCACTGGTTAATTGTCCTCATTTTTAGGAAGTTTCTCCTTCATTCCAGGTTGCTTCTCTCCTTGACTAGTTTCCATCCATGGCTTCTTGTCCTGCCATTCAGATGCTTTGGAGAATAGTTTGACTCCCTCTTCTTTGTGGCAGCCCCTGAGATATGGCAAGACGGCTCTCATGTCATCCCTAGTCCTTCTTTTCTCTAGACTAGCCAGACCCAAATCCTGCAACCCCGTCCTTCATGTGTTTTAGTCTGAAGAACTGCAAAAAACAGGCTGAGGTTTATGGAACTGGATCCCAAAGCCGTATCTTGAAAGTTTTAAGTACAGTACATTGCTTTATTATTAATTATGAGCTTCCATTTCTCCAGGAAGCTTGATCAAGCCACATTTTTTGTGCCTGATTGTGCAGTTTACATGAGAACTGGTTTGGAGGGAAGAAAGCATTAGCGTGATGAGTTGTAGGAAGGCAGCTTTACACAGAACCTCAACCATGACAGTTTTGTAGACGGATGTTGTTTGTGTTAAAATCGCCATGACACCTCGGTAAAATGTTCGGCTCGTCCCGGGAAAGGCAATCAAAGCTTCATATGTGCTTGGGTAGAAAAACTGGGCGTGAATTCAATAATAAATCCAATAATTTATAATTCAATAATCAAATTATTATATCGAACTCAAGGGGTATCATGGCTGCTGGGAATGAAAGAAATCTGCAGGGCAATTTGTAGGAAGATGTCTTCTACTCATTAAACCTGAACATCCCCATGGAGCAGTAGGTGATAGAACCTCTGGATAGAACAAGAAGCAATGGATGGAAACCAATCAAGGAGAGAACCAACTTAAAACTAAGGACAAATTTCTTGACAGTTAGAACAATCAACCAGTGGAAGAACTTGCACCCAAAAGTTGTGACTGCTCCATCACTGGACATTTTTAGGAAGATGTTGGATAACGATTTGTCTGAAGTGGTGTAGGGTTGAAACAGGGTCTCCGGGTAGAGCAGGGAGTTAGACTAGAAGACCTCCAAGGTCCCTCCCAACTCTCTTATTATGTTACACCACCTCCTCATGTATCTATACCACTATCCCAGTCTGACGAACCACCTCAGTAGTGGACTTCATGGTGTTCTCAGGACTTTTGTTCAACCTTTTTCTAGAACCGTGTTTCTCAACCTTGGCGACTTTAAAACATGTGGACTTTTAAGCTGAGAGAATTCTTCCAGGCTGCAGAATTCTGGGAATCTCAGTCCACATATCTTAAAACTTCCTGAAGTTTGAGAAACGCTGTTCTAGAAGGACCTCCATCCTTAAAAGTCCTTTTATTCTCCTCAAAGAACTTCTTCCTTTCTCCAGGTCTACTGTGGGAGACATTTCCTCTGCCTTAATCACTGAAGTTTGGTGGAGCTTTGACTTCTCGGTGACCTTTGACAAGTCTCTGAGTCAATATTTTGGTGGGAAGCTGAGAACAAGGGCTCTGTGTTGAAACAGCGAGGGCTGTTGTAAATCCAAAGAAAATGGCCCATTTATTTGTTTCTCTCAGGGTTGCTTTGTTTTTCTTAGAAGGGACCGGCTTCCAGGCTGCAAAATCACTATAATGACAACTTGAGCAGCCATTCGGTGGCTACCTCTTTAGGGTTCCCCTACATTGTAGATTACTATCTTCTCGACTGTTCCTGGATAATGCATGTTTGAGGTGGCTTGTGGTTTGCAGCTGCCTTATTTGGGGATTGTAATCAAAAGAGAGTAGCTTAGAGGTACGGTGGGTTTCCAAGGATTTGTGGCGATTCCCCACCCTCAATCAGAATCCGAATCAAGCTGAAAGGAACCTTCAAGGTCTTCTAGTCTAGCCCCCTACTCAAGCAGGAGACCCCATACTATTCCAGACAGTCTCTGGAGAGAAGGTTGTCCTTCTTAAAAACCTCCAGGGATGGCAACTTCTGTTCCACTGGTTAATTGTCCAAAAATTGTGCACGTGCTTACACGCTCGCGCTCACGTGCCAGAACCCAGAAGGCAATGCATGCCCCCTCACGCCCCCTATGCATGCGCATGCAATCCCCTCCCCTCTGGCCACCCCCTTATCTGCACTGCGCCTCACAGTTTATTTTCGGCTGGTTTGAGGCCTTTTTTGGCCTCCCAGAGGCTTGAGGAAGGCTTCTGCAGGCTTTTCAGGATGAAAACTAGGCCCATTTCATCACTTCCGGTATTTGTGGAAAAACAGGAAGTGATGAACGGGCCTAGTTTTCAGCCTGAAAAGCCTGCAGAAGCCTCTTCCTCAAGCCTCTGGGAGGCTGAAAATCAACTGTGAGGCCCGTGCATGCCTAGTGAGGTAAGTTTGTCTGCAGCTCACGTGCCAGTACAAATGGCTCTGCGTGTCACCTGTGGCGCACGTGCCATAGGTTCGCCATCACGGGAATAGAGTAACAGAGTTGGAGAGGACCTTGGAGGTCTTCTAGACCAGCCCCCTGCTTAGACAAGGAGACCATTTCAGACAAGTGACTGTCCAGTCTCTTCTTAAAAGCCTCCAGGGATGAAGCAGCCACAACTTCTGAAGGCAAATTCTGTTCCACTGATCAATTGTCCTCACGGTTAGAAAGTTTCTCCTCAATTCCAGGTTGCTTTTCTTCTTGATTAATTTCCATCCATTATTTCTTGTCCTGCCCTCAGGGGGCTTTGGAGAATAGGCTGTTCCCCCCTCTTCTTTGGGGCAGCCCCTCAAATATTGGAATACTGCTATCATGTCCCCCCTGGTCCTTTTTTTCTCTCTAACTAAAACTTTACTTTAAACAAGGTAGAATGAACCACTTTGGTTGAATCCCTCCCCCTCTTCCTTTGCATTCCACAAACTCTATCATCACTACTACCCCGGCCTAAGTAATATTTGCAAATTGCCGTAGCCATTTGAACAAAATTGATGATCAAAATTCAGAGGCTTGGCAACTGGCATGTACTTATGACGGTTGCAGTGTCCAGAGTGCAAGTGATCCCCTTTTGCAACCGATAAGCCAAGTTGATGGGAAAGCCAAATTCATTGTACAACCCTGATACCGATGCTGTCAAGGCTCCAACAGGCATCCCCATTCAGATCCTAAGTCTCTAGCCGCATCTCTCAGAGTAAAAAAGGTTGATTTATTAGGAGTAACCATGTCGGCGTTACGTGGGTGCAGCGGACTCTAAGACACATCATTCATTTCACCCTTGACCCTGGTCTTCCTCCCACTGCCCTGGAGGTATTTTCTCCAATGAGACACATCCATAGCCAAGATTCATCAATCATGCTCTCCAGTAATAATCTTGCGTGCCAACGCCTTTGGCTGCCAAGGCAATTATCTAAAGTATTTAAGGAATGCACTGCTTTTCCCCAATCCCTTTCTGTTGGCAATTAAAAAGACCAAAGAAGTATTTTTTTAGTTGACAGACATAACAATTGCAGTGATTCACTTAACAACTGTGGGAAGAAAGCTCATAAAATTGGGTTGTTTTTTTTTTGAAAGGTTCTCATTTAACCACTTGTCTTGCTTAGCAACAGAAATGGGGTGCTCTGTTGTGGTCGTAAGTCGAGAACCTGTCCAGTTTTGTTCTTGACAGCAAGATGGAGGGCATTTAAAAAAAATTCACTGCGATGCATCTGAACTTTAATCTTATCTCTCTGGATCCTGGCCTGTTCTTGTTAGCAAAACTGGCTGATGGAAACGCCAACAGCAAAATCAATACGGCTTTGCATGTCCCGTAATAGTGCTCTAAATTAAATTGTCAGAAAGAAAATAGAAAAAAATGAGCCATGTTCGTGTTGACATTTGACAAGCCAGGTTATAAATAAGCTGCGTTAAACAGGCAGGGATGGAACACCCTCTCATCGCTTTTTATTCAGCTGGGGTCTACGTTAACAGCTACTGACCCAGAGGGTTTAATCTGATTCAATTCGGGTTTTTGGAGTAATTCTTTCTGTCATGTTTGTGATGAACATCCATCACTTCAAATAAGGACCATTGGAAGATAACAAATTTTGAGGGATTGATCTTCCTGAGAGCATCCTTGGATGCTGGGGGTGTGTGTGGGATATGTTTGTCAGGAACATTGATCGATGTCAGGTTTAATGCTTCCTGTAAGCCAAAAGGCATGACAACATGGTGAACAAAACGTTAATTGTGACAAAGGGATTGTATGTTTCATATTACATTTCTGTTGACAGCAGCAAGAATTATATTTGGACAATATTGGAAAAGATGAGGAAATTCCTACAGATGAAAACAGAATTACAAAAAAAATACGTATTACACTGGATAGGTTAAAGATAAAGGGACAAAGAAAATCAGAAATCAAAAATCGAACGATTTAAGAAACTGCCTAAATCAACTTTATCTTCTTGGACCTGCCCTGAAGCAAAACAAGATCTCAATTCAAGCAAAGGCTGTTGGCGAAAACTAATATAAAGCAGAGGATGAAACGATATTGCTCTTGTTCCCCAGAAGAGGCTTCTAGACTTCATACAGAGAGTATTTTTGGTCTGAAATTAAAAGTTGCAATGAGTAACTGCTCCATTCTTGGGAAGCCGGGATTCCTTCGGTTGAGAGTCATCAACAAATGACATTGGAGGGGGAAAAAATCCAGAAGGGAGAAAGGAGATGACTGGATGGAGGAGGAAGTTCTGAGGTGATTCAGGGATGAAGGTCCAGATGAACAAAATGGTGGTTGTGGCATGAGATCAAAGCCTTGCCACATTGTTTATGTAAGCAGGGGTGGAATTCAACCAGTTCGGCCTGCTTCGGGCAAACCGGTAGCTCCAAGGATCAGTTGGGAGAGAACCGGTTCAGTTTGCTCCGAGGATCAGCTGTTGGGCCCACCCAATCACCGGGGCTCTAGGCTGTGCTTTATATCCTGTTTTTCAAGCTCAGCTGATCTGTATGGGACAGTGGATTGCCACACGTCAGCTGTTTAACACACAGGGATTGCTGAAGAAGATCATTTGCCCGTGCACTCGCCAAACTGGTTGTTATACCAGTTGAATTGCACCCCTGCATGTAAGCAAGATGTCTACAGAAAGGGCGTCGCTTGGATTGCAATGCTGTGGCCGCCATCTTGCCTGCTTTGATCTTCTGGGTGGTGTAGGAAGGGCTGCACCCTCTCCAGATTAAAATATTCTTTATTCTTAATGTGAAGAGAGGCAGACTGTTAAGTTTCCCCAAAGGAGAACAATGCAAAAACACGTTCTTAAAGGCAGAAAGCAACCCCAGTCTTCTTGCATAGCAAAGCACCCTCAATGCAGAAGAGACTGGTCTCCAGGAATGCAGATTTTGAGCCCATTAAAAAAGACTGGGCCAATCCATTCATAAACAAAACACCTTCAGCTCCAGATGATGGGATTAAGAAGGACAGGACATAATCTTCACTGATCTGAAATGGTATAGGTTCTCCTGCTTGAGCAGGGGCCTGGACAAGAAGACCTCCGAGGTCTCTTCCAGGACTGTTCTATTTTAATACTGAAATAGCAAAAGACACAAGGCTCACTGTAGTGCACAAACCCCTGGAGCATCTCAGAATCCTTTGAAAAATACATCCATTCCTAAGCCAAGGGGTCAGCCATCCCAGAAAAATTTGCTGCTGTGACCAATGTTTCTGGCATCCAAATAAAGAGAGTCCTTCTTTCCTGCAGCCAGTCCCCATTTTATTTCCTCCTTTTCGTCTTCCTCCGCCTCTACCTCTCCTCCTCCATCTCCTCTTCCCCTCCTCCTCCTCCTCTGCCTTATCCATATCTTCCTCTCCTGCTCATTCTCCTCCTGGCCATTCTCCTCTTCCTCGTTCTCCTCCTCCTCCTCCTCTTCCACCTCCTCCCCCTCTTCCTCCTCTTCCTCTGCTCTTTTTTCTCCTCCTCCACTACCTCCTCTTCTTTTTCTTCTTTTTCCTCTTCCTTCTCTTCCACTCCTCTTCCTCTCCTCCTCTTCCTCCTCCTCCTCTTCATCTCCTCTTCCTCCTCCTCCTCTTCTTCCTCTTCCTCTTCTTCCTTTTCTACATCTTTCTCTCCTCGTTCTTCTCCTTTTCTTCTTCCTCCTTTTCCTCCTCCTCACCCTCTTCCTCATCTTCCTCTGCTCTCATTCTCCTCCTCCACTACCTCCTCCTCTTTTTCTTACTCCTTTTCCTCTTCCTCCTCCTCCTCCACCTCCTCTTCTTCTGCCTCCTCCTCTTCCTTTTCCGTATCTTCCTCTCCTCATTCTCCTTCTCTTCTTGTTTCTCCTCTTCCTCCTCCTCTCCTCCTCCTCCTCCTCCTCCTTTTGGGGTTTTAACACAGTCACAGTGGTGAACCAAGATTTGTTCAATAATCAGTGCTTCTAAACACATTTCTTTTTGAGTTTTGAAGTGAGTCACATACTCTGATACAAACTCAGCTGCTGGGAAAAGCACAGAGCAAGGAAACTCTCTGGAAGTGAAATCAGATCTAAAATGAATCGTTTCCATATACTCCGAGGCAGACAAGGCAGAACGCTTATGGACTACGCCTGCACTGATTAACAATGCTTCACAATATATTTGGTTATATATTCAGAAGCAGGCAGAGATATTAAGTAAGACAAAGGGGCTCATATTTCAGGCAATTCCCACCACAAAAGGTGCTTTAAATGGTAAAAGGGAAGCCAAAGATTTATTTGTTAATTTCCTTCAGCGAACAATAGAGAAATGAATTCAAATGGATTGAATCCATACATGCATTATGGATTAGCTGGAGGATTTATCTTTGTCAAGCAGTGTTAAATGAGAATGCCCAGGTCTTCTATTAATACGAGAACTACAGTAGAAAAAGAGGGAGGCAAAACCAGGTATAAGGAGAAAAACATCTAATTGCAAAACTCAGGCAATTAAATAGGGATAATCAGACATTATCACCCTCAGAAACCAAAGGTACCTCTTGGAAACATCTTAAATTAACAGAGTAACAGATTTATTCTGTTCTATTGTTCTGTGCTCTGTGCTCTTGCTATTTTAGTTTTGTGTAGCATTTTACTAAGCAACCAAGGCACTGGATAAAACAGATTTAAATTTGGCACCTTGAAACTCTTTTAGGTACCCAAACCAACCTCCATCTTTTTTTTTTCATTCCAAATATTTTGCTATTACCCACTTTCTCAGACTTCTTGATGAGAGCATCACGTGTAAAAAAAAAAAAAAAAAGTGACATGCAAACATTTTTCTAGAAATTACTGTTTCCGAATCATGAAAAACTGCAGCTCATCAAATCTGCTATGAAACAGAACAGATCGTCTTATTTGGTGACCTTTTCTAAGCACCCAGGAAACTTTAAACAAAAAAAAAAAAAACCCAATAGCTAATTAAACAGAGATCTTATAACATCTGGGAATTTTCACAAGATTAAAGTGATAATTAATGACATCTAAATTTAATCGCACTTAGAGCAGATCTGCTGGTTGAAATGTAGGCCTTCGCTTAGCCGTAAAAAATCCTGCTGCCATATTCAGCAGACTTTTATTCTTTTGCCATTACCACCAGAACCGGCCCTGGAGAGTCATCATTTTTTTGAATTCTCCTTGTTTTTAAAAGAGGGGTAGTCAGCAAAAGGATAACTCAAAATCTGCCAAGTAGATTCATGACATCATTAGTGCCTTAATAACGAGGTCTGAAATCTTATCCAAGGGTATTACAGAAAATTATCTAGCACAGAGATTAAGAATCTTGAAAGTTATGTTAAAATGCCCGAAGCCCAGAATTCTTTTACTTCTTTACCTATAGGAGAGAAAGTCCTTGACTTACAACTGTAATTGAGCCCCAGAATCTCCGTGGCTAAGGAAGGCAGTGGTTAAGCAAGTTTTGCACCATCTTATGACCTTTCTGTTAAGTGAATCACTGCTTGTTGTTAATCACTGCTCTCTTTTTGGAGGTTTTTTTTTGCAGATTTTTCATGACCCAACTAGGGAACATCATCAGTGTTAGAAGGGACTGGGGTTTGGGAGGAGGAGGAGGAGGAAGAGAGGAAGGAAGAGGAGAAAGAGAAGGAGAGGAAGGAGGAGGAGAAGGAAGGAGAAGGAAAGGAAGGAGGAGGAGGAGGAAAAGGAGAAGGAGGGGAGAAGAAGTGGAAGGAGAATGAAGTTCCTTCCTCTGTACCCATCATTAAAATTCTAACTATTTCAATTTTCATGGATGTTCAGTTCTTTCCAGGAAATTGGGAGTACTGTAGTTGCGTTAATCTTTGATTTTCTTACCACCTTGTTTCTGAAGAGAAGTGGAAACTGAGTCAGGCTTTAGATTTGTTGAAGCCCTTACAGATCTTTTCTGAAGTTGCATTGCAAGAGGTACGAGTGGGTACAATAATCCAATAAGCAAAGCGGAGCTTGTGGTGACCAAGGCTTTTGTCAAACGATCAAGAAAATTAGTCCGTTTCAAAGGTTGTTTTCCCCTCACTGGCGATGTGTCTCTTCTCAAAAACCCTTAGTGACATAGGCAATTAATTTGCAAGCAGGCCTGGATGCAGAGTAAAACAACTACCTCTAAGAGAAATACTATGTAAACTTCAAAATTCAATTACAGCCTGTCGCCCGTGATTTAGCATTATGTAACACGCATCCCTTAAAGTACGGTACCAGCCATTTTCCCCCACTTCGGGATGACAGATTTAATGTTTCATGAAATTAGTACAAAGCTGCCTTCTTCCTGCCCTGTCCAAAATCCATGTCTTAACTGTATCCAGTCGCAGCACATCTAAAATTAATCTCAGGTGAAGCTAAAATGAGCATAGCCCGGATTAGATTTTCCTTCTGCGCCAAAACAAGGAGACTCCTCTATTCATACTGAAACAGACGAAGAATGGCTGCAGGATTTGGGCTTGGCCAGCCTCGAGAAAAGGAAGACTAGGGGGTGACATGAGAGCAGTCTTCCAGTATTTCAGGGGCTGCTACAAAGAGGAGGGGGGGTCAACTCATTCTCCAAAGCACCTGAAAGCAGGATAAGAAACAATGGATGGGAACCGATCAAGGAGAGAAACAACTTGGAATGTATTGAGAGTTTTGCAGGGATAATTCAGCGCCAGAAAAATAAACACAGATGGCTGAGGCTTCATTTAACATCTTTATAAACACAAGTAGATTTTACAAACCAATTGTGGATTTCTCCAACAGGGAGCAAACTCAAACAGAAACAGAAACACGTTGCAAGTTCAGAGCGGAGCTCCAGTCTTCAGCAAGCAAGCAAGCAAGTTTCATCTTCAATAGACAGACTCAGAGTTTCAACCATAGCTTTAGAGCTGCAGAGTTCAACATAGAGCCACGCCCAGGGGTGGGATTTAAATTTTTTTTAACAACCGGTTCTGTGGGCGTGGCTTAGTTGGTGGGCATGGCTTGGTGGTCATGTGACTGGCTGGGCATGGCCAACTCAACATCACTCAAATCAAGGCATGCATCTCCTCGCCTGGCCTCTTGTGAACATGAGGATGCTGCAATAGTTGTAAGTGTGAAAAATGGTCATAAGTCACTTTTTTCAGTGCCATTGTAACTTTAAATGGTCACTCCACACAAGCAAAGTACCAGTAAAGGAGGGGAAAAAAACTTCAGAGAAGTTCCTGAGACAGGAAGTCTAGTCCTGCCAAGAATGTAATAAGGGTTAGTGGAGAGGCAGTTTCTGTAAGCAACACCAGAATGTTTCCTTCCTGCCTTCCTTACAGGATTAGCCCAGTAATTTCTTCTAACAACCGGTTCTCCAAACAGCTTAGAATGTTAACAACAGGTTCTAATGAATAGGTGAGAACCTGTAGAATCCCACCCCTACAAAGGACCCCATAGTTGTTGGCATCCTCCCCTCCTTCTTCCTTCTCCCCCTCCTCCTCTCCTCCTCCTCTTTCTCCTCCTCCTCCCTTATAACACTGATGATGTTCCCTAGTTGGGTCATGAGACGTCTACAAGGAAACCACCAATGGAACTCTTGGAATTCTCCATCTTAGCCCATTTAAAAAAAGAAAAGAAAAAGAAAACCTGTTGATATAGTCCCTAAATTGTAGCCATCTGGGTGCTGCTGGGTGCAGAGCACTGCATTTATCTCACGTTGGTCTAGAAGAGGCAGAGGAACAAGGGGAGCCTGTTCTCAGTGCGCGTGTGTGCAGAGCTGCTAGAAGGCGAGAGTAGCTGAGACAAAAGGGGCGACTCAGGAGTAAGGCTGGGAGGTGATTGGTATAAAGGAGGTGCAAAGGGAGAGAAACCTTTGCAGGAAGCAAAGTCGTTCGCTCTGTTCAGATTAAACCTTGAAGATCTGTGTGGACTTTGTACCTCGGTTGGTTGTTTACAGTTAATTTGGCACTTTAGTTGTTGGCAGCAATTCAAAGGAGATAAAGGTGGGTGCTTATCTCGAGAGACTGTTTGGGACTCATTACAGGCTGGGAATGCACATAATTCCCAGCATTGAATTAAACAAGAGTTATTTGGGATAAGGGTCTCAGGAAGCCTTGGTCAGGACATTTTCCAAAGGACCTGAAGGCAGGACAAAAAGCAACAGATGGAAGGTCATTAAGGAGAGATCCAACCCAGAACTCAGGAGAAATTTCATGACAGTGAGAACAATTAATCTATGGAACGACTTCCCTTCAGAACTTGTGAACGCTCCAACACTGGAGATTTTTAAGAAGAGATTGGATGGCCATTTGTCTGAAATGGTACAGGGTCTCCTGCTTAAGCGGGGAGGGGGGGTTGGACTAGAAGACCTCCAAGGTCCCTTCCAGCTCTTATTCTTTAATTGTGTTATTTCTTACAGATTTCAGATTTCTGCTTATTTGATTCTTGAAAGAGACTGAGGTTCCACGCACGATTTCAAACTTTTATTGATGATATTTCAGAACCCTTCCCCATTTTTAGAAAAAAAACAACAACACCCGATTTCCATTAAAATCAGCTACTCTACATGGGATGAAAAATATTTTCTGCTTCAGCCACACATTACTAAAACAAGCAGTGATGGCTTATGGGTTAAAGCAGTAAAATAAGTTACTATTGTCTGTACAGATTAGATCCAAGCTAAGAGAAACAAGCATGTCAGAAAAGGCAGAAGGGAGAAAAGACACTAAAACACACATACAACATCACCAAGTACTTAAAATTCTCCAGGAAGGAGAGTCAGGAGGGAAGAAAATGTTTTTAAAAACTGGACTTCTGATTTTCCTCAAGAGAAGCTTCTGCAAGTTTTGAACCCTGCAAAATGAAATCAGAATGAATGTTACAGTCAAAGAGGAAATCCCACAAAGTAGCATTTAAATAAAATGAAATGCACCCTGTATTTGGGGCGTAGTTCCAGTTTTTCTAAAGCAAGCACACACAGACCTCAAAATGAGGCGCTTAGCAGAGGGAACAAGCTTCAAAAGCTTCATGGTTATTGCAAACGTTAGCAAGCCATTAGCCATCCACCTGATCTCACTTGGAGCAAAGACTAATGCATAAGTTTTGAAGACAAAAATTTGGATTTGCCCGGATTTAAGAATGCTGAGAATTTGCTGAAATTAATTAGGGGCTAATTCACCATGACTAACAAGCATAGTTAGCACGGTATTTAAATGTGCACCAACAACAGTTTTGTCTAGGATTGGGGTTGTCCCAGGAATGGAAGGCCAGAAGGTGATTCCAAGTATGCGCTATACTGGAAAGTTGCCAGAAGAAACTATGTGTATAGGTTGAGTTGTGGGCTCCTTGGTGCTCTCTGAGCTTGGTGGTTTTCTTGCAGACGTTTCATGACCCAACTGGGTAACATCATCAGTGCTAGGACCATGTGCTAGCAGTGATGATACCTAGTTGGGTCATGAAACGTCTGCAAGAAAGCAACCAAGCTCAGAGACAGCACGAAGGACCTCAGAGTTGTCTGAAGCAATACTATTGCTAAGAAAAATTGTGCCCGAGTCTTTTTAAGTCATTCAAAATCAAGTTTGACTCAAAGGAGATTTTTCCTTTCAGGGAAGATCAATTAATTATATTTTTTTAAAGTTTGGATTTTTACCCACTTCAAATGTAAATTATTAACCTTTTTATTATGCCGCATTTTCATCCTTTCCTTTCCTTTCCTTTCCTTTCCTTTCCTTTCCTTTCCTTTCCTTTCCTTTCCTTTCCTTTCCTCTCCTCTCCTTCCCTTCCTTTCCCATCCCATCCCATCCCATCCCATCAGAATGAACCTTCTCATTCTGATATCTGGATATAAATGTCTATTTATTGTTAACTATTTCAAAGGTTTTGCTTTTAAATTAACACTAATGACTAATGAGTTTAAGGCAAATGTAGCTCCATTTGATAGAAGACATACCTTTCAGATTCAGTATTATTTTATTTCACTTAAAATAGCCAGGCACCTGTGGAAATAAGTATTTGTATTTATTTATTTGTAAAATTTATTGGCTGCCCATCTTTCCATGGGATATCTATATTCCATATCAGGACAGGTTAAAATATTTGGTCTGTAGGAACAGCCCTTTTCAAGACGACATTTAACATTGGAGATTAATACAATGTAAAACCCCACAAACCAATCGGTTGGAGGTGAACCAATAGTATCCAGCAAACAGCATTCAATGCCCTGAATTTCAGTAAATCCCAATTGCTCCAGAGTTGAATTCCTATGTTACTATTTTATGAGAGGCATACCTCTGAGAAAGAGGAAAAATGTAGTTAAATTAACAGTTGTTTATGCCATCTTCACGATTGAAGCAGGCAATTCAATGGGAAATGTCCAATACAATTTCTAAGATATAGGATATGGTTGCCCCCAAGAAGAAGATATTTAGCCACATCTATATTTAGGGATTTTATTGATTTATTAAATGTATATGTCCCCTTTCTCGCTGTTGAGTGTGGCTCTGAGCGATTCTGGACCCTGGGAAACACTGCCATTTTAGAAGTTAGAGTAGGGTAGAATAGAGTAGATATGGAACAGAATAGAACAGAAATAGGGTAGAGTACAGTAGAAGAGAATAGGAATAGAATAGAGTAGAATAGAATAAAATAGGAGTAGAGTAGAATAGTAGAATAAAATAGAATATAGAATAGAATAGAACAGAACTAGAGTAGAAGAGAAGAGGAGAATAGAATAGAAGACTAGAATAGAGAATAGAATAGAGAATAGAGAATAGAAGTAAAGTAGAGTAGAGTAGAGTAGAGTAGAGTGGAGTAGAATAGAACAGAACAGAACAGAATTCTTTATTGGCCACACAGAATTTGTCCTTGGTGCATAAGCTCTCAGTGTACATAAAAGCTATAAGTGATAAATCGTGATCATAAGTTGTCACAAGTACATTCATCATGAATCATAAGATACAACACTTAGTGATAGTCATAGGCTACTAAATAAGCAACCAACATAAATCGTACTAGGGCACTAAATAAAACAACACAAATTGTGAAGATACGAGCCACAAGGTTATAGTGATAAGCAGAAAAGGAGATAGGTAATAGGAAGGATGAGAAGAGTAATAGTAACACAGTCTTGGTCAATAGTTTGACAGTGTTGCGAGAATTCGTTGTTTAGCAGAGTGATGGCATGGGGTGGTGGGTGGAAATCTGTCCTTTGTATTAAAGCCATGTCCCTTAATATTCTCATTTCCCGTTCATTGTTGAGAATTTGGGGTGATTCAAATGTCCAGGGATGAAGAGTTTTCTCCATCAATGGGACCAACTGAGGATAAAAGGTTCTCTGAAGAACCTCTTACGATTCCCAGAGCTGACACTATGGCTCATTCATAATTTATCCTTTCCATTTATACCCTTTACTTTCTACTTACTAAGCTCTCAAACGAGGAGGAAACAGGGTCAAACTTCAAAAGAGCCGTTGCAATCATTATTAATACACCTCAAAGAACCTGGGTGAGGACCACAGCCTGAATCTCTTCCCTGGAAAGGAGGGAGATTCAATTCCTTTTCCTTTTCCATTCCTTTTATCTCTCTTGATTGATTTTTCTTTACTTAAAACCCCATTTCACTTACCTTTCCTAGAGTGCTGGCCAGTTTCCTGGCAGTTCCCCTATTTTTAGAAACTTCTGACCTCTGCAATTAACAGGAAGTGCTCAGCTTACAAGAGTTCCCTTACTGACCATTTGAAGTTACACACAACAGCATTGGGGGCGGGAGTGACTTATATGACCATTTTACATGCTTAGGAACTTTGGAGCAGCCCCAATCATGTGAGCAAAATTCAGGTGCGTGGCAACTGGTGCGTACATGTAAAATACATGAAACTTGTAAAACAGTTTATACCCGGGTCGCCAACCTCAGGGACCACCAAACTCATAATTTTAAATCCCGCAGACCATTAATATGAATTTTGATTGGTGGTGGCTGCAGGAAAAAAAGTCTGCAGGAAAATTCCCCACCCCGTTTTCCTACTGATCGATCGTTCTTTATTTGGGATCACAGGATACCGTCTCCAGCTCTGTTCTCAGGAGGAGAGAGAGAGAGAGAGAGAGACTTTTGGCTTCATGCAAGGAAAGCAGCAGAAGCAGCAGAAGTCTTTCTTTCTCTCCCCCAAACTCTGCCAGAAATGAGTCTTTGTGAGACTTGTCACACTGGCACAGCCTCTTGGAGCAGGAGGTCTTGCAGGGTCCCAAAGACTCATTTCTGGCAGAGTTTGGGGGAGAAAAAGAAAGACTTCTGCTGCTTTCCTTGTGTGCAGCCAAAAGCAGAAGAAGAAAGAAGCGGAAAGAAGCAGCCCGGTGGCCAGGCCAGGCACATGGGGCCAGTGGGGCAAGTCCCCCCCCTTTGCCCTTCTCCCCCTCTCCTCACTACCTCGTGTTGTTCACAGTGCAAGCAACGCAAGCCTTGTGTTCCTGTGGGCCATGTGGGCGCCACAGCCTTGTGTTCCCACGCAGCCTGGATTAATTATTTCGGGGATGACATTTCTTTGTGGACCACCAAAATTTTCTTGCGGACCACCAGTGGTCCTCGGATCACCGGTTGGTGAACACTGCTGTAGACAACATTTCCCAGATAGAAAAGGCTTTACTTTTGAGTAAATAGGCTCAAAATCTCTTTTTTCTCTCTCCTTTTAGGTGAGGTTACGAATTCAAGGCTGCAATTTAGATTAAACAATGAGAAAGCGGCTGCTTTTGCATAAAAGGACATCACGGAAACATCCATTTTTCAAGAATTGCAGCCAAATGGAGATCTTAAAATGATGCTTTTTTCTTTCTTTCTTTCTTTCCCCAGGAACATCAGAAGGTTTCCCAAAGCGGCCGTCTTTTAAATATTTCATAAATGCTTCTGAACCTCGTCGGTTGCTTACATTGGAGCAACTTTTTCTGCCTCTGTAGATTTATTTATTTTTTACATTTTTCCAAGATCCTTTTCTGCTCTGGTTTAAAGGAGGGAAGGGAAGATAAAAGCTGTGGATTCGAGGTGATCTAAACTCTGTAGCTGTCATTTTGGGGGAAAGACAAAAATCCTGATTTTCTTCACCTTCAAAAGTGAGGGTTGAATATATATATCCATCCATCTGGCTGGCTGGAGGCCCGTAACACACACCGAACACCACTAAAAATCCTGGGGTGAATATCTATCTATCTATCTATCTATCTATCTATCTATCTATCTATCTATCTATCTATCTATCTATCTATCTATCTATCTATCATCTATCTATCTATCTATCTATTTATTATCTCTCTCTCTCATCTCTCTCTCTTTCTACCTCTATCTCTCTTCTGTCTCTCCCCATCTCTCTCTGTCTCCCTGTTTCTCTCTGTGTGTATGTCTTTTTGTCTCCATCTCTCTATCTATATCTCATCTCTCTCTCTATCTATATCTCATCTCTCTCTCTCTCTGTCATATCTATCTATCTATCTATCTACCTACCTACCTACCTACCTATCATCTATCTATCTATCATATCTGTCTCTCTCTCTCTCTCTCTCTCTCTCTCTCTCTCTCTCTCTATATATATATATATATATATATATATATATATATATATATATATATATATATATATATATAATGTTTTCTTATGTTTTCGCGGCTGCTAAGCCTAACATACCCAATACAACAAGCCTGAGGATGGCAGATGAGTTTCTGCCGAAACGTCGCTATAATAAAAGCACAAATATTAAGATGTGGGAAAATACCCGAAGAAACCTAAATACCATACATAGATACATACATACATAGATACATATGTCTACTATGTCTATCTGTCTGTCTATCTGTCTATCTGTCTATCTGTCTGTCTGTCTATCTATCTATCTATCTATCTATCTATCTATCTATCTATCTATCTATCTATCTATCTATCTATCTATCATCTATCTCTATCTCTATCATCTCTATCTCTATCTCTATCTCTATCTCTATCTCTATCTCTATCTCTATCTCTCTCTGTCTGTCTCTCTGTCTCTCTGTCTCTCTATCTATCTATCTATCTATCTATCTATCTATCTATCTATCTATCTATCTATCTATCACCCATCTCTATCTCTATCTCTATCTCTATCTCTTTCGTCTGTCTATCTATCTATCATCTATCTATCTATCTATCTATCTATCTATCTATCTATCTATCTATCTATCTATCTATCTATCTATCTATCTATCTATCTACATCTCTCTCTGTCCCTCTGCCTTTCTATTTCTCCCTCTCTCTCCTCCCTATCTGTCTATAAAACACATTGCTTCCATTCTTCAGGATTTTGGAAAATGAGGTGGGTTAATTCTACCAGATGTCAGAATGTGAAGCCCACATTTTGGAAATGTGGATAAAGGGTCTGCCCGGCTACGCTTTTCGAGCTTGTCCAGAAATACACGATTTCCCCTTTGGAAACAGACAAGGAGGAAGGAATGTCAATAAAATCTCTGGGAAGATTTTGAGATTAAAAATCCAGACTCGGCAGGAGGACCAAGCCCTGAGCTGGGGATGTCATTTTGGGAAGCTGAGCCTCAAGGCTAATGCGAAGTTTTAAGTCTTTAGGTAGCCGAGTAAAAAAAAAACCTCAACCTTTCCGTGTGAGGGGAGCCAACGTAAAGTCTACGTAAAGCTGCCCCGTTGACAGTCTCAATCAGGGGTGTCCAACCTTGGCAACTTTAAGACTTGTGGACTTCAACTCCCAGAATTCCTCAGCCAGCAAAGCTGGCTGAGGAATTCTGGGAGTTGAAGTCCACAAGTCTTAAAGTTGCCAAGGTTGGACACTCCTGCGATGGTTTAAAGATCAAGTTAATGCTCAGCACATCGTGATTGTCTTGGGCTGCTTCCCACTGGCACAAGAAGAACCTGGCTCGGGAAAGTCACGCAAACAATATTTGCAATTCGGAGCTCCTCTGGCCGTGAAGAACCGGCTTGCCTGCAATTCGGGGCCGACAGATTTCCCTGGTTTCTGATCTCTTGCGATTAAATATCGCATGTTTTGCATGCCGATCGCGGGCTTTTGGGGACAGTACGGATTGGACACCCCTGGTCTAAATGTTGCTCCTGGGATGGCTTCCAACCGATGGTTGGGACAATCTCAAGAAACAAGCTACAAGACCAACCCTAGGGAGTCCTCTACTTACAACGCTCCATTTAGTGACCATTCAAAGATACCACAGAAAAAGGAAAAACAGAACAAAAATCCTTTCGTTACAGAAGTTCATTTCTTCGGGAACAAAGAAACCCTTTCAGGGATGCAGTCCAAAAGAGAATTTAGCTCTTGGATGATTTGCTGTTGAGTTTGTCATTGAGACTGCCATGTTGGAGTGGCTCTTTATTTATTTTTTTCTTGTTTTTTGTTTCATCTTTTTTCCCTACCCGTCCTGTGCTTTTTTTTTATATGTATGTTGTAAGCTACCTTTCGTGAGAGAGTGTATGGGGTGAAGAGAGAGAGAGACAAACAGACAGAGACAGAGACAAGGAAAGAGAGAAGGAAAGGGAGGGAGAGAGGGAGAGAAGGAGGGAGGGAGGGAGAGGAAGAGAGAGAGAGAGAGAGAGGAGGGAGGGAAGGAGAGGGAGAGAGAGGAAGAGAGAGGGAGAGAGAAGGAGGGAGGGAAGGAGAGGGAGAGGAAGAGGAAAGAGGGAGGAAGGGAGGGAGAGGAGAGAGGGAGGAAGGGATACAGAGAGGAAGAGAGTAAGAGAAGAAGAGGGAGGGAGAGAGAGAGAGAGAGGAAGAGAGAGAGAGAGAGAGAGAGAATGAGAATGAATCATAAAGTCACCCTATTGGGAAATGGACAGTATATAAATTTAATAAATGATTTTTTTTAAAAAATATAGTTTTCTAGGAAGTCAATGAAAGCAGTTAGATGAGTATCATTGAAATAGCTTAACAGCCAGAATCACACAACAACTGTGTTATTGACCTGACAACCGTAGAGGTTCCCTTAACAAGAAATGTCATAAAATGGAGGCAAACCTCACTCGCTTAGCAGTGGACATCTGTGGCTCAATTGTGGTCGTAAGTCAAGTACCTGTGTCACAAAAGGGGATTCCTGACTAGCAAGGGGCAAGCTATTCCGTCTAAATGGGACATTTTCCCAGATACGAAAACAGTATGTTCATTCCCGTTTCGAATGCTTTACCTTCCTCCGTTGTTCTTCCTTCCCATCCTGTCTTCTCCTCGTCTTTGGGTCTGCTTGGACCTTCAGCTTCTGCCCTGTTGCAAAGGAGAAGCACGCAGAGGTTGGATGTTGAATGAGGACCAGGCCAGCCTTTCCGTTTAAACAATGCTTATGTCAGGATTCCAGCCATCGCCCTAATTAAATCAGGATCCTCAAGCCAAACTTCAAAAAAACTTCAAAGGATTCATTAGAGGTGACATACTGGCATTCCCCTGTATGAAGCCAACTCTGTAATTGTGGTTAGCCGGCAGCAGGTGCGGATGGCTGAGGAGAGCGAGGACTCAGATGAGGGGCCAGGACCATTAGGGAGTGGACTGCTGCCTTCAGAGATTGTGGGGGCTGGCAGCAGCGATGAGGAGGTTCCCGAGGAGCCTGTGCCAAGTGCGCGTGCACAAAGGATTGCTCGCAGGAAAGAGCAGCTGCAACAGTACGGGTGACTCAGGAGTAAGGCTGCAAGGTAATGGCCCCTCCTTCAAGAAGATAAAAGCCAGCTGTGAATTGGACGTTCTTTGCAGGAAGCAAAGACGTTTTGAAACTCCAGCCTTGTGGACATTCCAGTATCTCAGTTGGTATTTGAAGACTCTTGTATTGTAAAATATCTCTAGGTAACCTTATCTGTTATTCTTGGCAGCCTCGCACAGTCTTGGTGAGGCTCATGCTTATCACAGTTAATTAGTTTGAAGCAGCCTTTTAACCGGGGATACGTAAGAATCATTAAAAGGTTTCTGTTCCCTTTGGTTCATGTTTGTTTTATTGGACAAGGGTTTGGGGTCAGAATAGTAATTTACAGTCCCCTGTGACCCTGTTTCCCTCCCTGCCCCCTGGGTGTGTCATAAATCAGATTCTCCAATGAAGCCGGGCTGGGTGTCATCAATCACGTTCTCCAATTAAATATATTCACAGGCAAAAGCTCTGCTAGTTTAGTTACAATCTTTGAAAGAGAAGAGTTGGAATGTATTTCCGCTTCCAAACTGCTGCACCGCTCTTCCATATTTCCTTCCTTCCTCTCCCTTCCCCTTTTTTTATGGCAACTACTAAAACAGGCATAGGGATGTTTGATGAGTTGACAGCTTACCTGCAAAAATTTGCTTAAGTCGCCCCTCTCCGTCCTAATTGCGATACAGGTAGTCCTTGAGTTACGACTGCCATTGGGCTCAGAATTTCTGCCGCTAAGCGAGACATTGGTTAAAAGTCTGAGCCACATGTGTCAAGCGAATCGGTGCATTGGCTAAGTTGGCAAAACATGGTAGTTAGCTCCCTGAACCAATGTCTCGCTTAGCGGCAGAAATGTTGGGCTCAATTGTGGGCATAAGTGCAGGATGAACTGCGGCTCTAGAGACGAAGAATAGGGGCCACTTAAGCAAAGATTTGCAGGTAAGCATTGTTTCAATTGAAAGGCTCACCTGGTCCTTTTCCCAGGAGTACCTGCATATGTTTCTTTATTTGTTTAAACCTATTTCTAGCCTTCATCTTGTCAACTCAGTTTCTTTCTCCTGAAAGAAAAAGGGAATTCTTCCTTCCTTCCTTTTATTCCTTCCTTCCTTTCTTCCTCCCTTCCTTCTTCCTTTCTTGCTTCCTTCCTCCTTCCCTTCCTCCCTTCCTCCTTCCTTCTTCCCTCCCTTCTTCCTTTCTTGCTTCCTTCCTCCTTCCCTTCCTCTCTCCTTCTTCCCTTCCTTCTTCCTTTCTTGCTTCCTTCCTCCTTCCCTTCCTCCCCCCTACTTCCTCCTCCCTCCCTTCTTCCTTTCTTCCTTCCTTCCTCCTTCCCTTCCTCCCTTCCTTCTTCCTTCTTCCCTCCTACTTCCACCCTCCCTCCCTTCCTGCATCCTTTCTTCCTTCCTTCCTTCCTTCCTCCTTCCTTCCTTTCTTCTTCCCTTTCTTGCTTCCTTCCTCCTTCCCTTCCTCCCTTCCTACTTCCTTCTTCCCTCCCTACTTCCTCCCTCCCTCCCTTCCTGCATCCTTTCTTCCTTTCTTCCTTCTTCCTTCCTTCCTTTCTTCTTCCCTTTCTTTTTCCCTTACTCCCTTCCTTCCTTCCTTTCCTTCCTCCTTCCTCTTTTTTCTCTTTCTTTTCCCTCTTTCCCTCTTCCTCTCTCTCCTTTCTCTCTCCTTTCTTTCCCTTCCTTCATTCCTTCCTTTCTTTCCCTCTCTCCCTCCCCTCCTGTCCCTTTCCCAAAACATCTTCTTGTGATGTTTCTTTTCTGCCATCACTTTGGCTACTCCCTTTATGTTGATATAAATAAGCTTACCTGACCCACAGCCACCTCCAGGACAGGACGTCATGCAGGATGGACTTAAATCCAACTGGCTTAAGAATTCCATGGTTTTTCTGCAGAATGAATACAAACAGACATCAGAGATTTTCCTTGGGGGGAAAAAAGTCAAGTCCCTTTATTTATTTGACCCATGGAATCGAGATTGGCGGTATGAAATGGACGAGAACTAACAAAGAGCCTTGTAGATTGAAAAGGGTAGTCAAGAAAATACGTCAAAGTTACTTACTCTCAACTAGGGGTTAGGTGAGGGAAAGAGAGACTTGTGGGTTCCTTCCACCTTTTGTGCTTTTTCTACAAACGCACCTGGAGAACTTTGGCCGCAGCTAAAATTCACAAGGCAAAGGAAATATTTTTGAAGCTCCTCCACATTTCTCATCACCTAAGAGTTTATGCGGAGTGGTGCCTAGAAAAACTGGGAAATCAACACCTTTATTGTCCACAAAGGTGACAATTTTTTTTTTCAAGGGGCCACTCGACTTTCTGGTTTTTGTTTGAAGACGTTTCGCTTCTCATCCAAGGAAGCTTCTTCAGCTCTGACTGGATAATGATGGAGGGAAGGATTTATGTTCCTTCCAGACAGCTGGTCATTTGCATCCCTTTTACAGAGTCGCTGAGGCCACTTGGAGGTTTATCTGTTTATCTGTCTGTGGCCTCAACGACCCTTAGAATGAAGTGTAAATGACCAGGTGACTGCAAGGAGTATAAATCCTTCTGTTCAGAACAACAGAGTTGGAAGGGACCTTGTAGGTCATCTAGTCCAACCCCTCCTGCCCAAGCAGGAGACCCTACACCATTTCTGACAGAGGGCAGTCCAGTCTCTTCTTGAAAACCTCCAGTGATGAAGCTCCCACAACTTCTGAAGGCAACTTCTATTCCATGGGTTGATTGTAAAACCTCAAGTGTGTAGGGTACTTTGCTGTTATAGAAAACATCATCTTTGCATCCAACTATATAATTTTGCTGTAATGAACATTGGGCCCCTAATATTTCATAAGGTTATTATACAGCATGTCAGACCTCTAAAAATCCATGTCTGGTAATTTCTTTGTCTAGCAAAAAGTCAGGCTTTCGCTTGATGCATTGAGCAGGCTGTTGAAACACAAAACAGATGCGTAACAAGTCACTAATCTGGTTTCCAGCCACTTCAACAGTCATGCTGAAGGCATGACTAATCCTCAATCACTCACAAACCTAAGTGGGTTTAGTTGTGGCTTAATGCCGCATGTGAACCTGGCTACTGTGGTGTAGAAATCACTGTGGTTCCATGAATCTGAGTTTATCCATTTCCCCACCACCATCACCACTTTGGCCAGACTGAATTTTCAGAAACGAAGTGCGATGCCAAACTTAAAACTAATTCATCCTTCTGCCTTAATGTGATTTTCTTAAGGCGATTGTCACAACGCCAAATATTTATTGCATTCTATTCAGCTGAAACCATCTTTTGGAAAACTTATTAAAAAATACATAGGTACCGGTTAACTTTATTGATTTTTTAAAGTTATTTGTGTTTATTTTATATTTCTATAGCACAAACTTAATTTCGCCTGAACGCTTGATATTTATTTTAAATATTGCAAGAGGAGGGGGGAAAAAAGAGAGTTTATTACGGTGATGGCCTTTAAGCCTGGGCTGATATGTTGCAAACATATAACTTTATTCTGTGATCACTACCACATTTTAGCATAACAGTGAATTAGATAGATAGAGAGATACAGATAGATATATGTGTGTGTTTGTATATATGTATGTATGTATGTATGTATGTATGTATGTATGTATGTATGTACATTCTCTAGTCGAGTGTAAAGAAAAAGAAGAAGGAAGGAAGGGAAGAAAGAAAGAGAGGGGAAGAAGGAAGAAGGAAGAGAAGAAGAAGGAGGAGGAGGAAGAGGAAGAGGAGGAGGAGGAAGAAAGGAAGAAGAAGAAGAAGAAGAAGAAGAGGAAGAGAAGAAGGAAGAAGGAAGAAGAAGAAGAAGAAGAAGAAGAAGAAGAAAGAAGAAGGAGGAGGAGGAGGAGGAGGAGGAGGAGGAGGAGGAAAGGAGGAGGAGGAGGAGGAGAGTAGTAGTAGTAGTAGTAGTAGTAGTAGTAGTAGTAGTAGTGAATCTAATCCATAGGCCAGGAACAGAGTTTTAAAATGGAGTTTTAATATGGTCACAACGGAGCCCAAAATTCCCATTGTTAGCTGAGACATTTGTTAAATTAGTTTTGCCCCATTTATCAACCCTTCTTGCACCATCGTTAAGTGAATCATTGAAGTCGTTAAACTAGTTAAGTAAGTTCGTTGGGTTAGTAACAGTTAGTTGTTAAGAAAATCTGGCTTCCCCGTTGACTTGGCTTGTCGTTGGCCACTTTGGCTGCTTCCCCACCTTCCATTTTGTGGCTCAGCCTATGCAGCGTTTCGCCAGAGGCCATTTTGCGGCCCGGGATTCCTTTTTCTTTTTTTTCCATAAGTTTATTTATTCAAAGTTTCAAACATTTAAAAAAGAGAAACAAGTTCTCACATTTTACAGCAACATCATAGAAGGGTATATGCCCTTTAATAACAATTAGATTTGTTTACCATAGTTATGTCTGTAGCTAATTTACTAATTCCTTACTATAATACTATTAAAATACAATACTTATTTATCTACATTACTTTATATATATATATATACACACACACACACACATATAAATCATGTATCATATTCTTCTTTGAGATTTCCTTAGTCATTTTCACAAACATCTTTACGCCTTTTTCTTAACCATTATATACCATGTATTCCATATTGTAAAATACTCTTCTTCTTCTTCCCTGTTTTTTAATAACATTGTTAGTCTAACCATTTCTGCGCATTGATGTATCTTATTAATTACTGCTAGATCGGTGGATGTCGTGGTCATTTTCCAGTTTTGAGCAAGATAAATTCTTGCAGCTAGTTATAATATGTAGTATTAGATGTTGGTGTTTCTTATCCCATGTCGGTTCTAACATACCTAGCAGAAAAATCTCGGGTTTGAACTTGATCTTTTGGTTTGTTAACTCCTCTAACCATGCTCGGATTTGAAGCCAATACTTTCGTACTTCAGTACAGGCCCAGGGGTTTCATTTATTATCTCGAAAAGCGATTACCCATAAATCCAGACACCGCCAAAGAAATGATGAACTATGGAGGAGCTCGTGTTATTTATTTTTTTCCTCCAAGATGTCCCGGGCTCTTCCCATCTGTGTGAGCAATCTGCTCTGGATATTTCCAAGCCAGTTTGGAAGTCAGATTAATGGAAACAATTAGAGCAGTGCCCCTTGCTGGCATGGAAATGGCCTTAATTACTGGAGTCAAAAGCAGTTTTGTAGTTTTTGCTCTCTTGCCTGGCTAAAAACTTGACCTCGATCCAATCGCCAAGAAGGAGGGAGGGGAAAAAAATAAAAAATAAAAGCAGAGATCACAAGGAGAAGATTGCAATTTCACATTGGTTTGGAGAGCAAGAATTACAAGGCTCCAAAGAGAAATTAGGAAGGGGGAAAAAAACAAACCAGACTAACTCTTTAACCAACGATGTGATTCATGCTCTCGGAGGTTCGTGACTAATAAAAAAAAATCAGCCAGCCTGGAGAAAATCTCTGTGGGAGAAGATGGTGGGATCACATCATCTGCTCCCTGCTTCTAAATCCCCCCAGAAAGGCTGCCATTTTTTCTCTCCTGTAGGAAACACAAGTCTCTTTAAGTTGTGTTTGTCTTTCTGCCTTAAGTAAGACTGCTCTAAAGAAGGGGGTTTGGGGAGGGGGTGGGATGGCAGACTTCAAAAAACCTGGTCTGAATAAATGCAGAATTTAAGACGGAGGAGGAGGAAGATCAATGCTGAGGTCATAGCTGGGTTTTTTTTTCTTGCAGATGTTTCATGACCCAACTAGGTAACATCATCAGTGGTAGAAGGGAGTGGGGTTTGTGGAGAGGAGGAGGAGGAGGAGGAGGAGGAGGAGGAAGAGGAGGAGGAGGAGGAAAAGAATAGGAGATCTGTGGGGTCCTTGGTGCTCTCTGAGCCTGGTTGTTTTCATGACCCAAACTAGGTATCCTCATCATTGCTAGGGGATCATGTCAGCTTTGATGATGTTGCCTGGCTTGGGTAATGAAACGTGTGCAAGAAAACAACCCAGCTTAGATGGCACCAAGGACCCCACAGTCCTCCTCCTCTCCTCCTCCCTGAAACCATTATTCCCTTCTAACACTGATGATGTTACCTAGTTGGGTCATTAAATGTCTGCAAGGAAACCACCAAGCTCAGAGAGCACCAAGGACCCCACAATCATTGTCCTCCTCCTCCTCCTCCTCCTCCTCCTCCTCCTCCTCCTCCTCTCTACAAACCCCCTCTCCTTCTAACACTGATGATGTACCCTAGTTGGGTCATGAAACGTCTACAAGAAAACAACCAAGCTCAGAGAGCACTGAGGAACCCACAGTCCTCCTATTCTTCCCCCTCTTCCTCTTCTTCCTCCTCCTCCTCTCCAAAACCCCCCACTCCCTTCTCGCCATGATGACGTTACCCAATTTGGGCAATAAAATGTCTGCAAGAAAACCATCCAGCTCAGAGAGCACCAGTGACCCTGCAGTCGTCATTCATCCTTCCCCTCTCCACTCAAAAATCTCCATTCCTTTCTTAGCACGGATGATGTTGCCTAGTTGGGCAATAAAACGTCTGCAAGAAAACCACCCAAGCTCAGGGAGCACCAAGGAGCCCATATTTCAACCCTGGGCTACAAATAATCCCTTCTATTGACTTCCTCTTTGAGACGAAAGCGTCGCTTTTTTGGAAACTCAAAACTTACGCCGTGTGGTCTTCCCTGAACATCGGCTCCCTTTGCCATTCTTGATCCCTTCTTTTTTCTTCAAGTTTATTAGCCTAGGAGAGAAAAGCATCAGGTCACCAAAGCTATCAGGGTGTCAACCTTCTTTAAGACTTGTGGACTTCAACTCCCAGAATTCCTCAGCCAGCTAAATCTAAACAGGCTCGCTAACAAAATGAACCTTCCTACCTCTCAAAAGGCAATTATATTTTTCTTTGGAGCTCTGCAATCTGCCCTGGGAGTTTTGAGCCTCTTTTTCAGAAGTGAAGTTTTCAGAAAAAAAAATTGCACGTCACAGACAAGATCGAGAAAGCTAAACTCTCGTTTAATATTGCATTCCCTAGATTTAAAATGGATGATTCTCCCCTCTCAATTTTTTTTCCTTGGACAAAGTTGTAAGGCGAAAAAAAATTGCTTTTATCATTTATTATTCTGTCCGTCACCAAATCAATGACAAAATCGTAACTATAGTTTTAGGGGGGGGAAAGCAACTAGGAACATCATATTTTTTTGACTTGTTTTTCCTAAGGAATAACTTGCTCTAGGTTGGACATGATTACAAATCAAAAGTTAGTTGAAACAAGAACAAAAACTTTATTCTAAGCTAGGGAAGATGGAAAGAAATGAAGACTTTTCAAGTGAAAGGCACTGTTGCTTACTAGATGATTCGCACGTAATCCCTCGCTTGTGCTCCCCATAATCCATCCCAAAATTGTTATGAAACCATAATTTTCAGTGTGACAAAAGAGCAACTTTGCTACCTACGTAGGGGGTCTTATTTTTTTTTAATCTTTCATTTATTTATTACGTTTGTTGGCCACTTATCTCACCACAAGGCAAACTCCAGATTTAAAAAAGCAATGCAACTTCTCTTTTTCTCTCCCCCCCCTCTTTTCTAGATCTGTGTATTTGCCTTTGAGTCATGCAGACATTTTTAATAAAAATAAAAATATTAATTGAACAAAATGCGCTCAGTCACATTTAAACCTAAACAGAATTTTGTCTTTGAACTGACTTTAGCTATTCCTTTGCTTTGATCCCAGATAGTTTCTGGAGCGTAGACCCCAAATTAGCCCTCAAGGGCTAAGAGCAGTTCTTTAGCTCACCCTCAAAAAATTCACAGTCCCTTCTTTTAAGCCAAGCCAAACCCTTCATAATTCTGGCTTAGCCTTTCTCTGATATTCAAACCCACATGGAACCTTACACCTTTCACGGAAGTCTGTAGAGATTCTCAGTCCTCCAGGTTGTTCCAAAGGTGCTTTTGTTTCAGGAGGCAACTGGACTTTCTGGTTTTTTTTCTTTTGAAGATGTTTTGCTTCTCATCCAGGAAGCTTCTTCAGCTCTGACCAGATGGTGGAGAAAGGAAAGATTTTATGGAATGGAAGGAATATAAAATCCTGTCCGAGCTGAAGAAGCTTCTTGGATGAGAAGCAAAAACATCTTCAAAAGAAAGAAAAAAAAGGAAGTCCAGTTGCCTCCTGAAAAATTTACACCTTTCATGGTTAAACATTCTGTGTGAATCGGGCCGCAAGCACTGGTCCAAATCTCTCTATATATCAATGAAATGCCACTCAGGCATCATCACAAAATCTCCAGAACTGTAAAGCCTACAAACTTGAAATTTGGCATGGATGTTCTTCTTGGCTTCTAGGCGCTCACTAAGAAAGGATTTTTCAAAATGACCATCAGAGCATTTAGAGTATTTCCTATATTATTATTATTAACACGCTCTGATGCTAAGGAGTTCTACTCTCCCTCCCCACCTGGAAAGAAGAAATCTCTTCCAAATGCAAAACACAAGCAGAGGAGAGGAGTTTCAGTTTCAGAGGACCAAGCAGCTTTAGTACAGAACAGTTGAGCTAAGCCACGCCCAGGCTCCTTGCTGTCTCCTTGCTCACATGGCAAATACCATTTCAGTTTCCAACTCTCTCACACACTGACAGGATGCTAGCCAGATGAATACCAATGGATGCTGGTAGGCAGAGGCAGAATTTTCTCCCCCTTATTTTCCTCCCCCAAAACTAAGCCCGACCACATAGTTTTGTAGCGAAGCACGGGTATCGTGCTAATAATTTATACTGGGAAGATGTGCTATTGCCAAAATTCAATAATGGCACCTCATGTGCACACCATGATGTCCATTCTTCTGGGGTTGAACTTACCTTGGCTCTTTGGATGGCTTTCTTTTTCAAAATCTCGGCTTCTTCAGCCTCCCTCCTGTTTCTCTCGTAGTCTTCTTTCTTTCGCTGAAACCAGAAGACGTGGCACTCTTTAAGAACATTGGTTTGGTGTTGTTGTTTTTTTAAGTTCACCAAGTTCGCTGCAGAAGAATGGGGCAATTCATCCCCATTGCAAACAATTCTTTTCTTTTCTTTTTTGCTCAGAGAAGACCCCTTGACCAATCTCTCACTTAGCAACGTAAATTTCGGGCTCAATTGTTGCCGTAGGTCGAAGACTACCTGCCTCAAGTCAGCCATCTTTGTGAATCTAGATCCCTCATCTCAGATACTGTCCAGAAAAGAGACTTACCGATTTTATAGGCAGTCCTTGAGTTATGACCAAAATTGAGCCCCTCTATAGAAGGATACATATTGTAAGCAATATTGGTATTACAAGGAGCTGCTGATCCAGTTCTACAGAGGAATTGTTGAGTCTGTCATCTGCACCTCTATCACTGTCTGGTTTGGTTCTGCAAACCAACAGGACAGACACGGACTCCAGAGAGTAATTAGGACTGCAGAAAAAACAATGGCTACCAACCTGCCTTCCATGGAGGAGGACCTGTATCCTGCACCCTGAGTCAAAAAGAGGGCCATGAAGAAGACAATGTTCACAGAAGACAATGTTGAAAAAGCAATGTTTCACAGAAGACAATGTTGAAAAAGCAATACGCAACCTAAAACCATCTCTATCTATTGGACCGGACGGAATATGTGCCTACTTCTTAAGAAAGCTATCCTCTGCCATAGCCAAACCTCTAAGCATAATCTTTGAAAAATCTTTCAGAACCAGCTCCTTGCCTAACCTATGGTCACAAGCCACAGTCATCCCCATCTTCAAAAGGGAGACCCAAGCCTAGTTGAAAACTACAGGCCAATCTCCTTATGCTGCGTCACCTGTAAAGTCATGGAATCAATTATTAACCAATCCATCATCCTTCACTTAGAGACAAATAACCTACTCTCCAATAAACAATTTGGTTTCAGGAAAAACTATCCTGTAATCTGCAACTCTTACACTGCAAAAACATATGGACGACACAACTCGACCAGGGCAAAACAATAGACGCAATCTACATAGACTTCTGTAAAGCCTTTGATTCAGTGGTACACGACAAACTACTCCTAAAAATAAAATCCTATGGTATCTCTGGACAACTGAATAACTGGATAGAAGCATTCCTGTCAAACAGACAACAAATGGTCAAAATTGGGAGCGTCCTATCAAATCCAGTACCTGTCAATAGTGGTGTTCCCCAAGGCAGTGTTCTAGGACCAACTCTCTTCATACTCTACATAAACGACCTCTGTGATCATATTAAGAGCAATTGCGTTCTCTTCGCTGATGATGTAAAGCTGTTCAATACCACAGACAATACTGCTACCCTTCAAAAAGATCTTGACTATGTATCCGAATGGTCAAACAAATGGCAACTTCAAATCTCAACAAATAAATGCTCTGTCTTACATATTGGCAAAAAAATCAGAAAATAAAATACAAGCTGAATAGTCAAGATCTTGTTGATGACCCAAGCTCTGTAAAGGACCTTGGAATACTCACCTCTAATGATCTAAGTGCTAGAGCACACTGCAACTACATAGCCAAAAAGGCATTAAGAGTTGTTAACCTAATCCTACGTAGCTTTTTCTCTGGTAATATCACACTACTAACCAGAGCATACAAAACATTTGCTAGACCAATACTCGAATACAGTTCATCAGTCTGGAATCCACACTACGTATCTGATATTAGCACAATTGAGAAAGTCCAGAAATATTTCACAAGAAGAGTTCTCCACTCCTCTACTCGCTGTAGAATACCTTATGCCACCAGACTTGAAATTCTAGAACTAGAAAACCTTGAATTACGCCGTCTTCGGTCTGACTTAAGCATGGTATACAAAATCATACATTGCAATGTCCTACCTGTCAATGAATACTTCAGCTTCAACCATAACAACACAAGAGCACACAATAGATACAAACTCAAAGTAAACCGCACCAAACTTGATTGCAGGAAATACGACTTCAGCAATAGAGTGGTCAATGTCTGGAATACTCTACCCGACTCTGTAGTTTCTTCCCCAAACCCCAAAAACTTTAACCTTAGACTGTCTACTATTGACCTCACCCCTTTCCTAAGAGGTCTGTAGGGGCGTGCATAAGCGCACCAACGTGCCTACCGTCCCTGTCCTATTGTTTCTCTTATTCTTTTATTTTTCTTGTATGTAACCATTTCATGTATTCACAACTATGTATACATTTATACTTATTATCTTGTAAACAATTGGCAAATCAAATAAATAAATAAATAAAATAAAATATCTACAGACCCCTCACATCCCAGACATAAACTGTTTCAACTCCTTCCCTCAAAACGATGCTATAGAGCACTGCACACCAGAACAACTAAACACAAGGACAGCTTTTCCCTGAACGCCATCACTCTGGTAAACAAATAATTCCCTCAACACTGTCCAACTATTTACAAAGTCTGCACTACTATTACTATTAATCTTCTCATCACTCCTTATTACCCATCCCCTCCCACTTGTGACTGTATGACTGTAACTTTGTCGCTTGTATCCTTATGATTTATATTGATTGTTTCCTAGTAGGATTTGATTGCTTATTTGTACCCTGTGACTATTATTAAGTGTTGTACCTGATGATTCTTGGCTCTTGACGAATGTATCTTTTTTTTTATGTACACCGAGAGCATTTGCACCAAGACAAATTCCTTGTGTATCCAATCACACTTGGCTAATAAAGAATTCTATTCTATTCTATTCTATTCTATTCTATTCTATTCTATTCTATTCTATTCTATTCTATTCTATTCTATATTCTATTCTATATTCTATATTCTATATTCTATATTCTATTCTAGTCTATATTCTATTCTAGTCTATATTTTATTCTATATTCTATGTTCTACATTCTACATTCTATATTCTATATTCTGTTCTGTTCTATCCTAGATTGCACATAATTGCAAATCAAAATATATAGAGTGATAAATATATAGAGAAGTATATTATAACTATGGAGACAATAGGTATAAGTATGTTGTATGATATTCATTTTATTCACTTTTTCTATGGACTATACTGTATGAAAAAAGAGAAAAAATGGTCATAACTAGGATATATAACATCATGTCTATTTTAAAAAGGTGCTGATACAACCAGCATATCGTTGTTACAAAATTGAAATTGCGATGTAAAATGAAGGAAAATGCACAATAACATCAAAAAAAAAAATTTGAGCCCCAAATTTGTGTTGCTAAGCGAGACATTTGTGAATGCCCCATTTTATGACAGGATGCCAAAATATGCTGAAATATAACCAAGAAAGGGTTTTTTCCTCAATTTCTCAAAAATCTTGGGGAAAAAAAGCCGTTGGGGCCTGAAAATCACAGCCTATTTCTAAATTGCTGCAACGGTGAAGTCATCTGTAGCCAGAAGTCATGGGAAGGGAATCGCACAAAGGACCCAAACGTTACACACCCAAAGTTCACACACCACGCTCAAGTTTTGTTTTAACCGTTAACCGCAGTTGGTTGAACAAACCACGGTGGCATGATTCACACATATGTCATGCTAATGGGAGGGCAGACTAAGCCAAAAGCAAACCACATTTTTGGATGAGGGCGTGCGCGGTGCATGGAATCAAACCTGAGGGTGATACCGCATGTGCTCATCTACAAAACCCAGCTCTTATTCACCCCAGTGTAAATGCCAGTTTTAAATGCTGCAAAAAAAAATAATAATGATGCATTTTATTAACACAATGACCACACTGGCTTTGGGGGATTCAACCTGGAAATAAGGAGAGATTTTCTGACAGTGAGAACCATCAACCCATGGAACAGAAGTTGCCTTCGGAAGTTGTGGGAGCTTCATCCCTGGACGCTTTCAAGAAGAGACAGGACTGTCATCTGTCAGAAATGGTGTAGGGTCTCCTGCTTGGGGGTGGGATGGACTAGATGACCTACAAGGTCCCTTCCAACTCTGTTAATCTGTAAGAAGCTTTGGGAGAAGACAAGAGGCCCAAACAATTGGTTTGTCCGGTTTTCAGGAGTGTGTATTTAACACACCGCTTCGCTTCTCTGGGTTTTTTTCTTCTGATAGTCTTTGATTGTTTCATACCAAAAAAATGAGATGAAAACAATGAACTCGTGTTAGGGGAGAAAATGCACCTTGAGATGTTTTCAGTTCAGAACAGAACACGATAAGAGAGTTGGAAGGGACCCTTGTAGGTCATTTAGTCCAACCCCACTGCCCAAGCAGTTCAAAATGGATGTTGGTTTTAAGCGGATGATGAGAAATGATGAGATGGTAAGGAATAGCCGAGGAGAAGAATTGTGGCTTTTGGTTCCTGCAGAGTTTTCTGGTTTTAGTAAAGAGAAGGGCTTTAATTGTCTCAAATTTGGGGAATTGTCTATATATCTACATATTTCATTTGTTGAAATTAACATGGAGGAGAACAGGGGTGTCTACAGGACATCATCAATCAAGATGGAGGCTTTAATCAAACTTCCAGATGTTTTTTTAACACATGTTGCATGTTCTTCTTGACTTTTGAACCACACTTTCTCTACATTACAGGCGGAGAAGAAGGGAAAATATTAGAATTGTCCTACCAAGGATAAAACAATATACAGTATTGGTTTGTTTGTTTTTAAAATAATCTTTTTTTCTGTTTTAATCCAAACAATTAGCTAGAGGAAAACCCTTGACTGTGGGAGGCAAAAGAACAAAATCCACAAATATATATTATTTCAAAGCTAGGGGGGAAAAATCCAGATGTTTCTATTTCCCATTCCTTTTTTAAAAAACTTATGGTTTCTGAGCCTGGGGTAAACTCATAAACTTTACAAAGCGAAGTGCAATTTCACGTTTGCTCTTTGATCCAATCTAGAATTCCACCCACCCTACCTATGGAAAGGTTAAGTTAGACAACATATTTCTTTTCTTGTTCCACCCAACGAATGAGAACTGGCAGCTACATTTTATCTGACCTTTTGCTGGTATTTTGACTGGATGTACTCAAATTGCTGTTTTTCCCTGACTTCAGCTTCTGTGGCTCTTCCTCCTGTAAGTACAACATGAGATACAGAATTAAAACAGCAGCAATGTGGAAGTCACCCTAAATAAAGATTTAAAACAGCCGATATTCACAAACACATTAAATTGACACCCAAGCTTATTAAAATACAAAAAAAAAAAAAAAAAACACACCCCAGGGTCAAATCTGAGCCACAGATCTCCACCGGGCTCCAAAAATGGTAAGTCCCATGTGCATTGCAATGTTCCAGAATTCAGAATGTAGACACCCTATTCCTTACATGAAGAGTGCTAAGCATTTATGTTATTTTCATTATTTTAAAAATCCCCTTCTCACCCATTTTGAGTATAAAACTAGATGAGGGTGTTGGAAGAAAGTATCCTCCTGGGTTCAGCTCCAAGTGGGGGGAAAAGACACTGGAAACAGAGAGGCTGTTTGGAAAGATGGTTTAATGGTGGACAGGACCACATGGCTTGGAGCTCCAAAGTGAAAAGGATGATCAGATGCTCCAAGATGTTGGGTGAAGGAAAAGAAGGGAAGAGATGCTCAGAGACCCTTAGTTTTATACCCTCACTTGGACCCCATCTTAGTGCTTCCTGTTCCTGTGTAAGAAATGTATCCCGTTCGCTGTCAGACTCCCAGGGGTGGGGGTCTTAGCTAACTTTGCAGGCTTTGTCTGGACCACATGGCTTCACCTGAGTGCTGGCTGATGCAATCTCATCACTCCTTATCAGCCATCCCCTCCCATTTGTGGCTGTAGGACTGTAACCTTGTCGCCTGTATCCTTACGATTTATATTGACTGTTTCCTAGTAGGATTTGATTGCTTATTGTACCCTATGACTGTCATTAAGTGTTATCCCTGATGATTCTTGACTCTTGACGAATGTCTCTTTTCTTTTATGTATACTGAGAGCATTTGCACCAAGACAAATTCCTTGTGTGTCCTATCACACTTGGCCAATAAAAATTCTATTCTATTCTATTCTATTCTATTCTATTCTATTCTATTCTATTCTATTCTATTCTATTCTATTCTGTTCTACATTCCAATATTCTATTCTATTCTATTCTATTCTATTCTATTCTATTCTATTCTATTCTATTCTATTCTACATTCCAATATTCTATTCTATTCTATTCTATTCTATTCTATTCTATTCTATTCTATTCTATTCTAATTCTATTCTTCATCCCAATATTCTATTCTATTCTATTCTATTCTATTCTATTCTATTCTATTCTATTCTATTCTATTCTATTCTATTCTATTCTAGTTATTGCATTCTAATTTTAGGGCATTCCAATGTTACGATCAGTGGGTTACCATAAAAGCACCTGCTTACTTACTTCATAACTTTCTACCAGAGGTGGTATTCAGCAGGTTCTGACCAGTTCTGGAGAACCGGTAGCGAATACGTTGAGTAGTTTGGAGGACCAGCAAATCCCACCTCTGACTGGCCCTGCCCCCATCTATTCTCCGCCTCCCATTGAGTCCCAGCTGATCAACTGGATCTTTTTGAGTTGCCCTGCACAGGAGAACGGAGCTGGAAAGCAGGTTAGCGGGGTGGGGTGGGAATGGGGATTTTTGCAGCCCACCAAGCCAAGCCATGCCCACAGAACCGGTAGTAAAAATATTTTGAATCTCACCACTGCTTCCTACCATTTCAAAGCAATCTTAATTGAACAAGTTGACATTGATCCAGAATTACTACTGCAATTTGATCAAGAATTTCCATAAAGATTATTTTTTTTTAAATTATACCATTATTCTTCAGGACATCCTTATTCACAAAAAGGCATTTTTAATGTTCCGCTTTCATCGGATTCAATAGATTGGCATTCTGCCAGTTAAAAGTACGTTGGTCGCTTTGCAAACTCTTCGAGCATTTTTTATTCCACAGATATATCAAAATGGAAACTTCATTAACCTCAGAGTTAAAAGGGATGACGGGGGAATAAAAGACTGGTAAACTTTTAAACTTTCTTACAACAACACTGTTTTCCATTTCCAACAACCAATCTGCAAAATACGGTCTGACTTTTTCAGGATTCAATTTTTTTTAAAAAAAATCAACATGACATACTTCGTGAAAGACATGGAAATGTTCGTTCCTCTTCCATTTTCTCCTGACTTACCTAATTTCTGAGGTTTCAAGCTAATTGGGCCTGTTTTTTGCCGGGCCTTCCATTTTGTCCAATTTTCTAGCTCTTTATTAGCAACTAAAAAACACAACAGAAACAAAAACAGAACTCATTAGAAATCCAGAATATGTATGTATGTATGTATACACACACACACCATTTTTCACAGGACCGTTGCAACATCCCCATAGTCACGTTATCAAAATTCAAACAGAATTTTCAGATAATCAGAGTTGGAAGGGATCTTGTAAGTCATCTAGTCCAACCCCACCCACCCAAGTGGGAGATCGTATACCATTTCTGTCAGAGAGGACAGTTTTTCCCCCAACTCCATCACTCTGCTAAACAAATAATTCCCTCAAAACTGCCCAACTATTTACAAAGTCTGCACTACTATTAATCTTCTCATCACTCCTTATCACCCCTCCCCTCCCACTTGTGACTGTATGACTGTAACTTTGTCGCTTGTATCTGTAGAGTTGTAATTGCAGGAATATTCCAATCTCGGATGGCAAACCTCAGATAAAGAATGTTTCCAAGCAAATACAACTCAGGTAAACAAAGTCACTAATTTAAAGGAGGATTAGAGAGAAGAAGTAAACATATGTTAGACTTTAACTAGAGGTAATTAATTGTATGGATTACTGTGCTAAACAGTAACCAAAGTTAAGCAGTAACCAAAGTTAACCAGTGATGGAGGATAACTAAAAATGTGTATAAATGCAAGACTAGACTCCAATAAAGATCATCATGATTCAGTTGTTCATGATCAAACAACTGGACTGCCTCGTCATTACAACAGTATCCTTACTATTTATGTTGACTGTATCTTAGTATGATTTGATTTCTTATTGTACCCTATGACTGTTACTAAGTGTTGTACCTGATGATTCTTGACTCTTGGTGAATGTCTCTTTTCTTTTATGTACACTGAGAGCATTTGCACCAAGACAAATTCCTGGTGGTTCCAATCACACTTGGCCAATAAAGAATTCTATTCTATTCTGTTCTGTTCTGTTCTGTTCTGTTCTGTTCTGTTCTTATATATGGCAAACTTTTTCGCACAGTCAGATGAATACCTACTACTATGTTAACAAACTACCCAACCCAACCAACTTACTTCTTTGCAACTCTTTCCTCCTTGCTGGATTCGGAGGGATGACAAGGTAGGCGCCCGAACTAGGGACAAAACAAAAGAGACAGGGATTCATCAGATAGGTAAGTTACATCTACAGTGTTCCTATATGACCATTTTTATTGGTGTGTTTTTTTCAAAATATACAAAAGAAAAATTAAAAAAATAGTAGTGGAAAACTAGGAAAAAGGGGAGGGAAAAGAGATATAGTGTAGAGGAGGAGGAAGAGGACTGTGGGGTCCTCGGTGCTCTCTGAGCTTGTTTGTTTTCTTGCAGACATTTCATGACCTAACTAGGTAGCACCATCAGTGCTAGAAGGAGAGGAGGGTTTGTAGAGAGGAGGAGGAGGAGGACTTGGGGTCCTTGGTGCTCTCTGAGCCTGCTTGTTTCTTGCAGATGTTTCTTTACCCAAACTTGGTAACATCTTCAGTGCTAGAAGGAAGTTGGTTTGCAGAGAGGAGGAGGAACAGGACGACGACTGTGGGGTCCTTGGTGCTGTCTGAGCTTGTTTGTTTTCTTGCAGACATTTCATTGCTCAACTAGGAAGCTTCTATGCATTGATAATGTTGCCTAGTTGGGTAATAAAACATCTGCAAGAAAACAACCAAGGTTGGTATTAATACCAACTCTGCCCAGCAAATGATTATAAGAGGTTCTTCTTCGGGCTGTTTTAATTTCCCAAACTAACACAAACCATCATCCCTCTCACTCAACTCCCAACACCACAACCAGCTGTCTTTGCTCAGCTTTTATAGCCAACAACTGCTGGTCTTAAAGGGACAGGGCACCCACAGTCCAAGTGCCAGCCCGTTTGAAGGAACCTTATCCTTTCACAGAAACGCTCCTCCCCCCCTTTTTTTTTAAATCAACAGCTCCCCAAAAATGTCTTTGGAGGAGAATCATTTGGGTCACAGTTGTCTCAAAGAGACAACTTTTCAACAGATGAAGTTTCTTGGATGAGAAGCAAGGATCTTTGTGTCGTTTCACAAGGAAAAAAAAAACCCAGCCCAGGTGCCTTTGGGGAGAAACATATTTTGAGACAGCTCCCAAGATAATGTCACTTACTGCTCTTGTGAACTCTCCAAATTTGGTTCTCTGTAGCCTTCTTGGGGTGAGCAGCCCAGCCCGGCTCTCCTGCAGCCTTTTTGGGGTAAGTAGCAGTCCAGCCCTGCTTTCCTGCAGCCTTTTGGGGGTGAGGAGCCCAGCCCTGCTCTCCTGCAGCCTTTTGGGGTGAGGAGCAGTCCAGCCCTGCTCTCCTGCAGCCTTTTTGGGGTGAGGAGCAGTCCAGCCCTGCTCTCCTGCAGCCTTTTGGGGGTGAGGAGCAGCCCAGCCCGGCTCTCCTGCAGCCTATTTGGGGTAAGTAGCAGCCCAACCCTGCTCTCCTGCAGCCTTTTTGGGGTGAGCAACCCAGCCCTCCTCTCCTACAGCAGCCCATATCTCCACAATTCATGGTTCTTGGTTGGGAAAGACACGCCTGCTTTCTCCTGAGCCTTGCCTGTTGCTTAGAGGGACACCTCTACCTTCCTTCTCCCCTGCACACACCTGCGTAGGAGTTTGCGCCAAAAAAAACACCCCCTTCTTTTCAAGGATTGGTTCTCCTTTGAACTTCCTGCTGGGTTTGCTCTTAAAGAGGAAGAGGACTCAATCAAGGAGCATGTTTGTAGCTCAGGAAGGGTTGAAATGAGGGGTCCTTGGTGCTTTTTTCAATCAGAATAGAGCTGGAAGGGACCTTGGAGGTCTTCTAGTCCAGCCCCCTGCTCAAACAGGAGACCCTAGACCAGAGTTCTCCAAACTTGGCAACTTTGTGGACTTCATCTCCCAGAATTCTCTAGCCAGCTATGCTATTCCAGCTATTCCAGCCAGCAATTCTGGGACTTGAAGCCCACAAGTCTTTTTTTAAAAAAAACGTTTTTATTTTTATAACAAAAACAACAAATAAAACCATCTTCCAGTTCAACAGTGTGTTGGTTGGGTACATATAGCTTGTGCACACAATATTATCATACATTTCTCACTTGTTTATATTCATAAATGTTCTAATCAACATTTTATATCATATTGGTCAATTATTGTATTATCATTAGCCTTATATTTATTGTTTGTCAAGAATATATTTCATCCTTATTAAATATTCATTTTCTGACTCATTCAAAATCAACCGGTTATAGTATGTTATTACTATATTCCAGTTATTTGCTCTTCTGTCTAACCATTCATAAAATACATTCCAAATCTTATAATACTGTTTAAGCCCACAAGTCTTAAAGTTGCCAGGTTTTTGGGGACCCAATCTCTTCTTAAATGCTTCCAGTGATAGAGCACCCACAACTTCTGGTGGCAAGCAGTTCCACTGGTTACTTGTTCTCATTGTTAGGAAGTTTTTTTCCTTAATTCCAGGTTGCTTCTCTCTTTGATTCGTTTCCATCCATCCTTTCTTGTCCTGCCTTCTGGGATTTGGGAAAATGTTGACTTCCTCATCTTTGTGGCAGCTCCTCAAATACTGGAAAACTGATATCCTGTCACCCCTAATCCTTCTTTTCTCTTAGCCAAACCTAAATCCTGCAACAGTTCTTCATATGTTTTTGTCTCCAGGGTCTTTAATCACCTTAGTTGCTCTTCTTTGCACTTTTTCCAAAGTCTCAACATCTCCCTTTGTAATGTGGTGACCAAAATTGGATGCAGCCCCTCAAATACTATGATGTCACCCCCTAGTCTTTCTTTTCTCTAGCCAGATCCAATTCCTGCAACCGTTTGTCATACATTTTAGTCTCCAGGCCTTTAATCATCTTAGGTTGCTCAGAGTTGCTCTTCTCTGAGCTTTGGTTGTTTTCTTGCAGATGTTTCATGACTCAAAACTACAGCATCACTGCTAGAACTACTGATATCACCTAATTTTGGGTTACAAAAGATCTGCAAGAAAACCACCAAGCTCAGTGACCACCAAGGACCCCACAGATGTTCAAATCGAATAACAGAGTTGAAAGGGAACTCAGAGGTCTTTTAGTCCAGGGGTCGCCAACCTTTTGGACCTCAGGGACCACCAAACTCATCATTTTAAATCCCGCGGGCCAGAGACCCTAGGAAAATCCCAAAAAGGTCTGCAGGAAGATTCCCCACCCCGTTTTCCTACCGATCGATCGTTCTTTATTTGGGATCGCAGGATATCGTCTCCAGCTCCGTTCTCAGGGGGGGAGAGAGAGAGAGAGAGAGACTTTTGGCTTCATGCAAGGAAAGCAGCAGAAGCAGCAGAAGTCTTTCTTTCTCTCCCTCAAACTCCACCAGAAATGAGTCTTTGTGAGACTTGTCATGCTGGCGCAGCCTCTTGGAGCAGGAGGCCTTGTCCCAAAGACTCATTTCTGGCGGAGTTTGGGGGAGAGAAAGAAAGACTTTCACTGCTTTTATTGCATGCATCCAAAAGCAGCAGAAGAAGGAAGCGGAAAGAAGCAGCCCAGACGAGGCGCGTGGGGTTAGTGGGGCAAGTCCCCCACTCTGCCCTTTCCCCCCTCCCCTCACTCCCTCGTGTTGTTCGTAATGCAAGCAACGCAAGCCTTGTGTCCCCACGGGCCATGTGGCAGCGCAGCCTTGTGTTCCTGCACAGCCTGGATTAATTGCTTTGGGGGTGACATTTTCTGCGGACCACCAACATTTTCTTGCAGGCCACTAGTGGTCCCCGTCCCACTGGTTGGCAACCACTGTTCTATTCTAACCCCCTGTAAAAAAGGAGTGTGGCAGTTTTAGCCATGATTTTTTTTCCCTTGTATTCCCTTTCGCCAAACCCAGTTTATGCCATATTTATTTTGGGCCAGGCTGGAAGGGAGTGAGTTATCCTGCCTCAATAGATGTTTTCCCCTTATTTATTTATTTTTTTGGCTTGGTCTGAGGGAAGTCTCAAGGCGTAGAAAACTGGTTCAGTTCTCCTTTCCCTTGGAGAGCAATCAGGATAATAAATGGGAGATGGAAACGAGGAAGCGGGAATATAGATTGGCAAGTGGGGACTGCTAATTTCACACTGGTTAGGTCTCCATTGGAAGCCAACGTATTGCAGCAGTGGAGGTTGTAGTGTATTCAAATATAGACTTCTAATACTTCATTCCTATTGGTTAGTTAACACAGCGTAACGATTGGTTAAGAACAACGGGTTCCGATTGGCCGCATAAGTGGCGGGAAGTTTAAACACACGCCATTGGTTGCGAGCCGCGAGCTGCCGCTATAAAAAGGGCTGCCGTGGCTCAACTTCAGTTGAAGTTACTGGTTGCTTATAAAGAGCTGGTTTCAACTCCGGTATTCGAGTCTGCTTTGTCCTGGCGATAGAACGAAGGTTTTAAAGTAGGATTCTCCAAGTCCTAGTCCTCCCTTAGATCCAGAAGCCAGCTTGGGTGGCTTTAGCACCATCCCGCTCTCTCAAAAGCAAAAGGCAGGACGGTGCAATGGTGAAGGGACTGCTGGATTAAATCAATCGAGCAGAATAGAGCTGGATGGAACCTTGGTGGTCTTCTAGTCCAACCCCCCCCTGCTCAAGGCTTCCACTGATGGAACACCCACACTTTCTGGTGGCAAGCAGTTCCACTAGTTAATTGTCTTCACTGTGAGGAAGTTTCTCCTTAATTTCAGGTTGCTTCTCTCCTTGATTAATTCCCATCCGTTGCTTCTTTGTCCTGCCTTCAGGTGCTTTGGAAAATCAGTTGACCTCCTCTTCTTTGGGGCAGCCCCTCAGATATTGTTGTTAGTCGCAAAGTCGTGTCTGATCCATCGTGACCCCATGGACAACGTTCCTCCAGGCCTTCCTGTCCTCCACCATCTTCTGGAGTCCATTTAAGCTCACATCTACTGCTTCAGGGACTCCATCCAGCCACCTCCTTCTCTGTTGTCCCCTTCTTCTTCTTCTTTTGCCCTCCATCGTTCCCAGCATTCGGCTCTTCTCCAGGGAGTCCTTCCTTCCTTCTCATGAGGTGGCCAAAGTCTTTGAGTTTCCTCTTTAGGATCTGGCCTCCTAAAGAGCAGTCAGGGTTGATCACCTCTAGGACTGACCGGTTGGATCGCCTTGCCATCCAAGGGACTCGCAGGAGTCTCCTCCAGCACCAGAGTTCAAAGGCCTCCATTCTTTGGCGCTGCACCTTCCTTATGGTCCAACATTCACAGCCATATATTGCAACTGGGAACACCAGAGCCTTGACTCCGTGCACTTTTGTTGGCAGGGGGATGTCTCTGCTTTTTAGGATGCTGTCTAGAGTTGCCATAGCTTTCCTCCGCAGGAGCAAGCGTCTTTTGATTTCTCAGCTGCAGTCCCCATCTGCGGTGATCTTGCATTCCAGGATTGAAATATTTGAAATTCAGATATTGAAATACTGGAAGACCGCTATTAAGTCCCCCTAACCCTTTCTTTTCTCTAGATCAGCCATCCCCAAATCCCCACTCCTTTAACCTCAAACTATCCACTATTGACCTCACCCCATTCCTAAGAGGTCTGTAAGGGGCGTGCATAAGTGCACCATCGTGCCTCCCATCCCTGTCCTATTGTCCCCATTTATTCGTACCTATCTCCTGTATTCTTACTCATGTTTATACTTAGACCTATTATCTTGTAAGCGATTGACAAATCAAATAAATAAACCAAATAAAATATAAAAGAAGGAAGGAAGAGGGAAGGAAGGAGAACAGAGAAGGGAAAGGAAGGAAGGAGGAGGGAGGAAGGGGGAAGGAAGGAGAACAGGGAAGGGGAAGGAAGGAAGGAGAGAAAAGAATGGAGGGAGAAGAGAAAAAAAGGAAGGGAGCAGGAGGAAGGAAGGAAGGAAGGAAGGAAGGAAGGAAGGAAGGAAGGAAAGGAAAGGAAAGGAAAGGAAAGGAAAGGAAAGGAAAGGAAAGGAAAGGAAAGGAAAGGAAAGGAAAGAGAGAGAATACCCACTCCTAAGAGGTCTGTGGGTGTGCATAAGTGCACCATCGTGTCACCGTCCCTGTCCTATTGTCCCCATTTATTTGTACCTATCTCCTGTATTCTTACTCATGTTTATACTTATACCTATTATCTTGTAAGCGATTGACAAATCAAATAAATAAACCAAATAAAAAATAAAAGAAGGAAGGAAGAGGGAAGGAAGGAGAACAGAGAAGGGAAAGGAAGGAAGGAGATAAAAAGGAGGGAGGGAGGAAGGAAGGAAGGAAGGAAGGAAGGAAGGGGGAAGGAAGAAAGGAGAGAAAAGAATGGAGGGAGAAAAAAAAAGTAAGAAGTAAGAGAAGGAAGAAGAAGGAAGGAAGGAAGGAAAGGAAAGGAAAGGAAAGAGAGAATACCCACTCCTAAGAGGTCTGTAAGGGGTGTGCATAAGTGCGTGACCATCGTGTCTACCGTCCCTGTCCTATTGTCCCCATTTATTCGTACCTATCTCCTGTATTCTTACTCATGTTTATACTTAGACCTATTATCTTGTAAGCGATTGACAAATCAAATCAATCAATCAATCAATAAAAATGTTTTAATCTCCAGGACGTTAATGGAATACGCGGGGAGACCCAGCCAAAGTAAAAACTTGGACCAGGTACCCTCTTCTCTGCTCAGATTTCACAGTGCTTAAAAAAAATATCAACCGTTATAATCAGGGGTGGGGTTCAAATTTTTTAACAACCGGTCCTGTGGGTGTGGCCAAGTGGGCGTGGCCATGTGACTGGGTGGGCGTGCCTTGTTTTGCAGCAAACCCCCCCCCCCCATGCTCCCATTTTTTTTAACCTTCTGGGCCGCAGGGAAACCTCTTGGGCGAAGCAATAAGACAGCGAGAGGGATCCGGGCACAGCTGATCATCTGAACAGCTGATCGTCAGGAGAGGGGGAAAAAGAAATACCTTAAGGAGTGACTGGGCGGGAGTGAATGCTGATTATTTTCCTCTTTGGCAGCTAACAAACTCTTTTGAATTTATTTCATGTCTTGTAACTTTTGGTCAGCCTCGCTTTAAAATATTTTTTCTTTCCTGTGTTTATTTGGTGTGAATACATGAATCCTCCCTAAATAATGAATAGGGAGGATGAGAGTCGGAGGAAACATTAAGTAATAGTTTTAGAGTGAAGGAGATTTTAAAGAAGAGATTGGACGACCATTTCTCTGAAACGGTACCGGGTTTCCTGCTTGAGCAGGGGGTTGGACTAGATGATCTCCAAGGTCCCTTCCCAAGCTCCGTTATTCAGTATGTTTTGCTTTTAGAGTTACAATGTGCTAACTTACCAAAACTGAATATTTTGTATCATATGGGCAGGGGGGTTGGACTAGATGACCTATAAGGTCCCTTCCAACTCTGATTATCTGTTATCTGTTATCATGTTAGTTTTACTCAGGGGTGGGTGGCAAATTTGTTTATTCTTATCACATAAAAGTTGGTTTCAAATTCTTTTGCTTAGGCTGCCCTGAGCTACAGGAAAGCAAAGCTCACCTGGTCCTCTGAATTTTCTCTGAGTTTTTAGTTTGCTTCACTTCTTGAATCAACGGCAGTAGCAAATTTGGGGTTTTTTGAATGGACATCCAGTTGCTCCTAAATACCAGTATTCAAAACCCAAGAGGCTGGTTGTGCCAGAATTGGTGGCATCATCTCTCTTCAAACTGCCACTTTTTTTTCTAACCGTTGAATTCCCCATTGCCAATATTCTGTTTAGAACAGCATGGCTGGCTGGGGAATTCTGGGAGTTGAAGTCCACACATCTTAAAGTCGCCAAAATGGAGAAACACTGGAGCAGAAGTTTGAAAAGAGGGGAATTCTCTCTCTCTCTCTCTCTCTCATCTCTCTCTCTGTCTCTATCATCTATCTATCTATCTATCTATCTATCTATCTATCTATCTATCTATCTATCTATCTATCTATCTATCTATCTATCTATCATCTATCTATCTCTATCTCTATGTATCTATAATCTTCCTATCATTATCTATCTATCTATCTATCTATCTATCTATCTATCTATCTATCTATCTATCTATCTATCTATTATCTATCTATCTATCTATCTATCTATCTATCTATCTATCTATCTATCTATCTATCTATCTATCTATCTCTCTCTCTCTCTCTCTCTCTGTCTCTCTCTCTCTCTCTCTCTATCTATCTATCTATCTATCTATCTATCTATCTATCTATCTATCTATCATCTATCTCTCTCTCTCTCTCTCTCATCTATCTATCATCTCTCTCTCTCTCTCTCTCTGTCTCTCTTCTATCTATCTATCTATCTATCTATCTATCTATCTATCTCTCTATCTATCTATCTATCTATCATCTATCTAATCTCTCTCTCTCTCTCTCCTCACCTACCTACCTACCCACCTACAGACTTTATACTGTTCTCCTTTGCAGGCTGGTATTGCATTGGTCATGCCACAAGAATAATATATTCCTCCTGGAAAATGGAGGTACTCGGATAACAGATAATCAGAGTTGGAAGGGACCTTGTAGGTCATCCAGTCCAACCCTCTGCCCGAGCAGGAGACCCTACACCACCAGTCCTCGACATACAGCCCCAACGGAGCCCCAACTTTCTGTTTTTAAGTGAGACGTTTGTGAAGTGAGTTGTGTGACCCATTTTGTTAGCTTTCTTGCTCTGGTTGCTAAGCGAATTGCTGCAGTGCTTAAGTTAGTAACACCTTTGCTAAGTAAATCTGGCTTCCTTGTTGGTTTTGCTTGTCAGAATGTCGCTAAAGGTGATCACATGACCCCAGGATGCTGCAAGAATTCTTCATGCTCCAAATCTGTTTTCCCTTGAACAGTGATTTACAAGATTTAATTAGCAATAAAAATATACTAAATATTCTGAATGGTATTCATGGACTCTGCAGGGGGTGGGATTAGAAGACCTCCAAGACCTCTCCCAACTATGTTATTCTATCCTATTTTCTATTATTTTGTATATTTTGTATATATTCTATTCTATTTCTATTCTGTTCTGTTCTGTTCTGTCCTGTCCTGTTCTATTCTATTCCATTCCATTCTATTCTTATTCCCGTCAATATTTCTATTCTATTCTACTCTACTCTAATTACTCTGCATTTACTCCAGGTATTGTTGCCCAGCAGAAGAAACTCCCTGTTTGATTCAGGATATAAATGTAGACAGAAAACACCTCCTTTTATTGGCAATAATATGGGAAAAAGGTTGTCTCGGGTCTTTTGCAGTGTTTTTTTTTTAAATTTAGCCTACATTCTGGGAATTTCTGATGATCTCCCACTCAAGAACTAACCACACCTGACTTTGTATCCATTCCTAAGGTCAACCAAGGCTAACTTTGCTGACAATTGGGGCTTCTCATAGGTGAGACTGAGACCCCGGCTCTCAGCATGCCATGGCGAAGTCTACTTCGTTCATGCTTTTGCATGCTTTTGGCACTAGGCCAAGCCATTATATTTTCCCCCAATTCAAGTTTTATTTTAAATTAAAAGATTTATTTTCCTTAAAAAAAAAGACATTTTACAATATTAAATCGTGCACTATTTCAAATGGGTAGATCGATCTATCAATCTATCTACCTACCTATCTACCTACCTACCTACCTACCCATCTCTAACTACCTACCTACCTATCTTCTAATCTATCATCTATTTCTATATCTATCATCTATCTATCAATCATTTATCTATCATCTATTTGTCTGTCTGTCTGTCTCTGTCTGTTCGTCCGTCCGTCCATCCATCCATATCATCTATCTATCTATCTATCTATCTATCTATCTATCTATCTATCTATCTATCTATCTATCTATCTATCTATCTATCTATCTCTTCAATTGTTCTATCATCTGTCATTCCTCTGTGTCTGTCTGTCTACCTATTTCTTCAATTTATCTATCATCTATCATTCCTCTGTCTGTCTCTCTCTCTTATCTCTCTCTCTTCAATTTATCTATCATCCATCATTGTCTGTCTGTCTATCTCTATCTATCTATCTATCTATCTATCTATCTATCTATCTATCTATCTATCTATCTATCTATCTATCTATCTATCATCTATCTATCATCATCTATCTATCTATCTATCTATCTATCTATCTATCTATCTATCTATCTATCTATCTATCATCTCTTCAATTGATCTATCATGTCATTCCTCTGTGTCTGTCTGTCTGTCTCTATTTCTTCAATTTATCTATCATCTATCATTTCTCTGTCTGTCTCTCTCTCTCTTATCTCTCTCTCTCTTCAATTTATCTATCATCCATCATTGTCTGTCTGTCTATCTATCTGTCTGTCTGTCTGTCTGTCTGTCTATCTATCTGTCTGTCTGTCTGTCTATCATCTATTTATCCATCCATCCATCCATCTGATTGATACACACGCACATGTCTAATTGTGCTTAGAACCAACCATCCTGGGCAAATGGATCAGAATGATTACAAATGTGTCTTCAAATATTCATTTGCATTTAAATGGGTTCAAACAATTTATTACAGAGAAGACTAGGAATAAAGGAAAGATTGTTAACGTAATTGGTGTTTTTAATTGGTGTTGGTAATTTATATTAATCTAAATGGGTAATTTAATTGGTTTTAAGACAACACATTCTAAAGTTTAGAATGTGTTGTCTTAAAAATCAGTGAAATTGCCCATTTAATTTAAATGAATCTAAATAGGAATAGAACGTAAACAAATTGGTTTCTGCAACCAGACGTCATAAGGAAAGGCAGCAGTCCTGGCATTCTAAGTCACGTCCAGCTTCACATTCTGCTACTGCGCACGCGCGATATCATCAGGCAAAATCGCATTCCAAGGGGAGAGGGCGCCCGAAATCGCAGGCAGACTTTCACAGTCATTAATTTTGTCCTTTCTGACCTTCCGTAGGTCGTTCTTTTTCTTGGGCTAACTACGATGGAGCGGTTCGGAAGTTCCACGGAGTCTCTTCGCTACGCGGAGTACGTAGGCCGGAGCGGCGGCGGCAGCAGCAGCAGCAGCAGCCAAGGGCCGGACATCAACTACGGGCTGGTCAGTGTCGGAGGTTGCGGGGCTTCCGTAGAAAGAGAGCAGCGGCCTAACGTTCAAAACATGACAGTTGCTAGTCTCTTGTGAGCATGCGTAGTGGTGTCTCTGAAGCGGCTTGGAGACTGCGTTGCCGGCGCCGAGCAACGGGCCAGCAGAGCGCTTTCTTTGGCGCATGCGCATAGGGCTTCATTTACTCTTTCAATTCTGTCTCAGTGGGATCTTGGTGCTGAAGTCAGAGAGCAGAATTTTTCTATTAATAAACAAGAGTTATCTTCCAATGAAGATTCAAAGGGGATAATAGTAGGATTGAAGTGTTTCAGATTTATTATATTTTGCTTTAAAAAAAAAGAAGCAATGCCAGAATCAGGTCTGGTTGAAAGGTGGATGGGAGACCACCAGGCGATGCCCAGATGGGGAAATTAAAAAAAAAAAACCTTCCCAAAGAGGGTGACCATTTCTGTATTTGTGGATGGTAACTACACCGCTTATGAGTTGCCCCTGCTGGCATAGAGATCAAGTATAAACAATTAGTTTAGTTTATTGTCATTGCACCTCGTACAACAAAATTAAATAATATAATTTAATATAATTTATATTATAAATTATAATATAATTTATTATAAGGCAGCACGGTCATTGAAGTCTTATATTAAACTTTACACACATACAAAAGACCCATTCTTTGTATGTATAATTGCTGTTGGTTGCCTTTTCTTCTCCTAGTACCTTTATAACTTTCTTTTATTAAATAAATTGTTACAATTGGCAAGTTTGGCTGGTCTCAGAAAGCAAAACAGGGTCAGATATACTTCACTGGATGTGGAGGCTTGATTGGGGGATGTTGAAAACAATCATTTTATAGGAGAATTGTACAATTGCAAAATTGTAATGTTTCAAAAAGCACTAAAGGATATCCATCTAGTCTCTGGGACTAAAGGTCTGTTGTGAGATGATTAGAGTTGATCCTTCTCTTTCTTTCTTCTTTCCTTCCATCTTTTTCTTCTTTCTTTCATCTTCCTTCCCTTTCTTTCTTCTTTCTTCCCTTTCATTTTTTCTTTCTTTCTTTCATCTTCCTACCTTCTTTCTTTCTTTCTTCTTTCCTTCCTTCCATCTTTTTCTTCTTTCATCTTTCTTCCTTCCATCTTCTTTCTTTCTTTCTTTCTTTCTTTCTTTCTTTCTTTCTTTCTTTCTTTCTTTCTTTCTTTCTTTCTTTCTTTCTTTCTTTCTTTCTTTCTTTCTTTCCTTCCTTCCTTCCTTCCTTCCTTCCTTCCTTCCTTCCTTCCTTCCTTCCTTCCTTCCATTTTTTCTTTCTTTTCTTTCATCTTCCTTCCTTCCTTCTTTCTTTCTTCTTTCCTTCCATCTTTTTCTTTTTTCTTTCTTTCATCTTCCTTCCTTCCTACTTTCCTTCTCCTTTTTTTCATCTTCCTTCCTTCTTTCCTTCTCTTTCTTTCTTCTTTCCTTTCTTCCATCTTTTTCTTCCTTTCTTTCATCCTTCCTTACTTCCTTCCTTCCTTCCTTCCTTCCTTCCTTCCTTCCTTCCTTCCTTCCTTCCATCCATCCATCCATCCATCCATCCATCCATCCATCTTTTTTCTTTCATTTCCCAGTTTTATTTCAAGCAGCAGGAAAAAAAACCTTCAGTTTATGTATGCCTAAGGAATTTTGTGTCAAGGGGCTGAATATTGTCTGTGATGTAGCATTTGAAAATCCGGTTAAAACGAGCCTGGCCCAAAATAATGTAGTCGAAGCAACCAAATCCATTTCTTTTCTCTTTCTTTGCCTTACCATTCATTCTTTCTCTGATCTTTGACAGCTCACCTGTAGCTTGCCAATGATTCTGCTGGAAATTTTTGCATTATTTCATAGGGACAGATGTACTTTTTTTTTTCCTTTTCATTTCCAAAGAGATTGTCCTGTTAATTTATTGCAAAGATAGCCAAAAAGAAAAAAGAAAAAAGGATCTGGCGAGGTGAATTCCAGAAAAATTAATGATTAAAAATGGGTTAATCCTTCAGATGCCTCTAAGCTCTTTTTAAGCCTCTAAGCTCTTTTTAAAGCATTTTTTAAGAAATCATGAACTTTTTCCAAGAGGCACGTCTTTTTAAAATGCATCAAAACTTTCCACAATTATTTGATTGCTTTACACCACAAACATAGGAAAACCTTATGATTTAGTTGAGTTTACTTTATTGCAAAGGTCACCAACCTTTTGGATCTCAGGGACCACCAAACTCATAATTTTAAATCCCGGGGACCACTAATATGATTTTTGACTGACGGTGGTTTGCTGACTTTTTTTTTTTTAATATGGGGAAAAGAGCTTGATTTGAAGTAATGGAATAAAGTGCTTCTTTGTTTTCCCCTATAGGAAAGTTCCTTCATTATGTCGATTTCTCAGGAAGGCTTTCTGTGATAATTTACGGCTGTGCCAGAATAATTTATAAGGAATTGGGTAATGAAAATGCCGGTCCCCAATTAAAATACGGTGACTGCATATTTTATGAATGCATTACAGGACTGCATGCAAAGTTTTGAAAGTGATTAAACGTGCGCAAATATGTTAATTCATGTTATTTTTAGTAATAAGGGGCCTTCTTATGGCTATTGTATAAAGCAAATGGGTGCATTTTTCTCTATTGCCTTTCAAAAACCAACTGGACATTTGCAATTTGAGAGAGAGAATTGTCGGTGCTTCCTAAAAATTTATCCTAGGGAGCTATCCCAAAAGTGTTTTTTCAGAAGGCAACTGGACGTTCCTTTTTTACTTTGAAGTCGTTTCGCTTCAGATCCAAGAAGCTTCTTCAGTTCTCGAGAACAGTTCTCCAGAACTGAAGGAAGCTTCTTGGAGGAGAAGCGAAACGTCTTCAAGAAAAGCAAAGAAAGAATCTCCATAGACACCCCTAGAGAGCTAGTTTGGTGTAACGGTTAAAGCATCAGACTAGAAACTGGGAGATTACAGGGACTTGTCAACTGCAGTTAATACCATTGAAAGGAAAGAAAAAGGACCAGTATTTTATCTTTCCTTCCAGCCACAGAAAAAAAATGTCCCTCTCTCAACATTGATGAAGTAGGGAGGATGTGTGGCCTAAAATTATCCAGTGGTAGCCATCCATCCAGAGCTAAGAGTAGACTTGAACTTGGCTCTCTTGAATCCTATTGGAAGATCATTAAAGGGAGATCCAACCCAGAAGGAAGGATAAATTTTCTGACCATGGGAAGAGTTAATCAGTGGAACCGCTTGCCTCCAGGAGTTGTTGGGTGCTCGATCGCTGGAAGTTTTCAAAAATAGATTGGACGACCATTTGACCAGGATGATATAAGGTCTCCTGATTTGACCAGGGTGTTGGACTAGAAGACCTCCAAGGTCCCTTCCAAGTCTGTCATTCTTTTCTTCTGGCTGTGGAATCGTGAGGGGCTGAAGTCCCTCCTAGAAGTCAAAGACTACGGAGATAGAATGGAGTTTTAAATAATTTTACTTTCAGAAAAGACCTCTCCACTATGTTCTTGGTCTTTGCCCTCTAATACCTAAAATATATATATATATGTCTTGGTATTCAAAGATGGTGGACGATCTAGGTTTTCAAAGTTGGCCGTTTTAAGATCTATGGACTTCAACTCCCAGAATTCCTCAGCTAGGAGGGTCACATATTTTCAGATTGCCAAGTTTGAAATATTGGTCAAGGAGAATAGGGCTGTCAGTTTTCCCAGTCACTGTTCTGGCCTAAATTTGGGGTTATCAAGATTATAATACTTTTAGTACTAGGAGTAGTGCGGTGGCTTAGAAGCGGAGCTCTCGCCTCACAATCAGGAGGCTGTGAATTCGATCCTAGATTAGAGGCAGATATTTGTCTCTCTGGGCACACTGAGAATATATCTGCTGGACAAAACTCGGCCCTGGTAACAGGAAGGGCATCTGGCCAGTAAACACTCTGCCAGCTCCATTCAGTTGCCCAGACCCCACCCTGCAAGGGATTGTTACAAGATGATGATGATATTTTATTCCTAATCAGATATGAAGCCAGGCTGAAGTGAATCATTTAATATAAGACCTGAACATAACTTTTCTGGGGAAACTGGATATTTTACAATTGAAATTGTTTCAAGAAGATTTTAGTTTAGTTTAGTTTAGTTTAGTTTAGTTTAGTTTAGTTTAGTTTATTGTTATTGCACCTCATACAACGAAATCAAACACCATCTTCAGTGCACATCATGACCATGAAAATAAACACACACATCCTTCACACTCCACACATTGAATTGAACCCCCCCAACACCTAAGTGATAAGGAAAGATGGAAGTGTGTATTACAATATGTATATTTTGTGTGTGATAAACAGCACAAAACGTTTGGGCGTTTTGATTTGTGCAAGCAAAGGACCGAAAGTTGGATTTTCAAAATGGGGGGTTTGAGAAAAATATGCATGTTAGTTTGTTCCAATCACTCTATTTTTGAAGTAATTTTTTGGAAAACGTGTTTACTGGTTTGAGTGACTTGAAGAACTTATGCTTAGTTACCTGCCACAAGGGTTGGTCATAACAGACCAGTTTCTTCCTGATGAATATAGATAATCCCTTTTGCTTTGTGTATGAAATACTATAGAACAGGGGTCGCCAACCTTTTGGACCTCAGGGTCCACCAAACTCATAATTTTAAATCCTGCGGACCAGAGACCCTGGGAAAATCCCCCCAAAAGTCTGCAGGAAAATCCCCCACCCTGTTTTCCTACCGATCGATCATTCATTTGGGATCGCAGGATACCATCTCCAGCTCCGTTCTCAGGGGGAGAGAGAGGGGAGAGACTTTTGGCTTCATGCAAGGAAAGCAGCAGAAGTCTTTCTTTCTCTCCCCCAAACTCCACCAGAAATGAGTCTTTGTGAGACTTCTTGTGCCAGCACAGCCTCTTGGAGCAGGAGGCCTTGCAGTGTCCCAAAGACTCATTTCTGGCGGAGTTTGGGGGAGAGAAAGAAAGACTTTGGCTGCTTGCCTTGCGTGCAGCCAAAAGCAGAAGAAAAAAGAAGTGGGAAGAAGCAGCCCAGTGGCCAGGCCAGCGCATGGGGCAAGTGGGGCAAGTTCCCCCTTGCCCTTCCCCCCTCTCCTCACTACCTCGTTGTTCACAATGCAAGTGACAAAAGCCTTGTGTTCCCGCGGGCCATGTGGGCAGCGCAGCCTTGTGTTCCCGCGCAGCCTGGATTAATTGCTTTGGGGGTGACATTTCTCTGCGGACCACCAAAATTTGCTTGTGGACCACTAGTGGTCCCCGGCCCACTGGTTGGTGACCACTGCTCTAGAACACTTTGATCACATAATATAAAAACCACAGATCTCTCTCTCTCTCTCTCTCTCTCTCTCTCTCTCTCTCTCTGATTTTTGGTGCATGTCTTACATGGGCAAGAGCAACAAACATCACCTTTTCCCATTAACGAAATGAGCAGCCTAATTACTGTGTGTCTTGTATTGTAAGAATTAATGTTTGTAAACTTATTTCAAGAGGCTTAGATTAAAGATGCTGTACAAGTGGAAAGAATTATTCTTGAGAATGAGGAGTTGGGCCTCTTGGAACAAGGCAAAACATGACAAGAATTCCAACAGTGAACTGTAATCACTTGAAGTGGTGCATCAGCTGGGCTCTTAGGAATATTAATGGGATTTCTCGCAGAACGAAAGCCAGCTCTGAATAATGTGCGGTGCGTTGGGTTAGCATTGTGGAATACGCTGGCGCTGCCTTCAGAAAAAGCTTTGAGTTCATTTGTTTTTCTCTGCGTCCATATGTTGCTGTTCAGTGCGGTTCAAAGTGCTCTCTATTGAGAGGGACAGCACATAAATTGAGAGAGAGAGAGAGAGAGAGAGAGAGAGAGAGAGAGAGAGAGAGGAAGGATAAACAGACAGACATGATAAACAGAAGATATGAGATAGATGGATGGGTGGATGGATGGAGAGATGGAGAGATGGAGAGATGGAGATGGAGAGATAGATGGAGTGATGGAGAGATAGATGGAGAGATAGGATAAACATAGAGATGATAGATTAGAGATGATAGATGAGATGGATGGGTGGAAAGATGGAGAGATAGATAGATAGATAGATAGATAGATAGATAGATAGATAGATAGATAGATAGATAGATAGATAGATAGATAGATATCATGTCTATGTATCTCTGGGTGGATACAGAGATAAACATGATAGATTAGAAGATGGATGATGGATGGATGGATGGATACAGAGATATAGAGATAGGCATGATACCGGTAGATTGGAAGATACATACATACATACATACATACATACATACATACATACATACACATGATATATTAGAAGACAGATAGATACAGACAGACAGATAAGAGATAGATACAGAAATAGACATGATAGATTAGAAGATGGGTGGATGGATGCTTGGCAACTGGCATGTACTTAAGATGGTTGCAGTGTCGTGTGTGTGTGTGAGACGTGACCCCCTTATGGGACTTTCTGACAAGCCGAATCCATGGGGGGGGGAGCCAAATTCACTTAGCTATGGTGGCAAGAAATGTTGCAGAATGGAGCAAAACTCACTTAACAACCGTCTCGCTGAGCCACAGAAATTTTGGGCTCAATGGTGGTCATAAGTCGAGGTCCACTTGGTTGTTTGAGAATTAATGAGGTGATTACAGTGTATATATAACACTGCGTTTTCCTTATCCTTTTTTTTAAAGTTTTTTTTTGGGGGGTTATAATTATAATATTGATGAAATCTTCTAGTGAGACGGCTCGTTTGGGGGACTTAATGAGGTGAATACAGTGCACGTAACATACGCAAGCCCTTTTTAGTACTTTGTATAATCCTAATAATCTTTATGTTTGAATGTTTGGATATTTTTCTTACATTTGTTTTTTTTCAAAGAGTTTGATTCTCTGCCACCCAAGTCATGTTTCTGTGCGTTGGGCAGCACAAATCTGTTAACCGAGTTTTGCCCCCCTTTTACGACTTTTCTCGCCATGTTTGTTAAGGGAATCGCTGCACGTCTTAAATTAGTGACATGGTCGTTGAGTGAACCTGGCTTCCCCATTCATGGAGTTTGTTTGTCACGAAGGTCTCGAAAAGGGGATCACATGACCCCAGGGGACGCCGCGACCGTCATAAATGTGAGCTGGTTGCCAAGCATCCGAATGTAAATCACGTGACCGTGGGGATCATAAATGGTCATAAGTCACTTTTTTCAGTGCCATTGTAATTTCGAACAATCACTAACCGAATTGTTGTAGGAGTGGTAGGTAGAGACAGATATTCCTCTCTCTGGGCGCAATGAGAATTTATCTGCTGAACAAAACTCCGCACCGGCGACAGGAAGGGCATCCGGCCATTAAAACACTCTGTTAGCTCCATTCAGTTGCCCTGACTCCACCCCACAAGAGATTATGGGGTTGTTAAAAGAAGATGATGATGATGGTGATGACTAAATGAATTGTTGAAAGTTGAAGACTACTTATATAGCTATAGATATACATATAGATATATACATATAGATATACATACCTACGTATACACACACAGACACACACAGACACACACACACACACACATATATATATATATATATATATGTATGTAAGATAGATACACACGCACACACAAACATATTTTCCACAGGTGCTCCCCACCAGCTGCAAGCAGAGGCTTTCTTGTGGCCTTTTGCACATGCTCAGAAGCTCTTACAGCACTGTGATGACCCAGGGTGGGATACAAAATAAACACTGTCATGAAAACAGGTGAAGTCCCTTTTATTCCTTCCCTTTGCTTCAAAGCTCCAAATATTCTTGACTGGAGACAAAAAACTCCCCCACAAACAGTTATGAAAAGGAGGGAATGCCATTTAAACTAAAAATGCCTATAAATTATAAAGAGTAAAAACAACACAAACCACACTGAAGCAGTTAAGGGAACCAGGCAAGATAAGGGCTTGAAGACGTCCACAGAGATCGGAACACACACTGGGAAGGACGCCAAACTCAGAGAGGAACCATAAACTAGAGAGATTTCCATGCTTTGTTTCCAGCACTGGCCCATACGCATGTCCATTCTTTTAACCAGTTCTCACAGCTGCAGCCCATGAAGGGGATCAAGGCCCTTTCCTCCCCCGTAGACCATGACATTCCCGTCTCTCCCTTATCCTCTCCTCCCTGCGTGCCCTAGGATGGAGAGGGGATGCGCCTGGGTCTTCCTCTGACTGCCCAGCCGGCCTCTGCCCTTCCCCAGCCTCCTCCATGATCTCTGGAGCCACACTTCCACACCCTGTCGGCTGTTCCTCTTCTCCCTCGGAGTCAGTCTCCAACAGGGGCACGACAAGCATCATCTGAAACCAATATATCCCCTTGACTTTTTCCAAAGCTTTCCTTGAGTTTTGGTTAACCTTGAGTGCATAAGCATCATAACTCCCAATGCAGTCGGGTTAGAAGTCCAAATTTTTATTGTCTGCATCTGACTTAGTTTTTTTATTTACAAAATTGTGTCTGAATCATTGTGCAAGTGGCTTTTCCATTCCTCTCCAGTGTTGAACCTCTAAATATCTTCCTTCTTTTTCTTTTTCTTTTTCTTTTTAATAGGCCAAATCTGTCATCGGAGTTGGCCTGGGAATCGCAGCTGTTGCCTTTGGAGGTTAGTATAAATACGCTTCAGAATAAAGTGCCATTTGTTAATGTAATGCAATTTATTAATGGGGGGGACCAGGAACGCTACCTTTTATATCCAGTGAGATTACCAATCCATCACTGTGTGATTTCTTCCCCAAACCCCCTAAAACTTTAACCTTAGACTGTCTACTTTTGACCTCACCCCTTTCCTAAGAGGTCTGTAGGGGACGTGCATAAGCGCACCAACGTGCCTACCGTCCCTGTCCTATTGTTTCTTTTATTCTTTTATTTTTCTTATATGTATCCATGTATTCATTACTATGTTTTTACTTATATCTATTATCTTGTAAGCAATTGACAAAAATAAATAAATAAAATAAATATCAAAAAGTAAACTTTCCTTTGAGTTGACTTTGGCTGTATTGAGTGGCCTGCTGATTGGATGTAATTGGGGGCAACTTTAATTTTAAATAACTTGTTGATTTGCTAGGGGGATTTTAAAACCTCCCAAGTCACAGCCTCCTGTACAGTATGGTTTTGCAATAAATTGAAAAATACAAAACCAGAAATAAACAATGATTGCCTGGATGAAAAATTTCAGATACAACATACAACTAGAGGATTGGGAAAAACTTTGGACAAAAAAAATATAAATTAACAATGGCAGCCACGTACAAAGAAAATCTCTACAAAATGTTCTATCATTGGCATATAGCACCAGCGAGATTGGCCAAAAACTACCCAATTTTGAACCCAATAAGTTGGAAATGTAAAAAGACTCCAGGCACCGTCTTTCATATGTGGTTGTGCTCTAAAGCAAAGAAATTATGGAACAAAATAAGGATTTGGCTGCAAGAAATAACTGGGGGGAAAATAGAACTTAAGCCTGAAATGTTCCTATTAAGGATAATGAGAGGTGATTACAAGAAGGAAATTGAATATATAGTAATACACATATTGACAGCAACTAGAATAACATATTCTCAAAACTGGAAATCAGAGAGTAGTCACACAGATAATGTGTTAATAAAAAAAATTACGGATTGTGCGGAAATGAAGAAACTTACAATGGAATTGCAGGAGAAGGAAGAAAAAGAATACTATATGGTCTGGGAGAAATGGTATGTTTGGTTAGATAACAGGAACAAAAGATAAGGCAAAATGTAAATGTAATTGATCTACATGTGTGTGTGTGTGTGTGTGTGTGTATGTATGTATGTATGTATGTACGTATGTAAATGAATATGGAAAAGCCAATACCACAACGTACTGCAAAAATTGTAAATATGATTTGTTTTTAAAACTGTAAAACTTTAATAAAATTGATTTAAAAAAAAAGAAAAATGCAAACCCAAACGCATTCCTGAATTGACACAATAGAACCTGTTGCTCTATGGGCCGTGACCTAAATGCAGGCAGTCCTCGACGTACCCCCAGAATTGAGCCCAAAATTCCCATGGCAAAGTTTTTCTTGCCTTATTTCTTAAGTGAACTTCTGCCGTTGTTAAGTTAGTCACACAGTCATTAAGCGGATCCAGCAAAAATGGATTGCATGTCTCGGGGAGGACTGCAACCATCATACGTACGAGTCCTGAGCACGATGGGTGCGTCAGCGGTCTCACAAGTGTGGAAAACGGTCCCTTATTTCCGGTGCCGTCGTAACTTGGAATGGTCACTAAACGAACATTTGTAAAAACCCTGAGATTCCCGCCCTTATTTGTTCCCGAAGGAAGCGAATGCACAACGTTGCTTTCTGTAAAGTTCAGGAGATGGAAGAAATGCTCAGAGTTTTGTAGCATAAATTCAGTGCCAGAAAAGTAAACACAGATGGCTGAGGCTTCATTTAACTTCTTTATAAACATGTAAAGTGAATTTTACAATACCAGTTGTAGATTTCTCCAACATGGAGCAAACTCAAACAGAAGCAGACATGTTACAGGTTCAGAGCAAAACAGCAACTCAACTTTTCATCAAGCAAGCAAGACACACAGCAGAGGAGAGAAGCAGTTTCATTTCCAATAGACAGACTCAGAGCTCAACATGGCTTCAGAGCTGCAGAGCTTAATATAGAGCCACGCCTAGGCTACTTCTAGTTTCAGTTTCCAAACAGTCCTCATTGGCTGACTTAGTTGCTATGCTCTATTCATTGGCTGACCTTGTTACCATGCTCTATTCCAATTCATGAATATACCCTGACAAGAAATTTGGAAGAAACAGAGCCAGGCGTGAAAAAGAGTTTAATATCAGCGTAATAATTTTGGGATGAGCATGTTTTCTTTTTTTTTTCTTAAAAGAAATATTTTCCCCCCTTATAATACTGTAAAAATTAAGAGCTGCCAATTTTTCTTCCTGCTGGACTGGGTTAGCCTCCAAAACGAGCCACTGCGGAAAACCATCTGAATCACACACAAAAAAAGGGCAACAGCTTAATAAAAGAAAAGAAAAAAAAGAAAATGAAATACTCGGTTTTCTGGTTGAAAGTGCTAATGCTGCATCCTTCTTTAGCAGATATACAGACAGTTTAAGTTGCTTTTGGTTTCAATATTTTATAGGTCGTTATGCATTCCAGCTCCGGAAACCTTTAGAAGAAATCTTCTCCCAAGTAGCGAGGAATATTTCAGCTACTGTAAGTTGAAAGCTCAGATCACCTTTCATGATGTTAGAAGCGGGGGCGGAACCCAGCCCTTTCGGAAGGCATCTGGGTGGCGGTGGGATTGGGGAGGTCTCGTTTGATGAAAAGAAGGATCAAGGGAGACACGATAGAAGTCGTCCGATATTTGAGGGGCTGCCCCCAAAAAGAGGGGAGTCAACCTATTTTCCAAAGCACCTGAAGGCAGGACAAGAAGCAACGGGTGGAAACGCATCAAACCTAGAACTAAGGAGGAATTTCCTGACAGTGAGAACCATTAACCGGTGGAACAGCTTGCCACCAGAAGTTGTGTGTGCTCCAACACTGGAGGTTTTTTTTTTTTTTAAAAAAAAGACTGGATAGCCATTTGTCTGAAATGGTAGAAGGTTTCCTGCCTGAGCAGGGGGTTGGACTAGAAGACCTTCGAGGTCCCTTCCAAATTCTATTTTATTCCTTATTCCATTCCATTCTATTCTCCCTTTCCTTCCATATGTTCTGTTCTATTCTATTCTATTCTACTCTACTCTACTCTACTCTACTCTACTCTACTCTACTCTACTCTACTCTACTCTACTCTATTCTATTCTATTCTATTCTATTCCTTATTCCACTACTTATTCCATTCTATTCCTTATTCCATTCCATTCTATTCTATTCTATTCTATTCTATTCTATTCTATTCTATTCTATTCTATTCTATTCTATTCTATTCTATTCTATTCCTTATTCCATTCCATTCCATTCCATTCCATTCCATTCCATTCCATTCCATTCCATTCCATTCCATTCCATTCTATTCTATTCTATTCTATTCTATTCTATTCTATTCTATTCTATTCTATTCTATTCCTTATTCTATTCCTTATTCCGTCCCATTCTATTCTATTCTCCCTTCCCTTCCCTTCCATATGTTCTGTTCCGTTCCGTTCCATTCTCCATTCTATTCTCCATTCTACTCTACTCTAGTGCAGAGCTTCATACACACACACAAACACACACACACAGGTAGTATACAGTTATATGGTATATACAGGTAGTCCTTGAGTTCTAACAGTTCATTTAGTGACCTATAACTATAGCTGTACACACACACACATAATTATACATATACATACATACAGTAGGATCTGCTGCTTGCTGGCAACTTTACTCTTCCAAGCTGGGGAGGGCACCAAAATCCTCTCCTGTTGGCTCTGGTGCGAGACAGAAGCTCTCCCCAGCTCCATCTATTATTAAAATCCTATTTGTCTCTGACCTAAATCCCCCCACCCTTTCATCTCTTTGTGTCTGCCTAATCGCCCTCCGCTTGGCTGGGCTGCTCCTTCCCTTTTGTTCCACTCCTCTTCCATTCGCTCCACTTCCACTTCCCTGCCCTTCTATTATCCATCCCTTGCCTATTTCTCTTTTGAAGCAGTGGGGATCTGACCGAGAGTTTAGCAACCCCGACCCTGGATTTGATGGAACACTAACCCCTATTTTTACTTCCCGCTCGATTCTGTAGGCGGTAGCCATAGCTATCAAAAACGTTCAACTAAAATTAGTTCCTTATTGCGTTAGTAAATACGAAGAAGGTGCTGAAAGGGATGGTGGAGAAGCGGCACGCGGTTCACAAGTGCGACATTGACTGGGAAGATCAAGCAAGAGTGGAAGTTCCATCTCCGAAGCTTGTGGGTCACTTTCCAAACGTTTTATTACCAGACTAGGTAACCTCTTCAGCGGAGTTTAAGGGGTGACAGTGTTCTTCTGTTTATAAGGGCTTTGTGTGGTCTGTAGGTCTCGTGATGGGGAGGTCACGTCAAGTGAAGGTGTTTGTGATGGGTCTTAGGTGTGGAGCATGTCAGGTATGGTCAGGTGTGGATTGCATCAAGTGAGGGTCTTGTGATCAGAGGGGGTATTCAGCCTGTTTGGACCGGTTCCAGCGTACCGGTAGTGGAAATTTTGACCAGTTTGGAGAATCGGCAAATACCACCTCTGATTGGGCCTACCCCCACTGTTATCTCTCCTATATTTCCCGCGCCTCAGCTGAGCTAAAAAACAGTTCAGGCAGCTCACCAGCGTTGGCAGAGGTCTGTATTTGAGCCTTGTGCGCGCTTGTGAATCTCAGCTGATTTGCACGATTGCTGCACCTCAGCTGAGCTAAAAAAACAGTTCAGGCAGCTCACCAGCATTGGCAGAGATCTGTATTTGAGCCTTGTATGTGCTTGTGAATCAGCTGATTTGCACATTTGCTGCACCTCAGCTGAGGTAAAAAACAGTTCAGGCAGCTCACCAGCGTTGGCAGAGGTCTGTATTTGAGCCTTGTGCGCGGCAGCTGATTTTTGTGAATCTCAACTGATTTGCACATTGGCTGCACCTCAGCTGAGGTAAAAAAATAGTTCAGGCAGCTCACCAGCATTGGCAGAGGTCTGTATTTGAGCCTTGTGCGTGCTTGTGAATCTCAGCTGATTTGCACATTTGCTGCACCTCAGCTGAGGTAAAAAAACAGTTCAGGCAGCTCACCAGCGTTGGCAGAGGTCTGTATTTGAGCCTTGTGCGCGCTTGTGAATCTCAGCTGATTTGCACGATTGCTGTGCCTCAGCTGAGGTAAACAAAGCAGTTCAGGCAGCTCACAAGCATTGGCAGAGGTCTGTATTTGAGCCTTGTGTGCGCTTGTGAATCTCAGCTGATTTGCACAATTGCTGCACCTCAGCTGAGGTAAAAAAAACAGTTCAGGCAGCTCACCAGCATTGGCAGAGGTCTGTATTTGAGCCTTGTGCGCGCTTGTGAATCTCAGCTGATTTGCACGATTGCCGCGCCTCAGCTGAGGTAAAAAACAGTTCAGGCAGCTCACCAGCATTGGCAGAGATCTGTATTTGAGCCTTGTGTGCGCTTGTGAATCTCAGCTGATTTGCACGATTGCTACACCTCAGCTGAGGTAAAAAACCCAGTTCAGGCAGCTCACCAGCATTGGCAGAGGTCTGTATTTGAGCCTTGTGTGCGCTTGTGAATCTCAGCTGATTTGCACGATTGCTACACCTCAGCTGAGGTAAAAAACCAATTTCAGGCAGCTCACCAGCATTGGCAGAGGTCTGTATTTGAGCCTTGTGCACGCTTGTGAATCTCAGCTGATTTGCACAATTGCTGCGCCTCAGCTGAGGTAAACAAAGCAGTTCAGGCAGCTCACCAGCATTGGCAGAGGTCTGTATTTGAGCCTTGTGCGCTTGTGAATCTCAGCTGATTTGCACAATTGCTGTGCCTCAGCTGAGGTAAACAAAGCAGTTCAGGCAGCTCACCAGCATTGGCAGAGGTCTGTATTTGAGCCTTGTGCGCGCTTGTGAATCTCAGCTGATTTGCACAATTGCTGTGCCTCAGCTGAGGTAAACAAAGCAGTTCAGGCAGCTCACCAGCATTGGCCGAGGTCTGTATTTGAGCCCTGTATTTTAGAACCAGTAGGAAAATAATTTGGAAACCCACCACTGCTTGTGATGGGTCAGATGTGTGTCACATCAGGTGAGGGTCAAGCAGGAGCCCCTACACCAGTGATGGCTAACCTTTTTGTCCTCACGTGCCAAAAGTGTGCGCGTGCGTGCGCATGCACACACATGTGCCTGTGCCCATAAAGCACTGCACACATGAATGCCCCGCTCCCCTGCGCATGTGTGTGCGACCCACCCACCTGTGCACCACACGTTTCTGTGCATGCACGGACTTCTGACGCGTGTGCGACCCCCCCTTACCTGCATTGCGCATGTGCGTACCTCCCTGCTGATTTTCAGGCCGAAAAAGGCCTGAAAATGATCTGGGAGGCGCGTGCATGCGCAATGAGGTCAGTTTGCCTGGGGCTTGCGTGCCTGCACAAATGGCTCTGCGTGGCACCTGTGGCACGCGTGCCATAGCTTCGCCATCGTGATTATATGGTATGGGACTTATTCTGTCAATGGTTAAATAATAAAAATGGAAGTTAGAAATAGGGAAACAAAATAAAGATAATGTGTTAAAAGAGATGTTAATATGATGATTAATATGTTGATTACTACTACCTATAGGTAGTCCTTGAGTTACGTCCTCAATTGAGCCCAACATTTCTGTTATTAAGTGAGACATTTGTTCAGTGAGTTTTGCCCCACTTTACAAACTTTCTTGCCACGGTTGTTAAGCGAATCATTGAAATGGCTAAATGAGTAACATGGTCGTTAAGTGAATCCGGCTTCCCCCATTGGAGTTGGCTTGTCAGAAGGTCACCAAAGGGGATCACATGACCCCGGAATGCTGCAACCGTCATAAATACGAGCCAGTTGCTAAGACTTGGTCACGTGACCCTAAGGACGCTGCAGTGGTCATTAAGTGTGAAAAATGGTTGTAAGCCCCTTTTTTCAGTGCCGTTGTAACTTTGAACGAGCACTAAGTCATCATGTTCATTTAACAACTCCATAATCCCTTGCAGGATAGAGTCTGGGCAAATGAATGGAGCTAGCAGCGTGTTTTACTGGCCAGATGCCCTTCCTGTCCCCAGGGCGGAGTTTTGTTCAGCAGATATATTCTCATCATGCCCAGGGAGACAAATATCTGCCTCTGCCTAGGATCGAACTCACAGCCTCCTGATTGGGAGGCAAGAGCTCCACCTCTAGGCCACTTGTAACCTTTGTAACCTTGTAATCACTAAGTAAACTATTGTAAGTCGAGGACTACCTGCACAGTGAAACTCAGAGGATGTTGGGTGAGATGGATGACTTCTCAGCACGGACTTCACCCTCTGCATAATTCCCTAATCGTTGTCGTTAACTTCATTTGTGGCTATTTACACCACTCCCGAAATGGTGTAATTTCACAAATGAACAAAAAGCACGCCAGTGACTAAATTACATCAATTACCGCATAATGTAAATTAAGTTAATTATGTAAAAAAAAAAGTCACATTGCATGGGTATTAATGGACACCTGTTTCTCCTGATCGCTCAGTAAAAATTGGGGTTTTATCGTACAAGAGGATCCGTAGCCTTTTCCCCACCCAGCCACGGAGCGGAAAAGGAAAGGGAGAAAAGCACATTTCTCTTTTACTCTTTGATTCCTAAACGGTCTTTCCCCAAATTTCAGCAGGCCCAGCGAGAACTTTGAAGTCACCCATTGAAGGAATAAAAAGGCATCTCTTTCTCCCGGTTGGATATAAGGGTGGGATGGGTGCAGCAGAGCAGAGAATAGAGTAGAGTAGAGTAGAGTAGAGTAGAGTAGAGTAGAGTTGAGTAGAGTAGAGTAGAGTAGAGTAGAGTAGAGTAGAGTAGAGTAGAATAGACTAAGAATAGAACAGAACAGAACAGAACAAGAATAGAATAGAAGAATAGAATAGAATAGAATAGAATAGAATAGAAGAAGAATAGAATAGAATAGAATAGAATAGAATAGAATAGAATAGAATAGAATAGAATAGAATAGAATAGAATAGAATAGAATAGGGAATGGAACGGAACGGAATATAGAATGGAATGGAATAGAATATTGTAATGAAGAATAAAGTAGAGAAGAATAGAAAATAGAATAGAACAGAGAAGAGAATATAGAATAGAACAGAGAAGAGAAGAGAATATAGAATAAATAGAATATTGAATATAAAATATAGAATAGAATATTGGAATAAAGAAGGGAAAGAAGAGAAGAGAAGAGAAGAGAAGAGAAGAGAAGAGAAAAGAATTAGAGGAATGAAAAATGGAATGGAACAGAATAGAATGGAATACTTTATTGTCTCTGGTAGATAACCTGTAAAGTGGATATAAGTTAAATGCATACATACATACATACTGATCAGATTTCCCATCTCGGTTACAATTGTAAGCCAAGGAATAAAAGCCTTGGTGACGCAGTGGTTAGAGTGCAGTACTTCAGACTACTCTGGCTGTCTGCGATTTGGCAGTTCAAATCTCACCAGGCACAAGGTTGACCCATCCTTCCATCCTTCCAAGGTGGGTAAAATGAGGACCCAGATTGTTGGGGGCAAGAGACTGACTCTGTAAACCGCTTGGAGAGGGCTGGATAAGCACTGTGAAGCGGTATATAAGTCTAAGTGCTGTTGCTATTCCCTGTAGATACTTTAAATAGGATGCTCCGTATTTTCCAATACCTGCTGCCATGGGTCAAATAAAATAATTCTATTGTGGTTATTCCCCCACATCCTCTTTCTGCCTCTCTTTGCCAGATGGCAGGTGGCAAACTTTAGTCGACGGCCATGATGGCGAACCTATGGCACGTGTGCCACTAGTGGCACGCAGAGCCATTTGTGCCGGCACACGAGCCACAGGCAAACTTACCTCACTGCACATGTGTGCGCCTCACAGCTGATTTTCTGCTGGTTTGAGGCTTTTTTTGGCCTTCCAGAGGCTTAAAAAAAAGCCTCTGCAGGCTTTGCAGGATGAATAATAGGCCCGTTTTGTCACTTCCTGTAATACTGGAAGTGACGAAACGGGCCTATTATTCGACCTGCAAAGCCTGCAGAGGCTTTTTTCAAGCCTCTGGGAGGCCAGAAAAGGCCTCAAACCGGCCGAAAATCAGCTGTGAGGTACAGTACAGGTAAGGGGGCAGCAGCGGGAGGATTGTGCGTGCATGTGCAGGGGGCATGAGGGGGTGCGCACATTGCCTTCTGGGTGCTAGCACACAAGCTCAAATTTTTGGCAGAGGAGCCCAGAAAGGTTAGCCATCACTGGTCTATGGTGTTGTGGTGGTAGTAGTTTTAAAAACTAATCAGCAGCCCCATGTAGCCAACTTGGAGAGTGGAGGACACAGCGCTCCAGGTAAAGTTATTTAGCATTTAACTCGGCTGCTTCTTCCAAATAGAAAATTTCCCCCCAATTTAGGTTTCCTGCTCCTTTCTGCAGAACGTGGCGGTTTCTGATGATTATTCAGGAACTGTCATTTTGTTGCTTCCAAGCAGAATTCTGTCCTTATGATGGTTTCGATGCTCTTCCTCTAAAATTCTCCCTTTTTATTTTGTTCACAGACCGTTTCTTCGTATTACAAAGGCGGGTTCGAATCGAAAATGAATGTTCGGGAAGCTAGTCTTATTTTAGGTATAAGGTAAGCCTTTTGTCTTTTTTTTTTAATGAACAATTGCTATTAGTTTATGTTATAACATACAAAAAAAAAAACCATAAAAGCAAATAGTAGGAAAAATAGGGAAGGGAAAAGTGTGGGAAAAAAGGGAAAAAAGAAAGAAAAGGCATTGACTCCCTTTGGTGCACTAGAATAAGATAATAACATCAAAGCTCCGTGTTTTACGTAATAGTTTAAACTAGCCAGTTCTATAACAACAAATCTATCTAATTGATAAAACCCAAAATTAAAGTTTCATTCTCCCCCCCCCCCTCAAGCGCAAAGTTCAGAAGCGGTTTCCAAGTAAGAATACACACACACACACACACACACACACACACAATTTTTTTTTCTTGGATCAAAGCAGACAATTTAGCCATCTCTGCTAACTCCACCAACTTTTGCAACCCTTCTTCGTCCATTGTGGGGATCAAAATGTCCTTCCATTTTTGTGCATAAAGTAACCTTGCTGCCATCAACATATATATAACATCAATGTTGGAAATGTAATCATACTGGGTTCTTATTATCATATGTGGTGGACATGCCCTAAGGCAAAAAAAAAACAAAAAAACTTGAAAATACATACATGGTTAGAAAAAATGATAAAGCAACATATAGATTTAAAGCCAGAAATGTTCTTGTTAGATATAATACCGGAAGAATATAATAAAGGGAATACATACTTAATATTACATATTTTGACAGCAGCGAGAATTGTATTTGCACAATATTGGAAAAATGAGGAAATTCCTACAGATGAAAATATACTATTTAAAAAATACTAGATTGAGGAAATGGACAGATTGATATTGAAGATAAAGAACAAGGAAAATATAGAATATTTCTTAGCATGGGATTTGTTCTATCAATGGTTAGATAATAGAGGTAGAAATTAGAAGATGTAAGACTATTACTATGGATAAGAAAATGATGAAATTATATTTAAGCAAAAAATATATATATTTGTTATTGTTATAACTAAATTGACTCAGACAATGTATTATTTATTAAGCACTTATGTATATTAAAGAAAAAAAATCTATAAAACAGATTTCCCAAGTCTTTTAGAATAGAAAAAAATAATAGACTAACTTTATTGTCACTTTGAATGCACACTAATTGGCATACATTATAAACAAAATTTCATTGCCTACAGCTCTCAAAGGATCACCACCTTCAATTTTGCACTACACGAACATGACAAAATAAATAAATAAATGCAAAAGTATGTATATAACCCACCTATGTTATATTTGTTTCCATTAAACTCAAAAGAAACGTTTCTGGTTTTCTCTTTAGGTTCACTTTAAGAATTTTCCGTGTTAGAATAGGAATCCTCCTCCAATCTTTCTTCGCTTTCTCACACGTCCCCCATAAATGATAAAAGGTCCCTTCTTTACATTTGCATTCCCAACATTTCATGTGAAATTCCTTTATACCTTTCTTGACAACTTGTCTGGGTGTTAAATACCAAAAGGTAAGTCTTTTGCCTTGAAAAGAAGATTTATCTGAAAGAGATAACGGTGTGGGAATTTACCAGCAGAACTTTCTGCTCAACAGCTCTAAGGCATTCGAAAAACAGCTGTCATTGTGCACTTTGGAAATCCAGTTGTGTCTTTTCATACAGTGTCTTTTGAATCTGTTATTCAAGATACACCACAAAATAAAATAATTGTTGTGGCTCGCCGGCAGCCGGTGCAGACGGCAGCGGAATCGGACGGTGGGGAAGAACGGGGACCAGTCCAGGAGTCTGGAGAGGACTCGGATGAGGGTCCTGCATCCCATGCAGAGATGGGGCCAGGACCATGTGGGAGTGGGGTGCTGACTCCGGACCCTCCAGAGTCTGGCAGGAGTGAGGTAGAGGAACAAGGGGAGCCTGTTCCCAGTGCGCAGAGCTGCTAGAAGGCGAGAGCAGCTGAGACAAAAGGGGCGACTCAGGAGTAAGGCTGGGAAGTGATTGCCCCTCCCATAAGGGATAAAAGTCAGACCTCAGTGACAAAACCTTTGCAGGAAGCAAAGTAGTTCATTCAGTTCAGATTCATTCTTGAAGCTCTTTGTACTTCGGTTGAGTTTCTTTTCTAGTTCATTCGACACTTCTGTTATTGGCAGCACTTCACAGGAAAGAAAGGTGGGTGCTTATCTCGAGGGACTGTTTGAGATTCATTACCGTCTGGGAATGAAAACAATTCCCAGCGTTGCAATAAAACAAGAATTGTTTTTAAAATAAGCGGGTGCGTAATTACGGTCTCGGAAGCCTTGGTCAGAACAATAATAGCATTGAAACAGGAGAAGAGGAAATGAGATGGGAAGGGAACACAGGGAGGGAACACATTTTGCAACTGGCACATATTTATGATGGTTGCACTGTGACCTTCTGACAAGCAAAGTCAACGAGGAAGCCGCGATTCACTTAACAACCATGTGACTCATGTAACCACTGTGGCAAAGGGACATCGTAAAACGGGGCATAACTCATTCCACAACTGTCTCGCTTAGCAAGAGAAATTTTGGGCTCAATTGTAGTTGAATGTCGAGGAGCACCTGTACAGTTGAACTTGGGTCTTTTTACACAGTGTCTTTTGAATCCGTTATTCAAGGCATGCTGCAGAGTAAAACGATGGCGTTTAAACACAGTAAGAGGAATGGGAATGGAAATGGTTAATACAGGTTTTATATATTAATTTAGAATATTAACTCTGATAGTATTTAAAATGTGCACAGGTTTAAATGTAACACAGAAATTATGATACTTCATTCAAGAAAAAAACCGGAGCAGATAGAAATTTCCCTGTTGTGCAGTTGACTATTAAAATATCCCAATAATTTTATTCTTCTCTACTCCTATTCTACTATATATCATATTCTGTATTCTATTCTATTCTATTTTAATTTCTATTCTATTCTATTTTTTATTCTAGTCTAGTCTGCATTCTATTCTATATCCTATTCTATTTATATTATATTCTAGTCTGCATTCTATTCTATTCTAGTCTGCATTCTATTCTATTCTATATTCTAGTCTAGTCTGTATTCTATACTATTCTATTCTGCATTCTAGTCTATTCTCCCAGGTTTCTTTTTAAAAAGTTCTTGAAAAGATGTAGTACTCGCTTTCACCACCAGATGGCATTTTATGTTTTCTGAAGCAATGCAAATTGGCTAGTTTTCCGCCTGCAAGAATCCTGATTTATGCTAAGCGCTCTAAATACATATATTTTACAGTCCATCTGCTGGCAAGGCCAAGATTAGAAATGCTCACCGGAAAATCATGATTCTGAACCACCCAGATAAAGGTATGTTATGTGTCTCGATCAATATTTGTTTGGATCCAACAGCTCTTTCTCTCTCTCTCTCTCTCTCTCTCTCTCACACACACACACACATTACCCTTTAATTAATCTCAGCCAGATTTTATGCACCCCATGTCAAAGCAAACCTTAAGATGTTTGCATCAAATGCTTTCATAAAGAAGATTTGGCCTTCTAGGTTAAAGATGGCTGTCTTTTGAGTCACTCACAAAATCGCAGTCCTAACTATCCTGTTTCCCCGAAAATACAACTTACCCTGAAAGTAAGTCCTAGCTTGGTTTTCACATGTGTGCCCAATATAAGCCCTACCTCCCCAAAATAAGCCCTAATTAAGATCCCTCCCACTCCAGAGTGGAAGAGTAAAAGTTAACCTAGGATGCGGATGGGGGTTGGGTGGAGCTGCCCTACTATTTACCTTTGGACAGTTGTAGCCAGGCCTCGCACACTCCGACACCTGCCTTGCCGGTCCATTTCTTCTGCAGCCGGCAAGGCTGGCAAGGCTTTCCTGAAGGCCTCTGGGGTTGATAACAAAGCTCTGGATCGATCCTGAGGCTGCGGAGGCCTTCAGGAAAGCCTTGCCGGCCGCAGAAGAAGAAGTTCCTGAAGGCCTCTGACAGCGAAAAGGAGGCCAGGGGCCGATGCACGCAAGTGAGATTAGTCAGTGGATGACATCCCCTGAAAATAAGACCTGGTGCCTTTTTTTTGGTGGCAAAAAATATATATAAGACAGGGTCTTATTTTCGGGGAAACACAGTAGCTGTCAGGTACCGAATTTCTGGAACTGGATACGTCAAACTTAGGTTTGGAAGAGAGACAAATATTAGCCAGGACGCCGAAAAATAACACAGTTTATTTTAATCTTTACAGCCATAAATAAGGGGGTAGAATTATTATTATTATTTTTAGAAATGTGTTATAAAATGACAAATTTGTATTAGTTTTTAGTGCTGCGAAAGGCTCTATAGCTTGTCACAGATGTTTCAGTGAGCCAAGTTTTTAATGCAAATGGATCTCCTTCCCCCACTCCAAAAAAAGCTCTTATTATAACTTTAACTACACTACAGCTGGTTCAGAAGGCAGCCCATATGTTCATTGATGTACTCTGTACTTCGAAACAACAGATGGTTGAGAGTTACTCAGTATTTAAAAAGCCCCAAAATGTGGGGGGGGGGAGTGAAGTTTATATCTATCTTTCTTTCTTTCTTTCTTTCTTTCTTTCTTTCTTTCTTTCTTTCTTTCTTTCTTTCTTTCTTTCTTTCTTTATATATTTATATATTTATATATTTATATATCTAGATATATAAATATATATATATATATTTATATATTTATATATCTAGATCTGTCTGTCTGTCTGTCTATCTATCTATCTATCTATCTATCTATCTATCTATCTATCTATCTGACAGATTTATTGTCTGTTCCTTTTCATATCAGGAATATAAAATTAGTTCTGACCTCATTAGGATGAAAGGTGTAAAAGGCCGTTGATTTCGGCAATGGTGCTGATTTAATAAAATACATTATTGGGAATTTTGTACACATCGGGCTTGGTGTAGGCACAGACTAAAATCAATTTGGATGTAAACAATGATGTGTTTCATTAAACAATGATCTAATGCTGCCACTCTGTGCTTAATGAGGCAAGCTTGGAGATCTGGGCTGAGTGAGAGACTTACGTCTAGTTGTTTTAAATAGGATGCTTTCCAGGAAGTGCAATACAAGATAGGAAGCAGCAAGTGGGTTTTGCCAATTAGATTTCATATCTTTGGAGCCTTGCCTTTTAATTTCTTTGTAGAATTATATCTTGGTTATTTTCTTGTAGACATCTATGGAGATTCTCCATCTTCCACGTCATGGCTCTTCCCAAGGTGCTTTTTTTCAAGAGGCAACTGGACTTTCTGGTTCTTTCCTTGAAGAGGTTTCCCTTCTCATCCAAGAAGCTTCCTCAGTTCTGAAGAAGAAGAACAGAAGAAGCTTCTTGGATGAGAAGCAAAACATTTTCAAAAGAAACGCCCATGGATAAGCTTCCTCAGTTCTGAAGAAGAAGAACAGAAGAAGCTTCTTGGATGAGAAGCAAAACATTTTCAAAAGAAACGCCCATGGATATTCTCAGTTATTCTCTGCCTGAATGGTGGAGAATGGGAGGATTTATATTCCTCGCAGTCATCTGGTCATTAGCATTCCCTCTGAGAGTCATTGAGGCCACCTGGAGGTTTATCTGTTCATCTGTCCAAGTGGCCTCAACGATTCTCAGAAAGAGCGCTAATGACCAGATGACTGCAAGGAATATAAATCTTTCCATCCTCCACAATTCCGGCAGAACCAAAGAAGCTTCAAGGATGAGAAGGGAAACCCCTTCAAGGAAAAACAAAAAAAGTCCAGTTGCCCCTTAAAAAAGTACCTTTGGGTTTTCTTGTAGACATTTCCTTACCCGACTAGATAACATCATCAGTGTTAGCAATTGGGTAATTAAACACCTGCAAGAAAACTATATCTATATATATATAAGTGAAATACCACTCATGCATCATCACAAAATCTCCAGAACCGTAAAGCCTACAAACTTGAAATTTGGCATGTCTGTTCCTCTTGGCTTCTAGGTGCTCACTAAGAAAAGATTTTTCAAAATGACCATCAGAGCATTAGAATTTCCTATATTATTATTATTATTAACACGCTCTGATGCTAAGGAGTTCTACTTCCCTTCCCCACCTGAAAAGAAATCTCTTCCTAATGCAAAACACAAGCAGAGGAGAGGAGTTTCAGTTTCAGAGCACCAAGCAGCTTTAGTGCAGAACAGTTGAGCAAAGCCACGCCCAGGCTCCTTGCTGTCTCCTTGCTCATACAGCAAATACTGCTTCAGTTTCCAAACAGCCCTCAACTCTCTCACACACTGACAGGACGCTAGCCAGGTGAATACCGATGGGTGCTGGTAGGCAGAGGCAGGATTTTTTCCCCCTTATTTTCCTCCCCAAAAACTAAGGCCGACCACATAGTTTTGTAGTGAAGCATGGGTATCAAGCTTATCTACATATACATATACGTGTGTGTGTGTGTGTGTGCCGTGACTTTGCTCGTCAGAAGGTCCCAAAAGGGGAATCGCAGGGACCCCCCCGGGACGCTGTGACCGCTTCACAACCATGTGTGACTAACTTAACAATACGCTTAAGTGATAAGCTTAAAAAACGTGGCAAGGAAAGTTATAAAATGGAGCGAAACTCAATTTAACAAATGTCTCACTTAGCAACTTAAATTCTGGGCTCAATTTTGATCGTAAGTCAAGGACTACCTGTATATAAAATCTCTTTTCCACAACTAATGAGTAGAGTAGAGTAGAGTAGGAATAGAATAGAATAGAATAGAATAGAATAGAATAGAATAGAATAGAATAGAATAGAATAGAATAGAATAGAATAGAATAGAATAGAATAGAATAGAATAGAATAGAATAGAAATTGAAATGAATAGAATAGAATAGAACAGAACAGAACAGAATTCTTTTATTGGCCAAGTGCGATAGGACACACAAGGAATTTGTCTTGGTGCAAATACTCTCAGAGTACATAAAAAGAGAAGATACCTTCATCAAGAGTCAAGAATCATCAGGTACAACACTTAATAATAGTCATAGGATACAATAAGCAATCAAATCATACTAGGAAACAGTCAATATAAATCGTAAGGATACAAGCCACAAAGTTACAGTCATACAGTCACAAGTGGGAGGGGATGGGCGATAAGGAGTGATGAGAAGATTAATAGTAATAGTAGTGCAGACTTAGTAAATAGTTGAACAGTGTTGAGGGAATTATTTGTTTAGCAGAGTGATGGCATTTGGGGAAAAAACTGTCCTTGTGTCTAGTTGTTCTGGTGTGCAGTGCTCTATAGCGTCGTTTTGAGGGAAGGAGTTGAAACAGTTTATGTCTGGGATGTGAGGGGTCTGTAGATATTTTCATGGCCCTCTTTTTGACTCAGGGTGCAGGATACAGGTCCTCCTCCATGGAAGGCAGGTTGGTAGCCATTGTTTTTTCTGCAGTCCTAATTACCCTCTGAAGTCTGTCCTGTCCTGTTGGGTTGCAGAACCAAACCAGACAGTCATAGAGGTGCAGAGGACGGACTCCATCATTCCTCTGTAGAACTGGATCAGCAGCTCCTTGGGCAGTTTGAGCTTCCTGAGTTGGCACAGAAAATATGACTGTAGTATTATTAGTTTAGGTCCAGCATTGTGTAGTATTCACTTTCTCTCTTTCTCCCCCCCCCCCCTACTTCCTAAGGTGGATCTCCATACCTGGCAACCAAAATCAACGAAGCCAAGGACCTGCTGGAATCAAGCAGGAAAAATTAAAGAGATTTTCACCGCACCTCAGAAACCTTTTAGAGGCCGCACAAGGACCTCTTACTTTCCCATTTGTAGGGGAACCACACAGCACAGAAACCAAACTTCGGGCTTGTTAATAAAGTTTCAGCAGCTTTGAAGATGCTGTTTCAGGGAGTTCATAATCAAAATCCAGGCTTCCACGCTTCAAATCTCATTTATGGCCTCGGGGGGGATATGATCCTGGAAGCGTAAACCCATGATGCACAAAAGTTAGAACTGATATTATTTTTTAATACGTCATATTAGGTTTTGAGTTTTTCGTCAGCAAAAAGCAATGTCTTTTGTTTCCTTTGAAAAATCAGAAGCGTTGTAGATTATAATGATTCATTATCATCTTTTAATGACCTCATAATCGCTTGCAGGGTGGAATCTGGACAACTGAATGGAGCTGAGTGTTTTCATGGCCGACTGCCCTTCCTGTTACCAATGCGGAGTTATATTCAGCAGATAAATATTCTCATCGTGTCCAGAGAGAGAGAAATATCTGCCTCTACTTAGGATCGAACTCACAGCCTCCAGATTATAATGATTATACTGTCCAATTCGAATTCCCGGTCCACTGTGAAAATTATGAAACCGATGCTTTAGACATGTGAATTTCTCCCAGAGAAGTGAGCAACTCCTCTTTTACCTAAGTTGCCTGTCTTATTTTTAGTTCAAAACTTTTTAAAGATATTTATATTCGTGAGATGTTTTTGACTACATCCATATGCTCCCCAGTGATTTTTTTTCTCCTGGTGGCATGTTTTTGATCTCGGTCCCGAGGTCTTAACTTGGATAAAAGGTGTCCTCCCTTCAGCGATGGGTACAGATTTGACAGGTTCAGTGAAAAGGTTTGATTGACTTTCACTAATGAGGCAGGTGTAACCGTGGGGAGGAAAAAAAAACACCCAAAAGGCTTTCCTCTGGTTTGGCAAATCTCCATGTGATCTGCCTTCTTCCCCACCTCCAGCAAAATTGCTCTAGTAAGCCATGAAAATATTTATTTTTGCTTGATTTTGCGAGATGACATGGGCTGCAAATTCCCAGTTGAATCCTTGCTCATGTTGAGGGAAACGGTGTGTCAAAAGCTGAGGTAAAAACGGAAACCTGAGGTAAAAATGGAAACCACCATATATAAAAATTGTTGCCGGTTCCAACATTCTTCCTTGTGATTTAAATGACCTTCATATATACATGTGTGTGTGTGTGTGTATTTGCCTCTTTGTTTCCAGCTGAATTTATTACGCCTCTTTTGTGCGAGGTATATTTCATTCTTCCACTTCAAGGTTGTGGAAGGACCTTGTATTTTTCAGCCCTGCTTAGTTTATAAATCAGGTCCCCGTTTAAATTAGGATAAGCGTTAAAGGATCTCCAGTTACTTTCCAAAGGTTGATTTAATTAGTTTTAACCTCTCACCGCATGAGTTGTGAGAAGGAGTCACAAGTCTAAAAGCAAAAGGCACTTTTTTGCACGAGGTTTTAAAAATAAGAAAACGCCCAAAGCAAAGCAAGGAATGGTGGCATTAGAGCGTTCACTGTCATTTTACGACAGAACGATACCTGCTTTACTAAAAGTATATTCGGTCTTTCCACTACAACTGATGACCGAGGTTGTTTGCTAACAGTCAAGGATGGGGGGGAGTGGGGGGGAAAACAAAAGGAAAATTAAATGAGTGCAAAATTTCTACTGAAATAAAAATAAGTCAGCTGAAACCGAACAAAATTTGCAATTCCTTTTAACGGCCGTCGAGCAGAGTCAAAATTTCTTTCCTTGCAGAAGGCAAAATATTAAAATTATAGCCATGGCTTAGAGTGGGAATGTTTGGAGAGGCCTCAATTATGTGACAAAGGAAACGTTTTCAATTCATGCCGTCAAGGTGACACCGTGAACTTACACTTGGGAAAGCCGCTAGTCAAGGGGGGGTGACAGATCCCCGTATTTCTGATCGCTGGACTACTCTGAAAACACAGCATTTTGACAGGCGGTGCTTACGGTGTCTTCTTGGGGGGTTTTCTGATTATGGCTATGTTGCCGTATCCGGACCTGCAACTGATGAACTGCGAAAACACTCCTAGTCACAAGCTTTGGTGTCTGGTAAAATACAGCCGAGACCTCAAAGTGTCTTCACTTGGCAAATAAGATAAAATAGTTTTATTTATTTTTTAATCAAGGCAAACGAAACAGATGGCTTGATTAAAAAAAAATATCAGTTCAGCTTCATCCAGAAATGCATGCCGTTAAAGTGTCCTTTTATGCAGTACAACTCTGTAGTTTTTGCAGATGGGATCTGGGTCTTCGTATTATTGGGAGTGGAGTTCCTTTACTAGCCATTAGTGCATTGACTCTAACAAAACATATATGTGAGCCTGGAGACATGATAGATAGGTAGGTAGGTAGGTAGGCAGGCAGGCAGATGATAGGTAGACAGAATATATGATAGTGAAATAGATGAGAGGGATAGATAAAGGTAGACAGACAGATATAGATTGATGATAGATGGATAGAATAGATACAGTTAGTTAGACATGATAGAGGATAGAGAAATAGATGAGAGGGATAGATAAAGGTAGACAGACAGATATGATGATGATAGATGGATAGAATAGATACAGTTAGTTAGACATGATAGAGGGATAGAGAAATAGATGAGAGGGATAGATAAAGGTAGACAGACAGATATACATTGATGATAGATGGATAGAATAGATACAGATAGTTAGACATGATAGAGGGATAGAGAAATAGATGAGAGGGATAGATAAAGGTAGACAGACAGATATACATTGATGATAGATGGATAGAATAGATACAGATAGTTAGACATGATAGAGGGATAGAGAAATAGATGAGAGGGATAGAGAGATGAAGACAGATGATAGATAGGATAGATAGATATAGAAGAAATGATGGATGGATGGATAGAATAGATAGAGAAATAGTGAAATAGATGACATGGATTGATAAAAGACATACATTGATGATAGATGGGTAGATAGGTACAGACAGACATAATAGAGGGATAGAGAAATAGATGAGAGGGATAGAAAGACAGGCATATAGATAGATGATAGGATGATAGGAGAATAGATATAGAAGACATGAAAGGTAGGTAGGTGGATGGGTGGGTGGGTGATAGAAATAGATTGCTTTATGCATGGTATGAGCTTCTCTCTCCTCTGACCTTCACTATGATCTTCACTTCCCACCACATCCAAATACTTAACAGGGTTGCTTAAAATCCAGAATTACTCCTCTCAAACATCTGAAAATTCCCTCTTATTCCGTCTGAATATTGCCCTCGAGCAGCATGGAATGGAAACGGAAATAAACGACCAAGGGAGCGTCGCCTCCAGCCCTTGCAATTAATCCTTTAACATCTGGAACCAGAGGCCTCCAAAACTGATTTTAAGACCTGTGGATTTCAAACTCCCAGAATCCCCCAACTGGATGAAGAATTCTGGGAGCTGAAGTCCACAACAACTTAAAAAGTTGCCAAGATTGGAGGTCCCTGACCTAACCTAGTTAATCATGGCTGGTTGGCCTTCGAAGAAAACCTGAGCCGATGAAAGAGGATTGTGGATGGAGACCGAAGAGACGAGACGATTATGGAAACCCATTTGTCTCGAGATAACAATCGAGCTGTAGCTATTTCTCAATAATTTTGCAAAGTGAAGAAAAAACGTTCAACTATTTGTCTGGGAGTGAGATACACAGCAGAATTCTGCTGGTTGATCAGTATAACTGCTGGTTGGTGTAAAATTGCTTTGGGGGACAAATTGATCCAGTAAGTGAGGTGTGAAAAATTTGAGTCTTAAGGTTATAAACCATGGTTCACATCCCTTCAGTTAAACGATAGAATACTGTGATTTTCCTTCAGGCACAATTCAAGTTGAATTTGTTCTTAGAGACATTTCTTATAGAAAAATATGACTTAATTAGTGAACATGTTTCTATTGATTTCCTTGTTTTCCTGGGTACAAATTGGGATGCATCCCATCTTACCTACTGGCAATGCCAATCAAGAATCTACCAGACCGGCCAACCATATCCCAAAATTCAGAATGAGCCAATAAGTTAAAATCCTGAGCCACCTTAGGAATACCCAAGCATGCTAAATTGTGTTAAATTTAATTTCTGCCTTTGAACAAAATAAGGTTATTTTCTTTCTTTCTTTCTTTCTTTCTTCCTTCCTTCCTTCCTTCCTTCCTTCCTTCCTTCCTTCCTTCCTTCCTTCCTTCCTTCTTTTCTCTCTTCTTCCTTTCCTTCTTTGTTCCTTCTCTCTCTCCTTCCTTTCCTTCCTCTTTTCTTTCCTTCCTTCCTTCCTTCCTTCCTTCCTTCCTTCCTTCCTTCCTTCCTTCCTTCCTTCCTTCCTTCCTTCCTTCCTTCCTTCCTTCCTTCCTTCCTTCCTTCTTCTTCTTTCTCTGATATGAATTTTTATTTATTTCCAAGATTAAAATACAATATCCTTCCTTATCCTTCCTTCCTTCCTTCCTTCATTTATTTTTCTTTCTCTGATATGAATTTTTATTTACTTCCAAGATTAAAACACAATGTCCTTCCTTCCTTCCTTTTTTCCTTCCTTCCTTCTTTTTACTAACAAGGCCATAATAAAGATTAAATAATAGTAAAGGTTAGTTAATGATTATTGTAAATGTGCTTGGCTATTAAGATGAAAAAAGTTTAATCCGTATTTTCAATGTGAATATTTCTAACTTATTCTGTTCAAGATACCCTGTTGATACTTCCTTAAGATGTGGGAGCTTCATCCCTGGAGGTTTTCAAGAAGGGACCAGGCTGCCATCTGTCAGAAATAGTGTGGGGTCTCCTGCTTGGGTGCCTGGGGGGTGGAGGGGGGTGGACTACAAGGTCCCTTCCAACTTTGTTATTCTATTTGAAGATGGCAATATTTTCAATCTGCATTTCACATTCACATTTTGTACGTGGTTTTGAGCGGCCAAGATTTCTGTCTCCCAGGAGTGAAAACAAGGAACAATTTCCCCCAAAGCGTTGAAATCTGTTATCCTCATTAATTTCCTAAGCAGAAAGTAACTAATCTTGATTTCCCAAGTCACCTGGAAAAGAGATGGTACAACTTTCTAAGCTCTGCCAAATGCAGCTTAATAGGCCAAAGAAGCAGGCACTTTTTAAGTTTTCTTCCAGATTCAGGTTGCTTTTTAAATATATATCAAGTGATTCACCAGTTGCCAAAGATTTTTTGGTAGCTTAAGAACCAGATGGATTTTGACAGTCTTGAACACTGGGCCCTATCTAACAAAATGAAGTTTAATGTAGAGAAAAATAAAGTCCTACACTTAGGCAAGAAAAACCAAAAGGACGCATACAGACTGGGTGAAACCAGGCTCAATAGCAGGAACTGGGAGAGGGATCTTGGAGTCTTAGTGGACAACCAGCTAAATAGGAGCCAGCCGTGTGCAGCAGCCGCCAAAAAAGCCAATGCAATCCTAAGTTGCATTAACAGAGGGATACAATCAAGATCAAGGGAGGTACTAATACCACTCTATAAAGCCTTAGTAAGACCACACCTAGAGTACTGCATCCAGTTTTGGTCACCACATTATAAAAAAGATGTTAGAGACTCTAGAAAGAGTGCAGAGAAGAGCAACCAGGATGATGAGGGGACTGGAGGCTAAAACATACGATGAACAGTTGCAGGAACTAGGCATGACTAGTCTAGTGAAGAGAAGGACCAGAGGAGACAGGATAGCAGACTTCTAATATATTGAGACTCTAGAAAAAAATGCGGAGAAGAGCAACCAATGATGATTAGAGGACTTGTGACTAAAACATATGGAGAACAGTTGCAGGAACTGGGCTTGGCTAGTCTAGGGAAGAGAAGGACCAGGGGAGACAGGAGAGCAGACTTCTAATATATTGAAGAGGACTTGTGACTAAAACATATGAAGAACAGTTGCAGGAACTGGGCTTGGCTAGTCTAGGAAAGAGAAGGGCCAGGGGAGACAGGATAGCAGTCTTCCAATATTGGAGGGGCTGCCCCAGAGAGGAAGGGGTCAAGCTATTTTCCAAAGCCCCAGAAGGCCAGAGAAGGAATAATGGATGGAAACCGATCCAGGAGAGATTCAAGTCCTAGAAATGAGGAATTTTCTGACAGTGAGAACAATCAACCCATGGAACAGAAGTTGCCCTCGGAAGTTGTGGGACTTTCATCCCTGGAGGCTTTCAAGACTGCCATCTCTCAGAAATGGTTAGGGTCTCCTGCTTGGGTAGGGGTTGGACTAGAAGATCTGCCTTCCAAGTCTGTCATTCTGTTATTACCATTAAGGTGTCCAACGGGAGTCCAATTTGAAACATAAAGCAGCAGGAACAACATCAGGGCCTTAAATTTGCCCGCTGTGATCTTTCCATGAAAGGGAAACGTATTTCGGTGAAAACCACTGCACATGTCTCTACATCTGCTTCTCGCTCTGTATAAATAAGCAAAAGGACATAAATCCCCATTGCATCATGCCTTGGGGAACCTAAACAGCCCCTACATATGGTATGCAAGACCCCACTGCAAAACAAAAGAAAAGAAAAAAAAATCTGCCAATGCCAGCTTAAATACAAAAAGTGAGATTTGCTCCAAAACATCTTGGCTGGGAGATCAATCCCAATGTTGTTCTCCCTGCCATTTATGGAACAGGAGAGTACATCGACACGTTGAAAAGGCCCTGGGAATGACAGGCTGCACATCAGGTGCAGAACCGAACAGCTGGAAGTTGTTTTCATGCTCAATTGCAACCTGCATTTTTTGAAGATGTGCAGCAAAGCTTCTCGCCTCTATAGCATGTTGGTTCAGATCACAGGAACTTTGAGATAAGGCTGCAGATGTTTCCACAGCTCCCCGTTTTGTCTTACGGCTGAATTGGGTTGCAAAAAACAAAACGTCCAGAAACGTGGTGCCTTGCCTGTAAGGCGCATTCCCATCTGTGAGGAAAGGGTGGGATGCCAAGCTGAAAGAAGCTCCTTGGATGTGTTGGGAGAAATATCCATCTGGTTCAGTTCCAAGCCGGGAGGAAGACACTGGAAACATGGAGGCCGATTGGAAAGATGGTTTAATAATGAAGCAGAACCACCAAACACAAAGCTCCCTGGTGCAGCTGAAGACATGGAGTTGTTGAGCTTTGAACTTGAGCTTCCTGTTCCTGTGCAAGAACAGGTATTCTATTGGCTGTCGTCAGGCTCCCTCGGGGCCATGTAGGGGTCATGTTTGTCTGAGACAAGTTTGGTTGAAGTTTGATGCAATGTCTTTAGGAGATTGTGCAATGTTGTGAGCTCTGCTGCTAGATAATCCTATTATGTCCTGGAGGATGATGTCTTAATCCCATCAAGACTTGACAAACAAAGATAATGCACGCTTTGCTTCCAGCAAGGTGCTATGTGCAAACGCCTCTTTTAAATCCTGTTTTCCCAGCTGCAGCTAATGAAGGGAATCAGGGCCTTTTTCTCCCCCGTAACCCCTGTTGCTCCCTTCTCTGTTCCTCCTTGCATGCCCTAGGATGAAGAGGGGGTGGGCCTGGGTCTTCCTCTGAATGCCCAGCCAGACTTTGCCCTTCCCCAGTTTCCTCCACAGCCACTGGAGCCACACTCCCACTCCCTCTCGGCTGTTCCTTCTCTCCCTCAGAGTCAGATTCTAACAAGGACATGGGCATTTAGAAGAAGAATCTCAGTGTTTGTGGCTATGCTACCAGTATCAAACAGAAATGGTTTCTCGGGCATTTTAGAAAATGGAGGGAAAATAGCGAAGCCACACTCCCACTCCCTGTCAGCTGTTCGACCTCCCCCTTGGAATCAGACTCCAGCATGGGCATGACACGGATGCTGAAACAGTCATAAGTGTGAAAAAGGGTCATAAGTCCCTTTCTTCAGGGCCATTGTAACTTCAAACAGTCGCTAAACGAATTGTCGTAAGTCTGTCCCTGCATCCCAAAGCGATCGGTTCGCGGGGCTGTTTTTAAGAACCGGCAAATCCCACCTCTGACTGGAGATTTTACAGTATCCTTCCCCTGCCACGCCCACCAAGCCACGCCCACAGAACCAGTAGTAAAAGAATTTGAATCCCGTCATTGTGCCGCGCTAAAGCAAATTTGAAAGAAAGTTTTAAAGAAAATATTAACTATGTTTCAGCTTTGGCAACTGTACTGATAATAAGTATTAAGGAAAAGATTGCTCTAGATCAGGGGTGTCAAACTTACATCACCATGGCACCATCATGGGATGTATCAGGATTTTTCCCCCCCCCTTCACTAAACTGGGCGTGACCAGCGTAATGACGCATCTGACTCATGGGCCAGGAGTTTGACAGCCCTGCTCTAGATTATCATCCTCTTTTAATGACCCCATAGTCCCCTGCGGGGTGGAGTCTGGGCAACTGAATGGAGCGGAGTGTTTACTGGCCGCATGCCCTTCCTGTTGCCAGGGCAGAGTCTTGTTTAGCAGATGCATTCTCATTGTGCCCAGAGAGAGAAATACCTGCATCTACCTAGGATCGAACTCACAGCCCCCGGATTGTGAGGTGAGAAAAGATTGCTCTAGATCAGGGGTGTCCAACCTTGGCAACTTTAAGACTTGTGGACAAAGCTGGCTGAGGAATTCTGGGAGTTGAAGTCCACAAGTCTTAAAGTTGCCAAGGTTGGACACCCCTGCTCTAGATGATGGTTTAAAGATCAAGTTAATGCTCAGCACATCGTGATTGTCTTGGGCTACTTCCCACTGGCACAAGAAGAACCTGGCAGCCCCAGAAACTGTGATTAAGATGATTTCGCTCACATCCAGGAAGGCTCGGGAAAGTCACGCAAACAATATTTGCAATTCAGAGCTCATCTGGCCGTGAAGAACCGGCTTGCCTGCAATTCGGGGCCGACAGATTTCCCTGGTTTCTGATCTCTTGCGATTAAATATCGCATGTTTTGCATGCCAATCGCGGGCTTTTGGGGACAGTATGGCTTGTTCCCTGTGAAGGGTTAACCAAGTTTCCTGTTCAATAAAAGGATCGGATATATTGGAATTCCTCGGATTACAACCGCAACTGAAGCCTCAAATTTTCCAGGGTTTAGCAAAGCAAGGCAAAGCGAGTTTTGCCCCATTTTACGACCTTGCTTGTGTCAGCTTTGGAAGCTATATTGAGACCAGACCCTTCCACGCTGCCACATTCTTGAGCCTGGGAAAATGGGAGGGGGGAGTTTCTTGGAGCGTATGTGGTTAGACACAATAGCATTCTTCTTCTAAGTCAAGGTCATGTTATTTCTGCACCTGGGTGAGGGGACGTCTCAAGTTGGGACGGATGGTGATTGGGGCATGTGATGGAATGAGGGATGCAGGGGGTGGATTTGTAATATTTTACTTATTGCAAGGAAACCCGGAACTTTCAGATTCGGAATTTCCCAGTTGTGCCAGTCACTATCCAAATAAAAGGAACTTTTGAGAAGATTTTTGTCTTGGAGTTATTTGGTGGAATGGAGGTTAGCTGGAATGCTGACAGAAGGAAGGAAGGAAGGAAGGAAGGAAGGAAGGAAGGAAGGAAGGAAGGAAGGAAGGAAGGAAAGGAAAGGAAGGAAGGAAGGAAGGAAGGAAGGAAGGAAGGAAGGAAGGAGAGGGAGGGAAGGAAGAGAGGGAGGGACGGAAGGAGAGGGAGGGAGGGAAAGCAGGAAGGAAGGAGGGAAAGGAAGGAAGGAGAGGGAGGGATGGAAGGGAGGAAGGGAAGGAAGGAAGGTGTCAGCTTTGGAAGCCATATTGAGACCAGACGCTTCTACACTGCTACATTCTTGAGCCTGGGAAAATGGGAGGGGAGAATTTCTTGGAGTGTATATGGTTAGACGCAATAGCATTCTTTTTCTAAGTCAAGGTCATGTTGTTTCTGCACCTGGGTGAGAGGACGTCTCAAGTTGGGATAGATAGCGATTGGGTCATATGATGCCATGATGGGTGCAGGGGGTGGATTTGTAATTTTTACTTGTTGCAAGGAAGCCCTGAAATTTCAGATTCGGAATTTCCTAAATATGTCAGGTTACTACCCAAATAAAACAGAACCTTTGAGAGGATGTCTGTCTCGGAATTATTTGTTGGTTTTCTGGAACGCTGACATCTTGCCACGGGGGGTTCAGTGAATCACTGCAGTTGTTAAGTGAGTCACCTGGTTGCTAAGTTAATAATGGCTTCCCCATGGACTCAGCTTGTCAGACGGTCGCAAAAGGGGATCATGTGACTCCGCGACACTGCGACCGTTGTAAATACGAGTCAGTTGCCAAGCGCCTGGATTTTGATCACAGGATCGTGGGAATGCTGCAACAGTTGTCATTGTGAATTTTGGTCCCAGGTCCTTTTTTTCCGGGGCTGTTGTAACTTTGAATGGTCACTAAACGAGCTATTGTATCGTTTTGGGGTGTTGTTTCCCTCAGAGCTGTCCTTTTGCAGGCAGATAAAAGTCAGTTATTTTATTTGATCCTCACCTGTGACAAATGTTATGCTCCCCCCTCCTTTTTTTTTAATTGAAGAGGATTTCATGGGTGTTTTCAATGATTGGCGATATTTTGCGGGAAAGCCCCTTGATTGGGATGGTTGAAATATGTGCACAAAGTGAAAATCAATTTTAAAACAAACAAGCAACAGCCAGAAAAGATCCAGGACAAAAGCTGTATCTCTTCATTACGGCAAGATAGTTGATGGTTTGGAAAACAGACCATAATTCTTTTACAAGGGATTCATTAGTTTTCTTTCTTTCTTTTTCTTTCTTTCTTTCTGTCTTTCTTTCTGTCTGTCTTTCTCTCTGTTTCTCTCCTTCCTTCCTTCCTTCCTTCCTTCCTTCCTTCCTTCCTTCCTTCCTTCCTTCCTTCCTTCCTTCCTTCCTTCCTTCCTTCCTTCCTTCCTTCCTTCCTTCCTTCCTTCCTTCCTTCCTTCCTTCCTTCCTTCTCTCTCTCTCCCTCCATTCTTTCCTCCCTTCCCCACTCTCTCCTTCCTTCTTTCCTTCCTTCTTTTCCTCCTTCTCTCATTCATTTATTCATTCTTTTCTTCCTTCTCTCTCTTTCCTTCCCTCCTTCGTTCTTTCTTTCCTCCTCTCTCCTTCCTTCTTTCCTTCCTTCCTTTTCCCCCCTTCTCTCTCTCTCCCTTCCTTCTTTCTCATTAATTCATTCATTCATTTTATACATTCATCCATTTTTTCTTTATTTTTATTAATAAGGCCATAACAAAGATCAGATAATTGTTAAAGTAGTCACAATGATTATTGTAAATGTGCTTGGCTGTTAAGATGAAAAATCTTTAACCCGTATTTTCAATGTGAATATTTCTAACTTATTCTGTTCATTAGATTTAAATCCTTTCCATCCAGGGTCTAGAAAAACAGCATATTTAGCCTGTCTTCCTCTATAAAATTCCTGCTCATCAATCTTGAGAGGTGGGTTGGGCTCAGGGGTGGGATGCAAATATTTTTACTACTGGTTCTGTGGGCATGGCTAGGTGGGAGTGGTTAGATGGGTGTGGCTAGCTGGGCATGGCCATGCGACTGGGTGGGCGTGGCTGCTCCTCCTCCTCCTCCTCCTCCTCCTCCTCCTCCTCCTCCTCCTCCTCCTCCTCCTCCTCCTCCTCCTCTTCTTCTTCTTCTTCTTCTTCTTCTTCTTCTTCTTCTTCTTCTTCTTCTTCTTCTTCTTCTTCTTCCTCTTCCTCTTCCTCTTCCTCTTCCTCTTCCTCTCCTTCTCCTCCTCCTCCTTCTCCTTCTCCTTCCTCTTCCTCTTCTTCCTCTTCCTCTTCCTCTTCTTCTTCTTCTTCTTCTTCAACCCCTGCTCCATTTTTTTGGCCTCCTGGGCCTCAAGGAAGCCTCCTGGTGGGTGTTTTTGCTCCCAGGAGGCTTCCCTGAGGCCCAGAAGGCCCAAAAATGGAGCAGGGAGTACTACACAAGAAGAAGAAGATAAGGACTGACTAGGTTTGGGAGGGGAGGGGCAGGTGGAGGGGGTGGGGCCAGCCAGGGTCATGATTTGCCGGTTTTCCAAACTGGACAGAATCGTAACAACCGGTTCTATAGAACCAGTACGAACCGGTAGAATTCCACCCGTGGTTGGGCTGAGAGATAGAGACGGCTGCAAATTCAGACCATGAGCTTCTGTGATGGAGGGTTGACAGGTTTTAGCCTAAGAGTTTAACCACCAAAGGCAACAACAGCCTTAGCAAACTTTATCCATCTGCATCTGGTCATTGGTATTCCTCAGAAAATGTTTAATAATGGTGCAAACTCAGGCCTATAATTTTCAGCGGCAGTAAACCTCTCAGGATTGGCTGGGCACAAAGCAAACCCCTGTTCATTCCTGTGTTAAATTATAAGTTGCCGGCTGGGAGAATTCACAACGTTCTTCTGGCTGACCGAACTGAATAAATTCCACCACCAAAAGTGGTCAAACCAACCAGAAACAAAACCTGTTGACTTTTTAAAACGTTACAATAAAACCTGGACCATCTAGCACAGGGTTGGGTCAAACTTGATTTCATTGAGGGCCGCATCAGGGTTGGGTTATGACCTTGGGGGGGGGAGGGGGATGGGTGTGGCCAGGTTGGGCATGGCCACCTTGATGTCAGTCATTGAGGCTCCGTTTTTGGCCACGACAGCCTCCTGCAGCCCTCTGCCAGCAAAAACAGAGCTCAGAGGCTGCACACAGCATGTAGTCACAAAATGTAGTTTTGTTTCCTTCTCCCTTTCTTCCCTTCTGACTCAGAAACTGTTTTAGCAGCCTTTTAAAAGTTGAAATTAGGAGAACAAGATTTATTCCTTGCTTAAGGCACAGAATGAATCATTATTTTGGTTCGGCTTTTCATGAGAAACGGCGGTGGAGGGGGGGGGGGAAACCAGTGAACCCGCCTTGCGAGATATGAAAACATATCATGAAGCTGAATGCCACCCAACTTCCTTTTATTCTTCAAGGATCTGAAATTGCTAACGGTGGAATTAATGTGGCTTTTGACGGATCAACCCCGTTGCCATGGCGAGGGAGTTTTCTGCCATCCCGAAGATGGCACCGTGTGCCCCGATCATCTTAAAGATAATTGTGCGACTGGAATGAGACAGTTTCTCCATCGCACGATTTTTATCCCGGCTGAAAAACCTGGAAATAGAGACGTCTTCTCTTACCGTAGCTGTCTCACAAGCTTTTCAGAGGGTTTAACTTGTGCGCTTTTTTTTTTCCCAGTTAGGAGAAAAAAGGAGTAGGTTTTGCTTTTGAAGATTAGACTGAGTTTTAGATAAATGGGATCTCAGACCACCAAAGTTGTCTTTTTTTTAAATCTATGGAGCTGTTGTGGTTTGCTGGCAGCAGGTGAGGACGGCTGAGGTTTCGGAGAGCGAGGACACAGATGAGGGGCCTGCGGGTGATGCAGGGATGGGTCCAGGACCATCAGGGAGTGGAGTGCTGCCTTCAGAGGTTGTGGAGGCTGGCAGCAGCGATGAAGAGCTCCCCAAGGAGCCTGTGCCCAGTGTGCGTGCGCCCAGGGCTGCTCGAAGGAAAGAGCAGCTGCAGCAGCACGGGCGACTCAAGAGTAAGGCTGCAAGGTAATGGCCCCTCCCTGAAGAGATAAAAGCCAGCTGAGAAACCGGAGTTCTTTGCAGGAAGCAAAGAAATTCTTGTACTCAAGCCTTGTGGATGTTCTCAATATCTTGGTTGGTGTTTGGAGACTCTTTGTGTTTGAAATCTTTCTTTGTAACTTTATCGAGTGTTCTTGGCAGCCTTGAACCACCTTGGCAAGACTTGTTCTTATCAGAGACAATTAGTTTTAATAGTCTTTTAACCGTGAATGAACGGAATACACAGAGGAGCATTAAAAGATTTTGCTTTTATCTCTGTTTAGTGTTTGTTTACTTGGAACAAAGTTTGGGTCAGAACAGGACCACCAAGAACATTCACAGAGTGACTGTGTGTATATCTGCATGTCAAAAAATAATAATAATAATAATTCACGATTGTCTGTTGCAATCCAGAAGAACTTGAGGAATGAACACAACGAAGGTTGCCGAGAACTATGGGACTCAGTATTTCTATACAAGAGGCAGAGATGGTATTCAGCAGGTTCTGACCAGTTCTGGAGAAACAGGAGCAGAATTTTTGAGTAGTTCAGAGAACCAGCCAATCCCACCTCTGACTGGCCCCACCAACCCCACCTCTTCTCTCCCATTGAGTCCCAGCTGATTGGCTGGGTCTTCTTTGGTTGCCCTGCACAGGAGAACGGAGCTGGAAAACAGGTCAGCGGGGTGGGGTGGGAAGGGGATTTTGCAGTATCTTTCCCCTGCCACGCCCACCATGCAACACCCAGTGTACCACGCCCGCCATGCCACGCCCTCAGAACTGGTAGTAAAAAAAAAAAAATTGAATCCCACAACTGGTAAAAGGCCAATGCTTACCTATTTAGCTGCCAAAAAAGTCAACACGCTTCTAGGCTGCATCAACAGAGGGAAAGAATCAAGATCACGTGAAGTGTTAATACCACTTTATAAGGCCTTGCTAAGGCCACGCTTGGAGCGCAGTTTGGAGAACCTCCACATCCCACTCCTGGTTGACCTGGTTGGTTTTGTAAGGGTTTCTCCTCTTCCCATCAAGACCTGTCTGGTCATGACAATTCTTTATAAGAGCCATCTTAGGAAATGAAGTCAACGATGGCCAAGAAGGATATTTATAATCTGTGGCGCCATTACGCCATTGGCAGGGAAATTTCTGGGATGCTACTTCCTTATCTCCTGGGCACCGCTGCATTTTAACGGAAGGTAATAGTCATGTAAGACTTTTAAAACCTCCGTTGTCGGCCTATCGAGGAATTGTTTTATTGTTCTAATTCCATTTTTATGATGCGCTTATATTTTTATTGTTAATTGACTTGTATTGTGAGCTCTCCAAGATGCAATTATGAAGGTGAGGAGATAGGGCAAACCAATTAAGCCTAAGAATGAAAGCCTGGAGGGTTCCCTAGGTTAAATTTTATCTCAGGCCAAAGCTGCTATTTGGCCTGTCTTGCTTCTATCAGCCTATTTGATTTAATTTAATCAGAATAGAGCTGGAAGGGACCCTGGAGGTCTTTTAGTCCAGCCCCCGGCAGGGGACCCTAGACTATTTGATACAAGTGACTCTCCAGTCTATTCTTAAAAACCTCTAGTGATGTAGCTCCCATGATTTCTGGTCGCAAGTTGTTCCACTGGTTAATTGTTCTCACTGTTTGGAAGTTTCTCCTTAATTCCAGGTTGCTTCTCTCCTTGTTTAGTTTCCATCCATGGCTTCTTGACTTGCCTTCTAGTGCTTTGGCAAATAAGTTGACCCCTTCTTCTTTGTGGCAGTCCCTCAAATATTGGACGACTGCTATCATGTCCCTTCCTAGTCCTTCTTTCTCTAGACTAGCCAAACCCAAATCCTGCAATATGTTTTAGTCTCCGGGCCTTTGATCATCTTAGTTGCTCTTCTCTGCACTTTTTCAAAAGTCTCAACATCTTTTTGCTCATGTGGTGACCAAAACTGTACACAGTATTCCAGGGGTGGCCTTACTAAAGTTTTCTACAATAGTACTAATACTTCACTTGTTTTTTGATTCTATGCCTCTTTTTATACAACCAAGATTTTGTGTTAGCTTTTTTGTCAGCTGCTGCACACAGCTGGCTCATATTTAAGGGATTGTCCACTAGGAGTCCAAGGTCCCTCCCACAGTTACTGTTTTTGAGCCAGGTTTTGCCTAATCTGGACTTGTACCTTTGTCTTTCTCCTACTTAGGTGTAAAACCTTGTATTTTGTAAAGTATAAGTCATAGTGTGCGCTGAGGGTGGTGTTTGATTTCATTGTATGAAGTGCAATGACAATAAAGTAAAGTAAACTAAAAATCTATGGTAGGTGTAAACCTGCATAGGTGTAAAACCTTATATTATAATCTTGATTTGCTTATATAGATGTAATCCCATTAAGCTATTTAAGGGTTGACACAACTTTTCAAAGCATCTGGTCAACCTTGTCTCAACTCATGAGCTAAACAGGATCAAACTTGGTTAATAGTAGGTAGGATTTATCTGCGAAATACTAGTGTTGTAGGCAAGATGGATTGTTTTTTAAGCAGAGAAAAGCCAAAGCTAGCTACTTTTGCATTGGTGCCACAAAATCTACCTGAATGTATCCATAACAACCATCAAGATTTGAGCATAACTTGAAAAAGACTTAAGTTTTCATTTAACTAGAATCTAGATCTTCCAGTCTTAGTCCAGTTCCTTAAGCACTATGAATGATGAATGATTGAGAGAATTAGATATGTCATGTTTTTAATTAGGTAGACATATTTTCCCAGTAATAGATGGACATTTATCAAGGAGAGATCCAACGTAGCCGTTGGTTGGATCAGTAGACTATCAGAACAGTTAGAAAAGTTAACGTTTTATGTAATAGGTATAGGTGGAATGGAAGAAATTCTCCCTATATATTCCTGATAATTTTCTGGATTAGATTTAAATAGAATTCCAAGTCACTGAGAAATCTTTCAGTTTTGCTTTGAAAATTTTCAAATATCCCTGTCGTGTTTGGGACAGGAGTTTTAAAGCACTGATAAAATCTCCTAGTTTTCAATGAAATAAATATGCAGTATTGTTCAACAATTGTTAATAAATGAAGCTGATAAGATGGTGGAAGCTTATAAGAGAATAATTGAACTGATCTCCTTGAAAACCAGGTTGAAATCAGTGATAGCTCTTCTTTTTCTTTTTTCTTTGCAAAACCTATTTAACTGTAATAAAGCTTCCAGCCACAATCAAACACCTCATTCTATAAAATCACTCTCTGTAAATAGTTATTCTTCGTATTTTGTTCAATCTCATTTCAGAAACATTAACACACAATACCAGGAAGAACAAGAGTGTTCAAGATCATACAGCCAAGGAGAAACACTGTACGGATAAATCTATTTGCAAATGACAGTCTCATTTCTCCCCCAATATCCTAATAGAGAAATGATACTTGCAGTATGAATTAAATATATGTCATGCCAGTGGACAAGTTAATAAGGCAACTTTTATGCATGCCAATCCATCCAAGGTAGTGAGATGAGGTGATGTAATGGTTAAAGTTGGGAATAACTCAGTGGTGGGATTCAAATAATTTAACAACTGGTTCTCTGCCCTCATGTTTTCTTCCAATAACCAGTTCACCAAACTGCTCAGAAAGTTAACAGCTGGTTTTCCTGAACTGGTGAGAACCGGCTTAATCCCATCACTGGAGTAACTCCAAGGAACAAGGAGTAGTTGTAGTGGACCAGGAGAAGCAATGATTTAAGAAGGTGAAATAACCAGTAAAGATTAAAAAAGAAAGATTAAAAAAGATTAAAAAAAGAAATAATTCCTTAGAGCAGGGGTCGCCAACCTTTTGAATCTCAGGGACTCATAATTTTAAATCCCGCCCCCCAGAGACCCTGGGAAAATCTCCCCAAAATGTCTGCAGGAAAATTCCCCACCCCGTTTTCCTACCGATCAGTCGTTCTTTATTTGGGATTGCATGATACCGTCTCCAGCTCTGTTCTCAGGGGAAGAGAGAGAGAGAGAGAGAGACTTTTGGTTGCATGCAAGGAAAACAGCAGAAGCCTTTCTTTCTCTCCCTCAAACTCCTCCAGAAATGAGTCTTTGTGAGACTTGTCACACTGGCACAGCCTCTTGGAGCAGGATGCCTTGCAGGGTCCCAAAGACTCATTTCTGGTGGAGTTTGGGGGAGAGAAAGAGAGACTTTTGCTGTTTTCCTTGTGTGCAGCCAAAAGCAGAAGGAGAAAGAAGCGGAAAGAAGCAGCCCAGTGGCCAGGCCAGGCATGGAGGGCGAGTGGGGCAAGTTTCCCCCCTCTTTCCCCCCTCCCCTTACTACCTGGTGTTGTTTGCAATGCAAGCAACGCAAGCCTTGTGTTCCCACGGGCCATGTGGGTGGCGCAGCCTTGTGTTCCCGTGCAGCCTGGATTAATTGCTTTAGGGGGGACATTTCTCTGCGGACCACCAAAATTTTCTCACGGACCACCAGTGGTCCCTGGCCTGCTGGTTGGCGACCGCTGCCTTAGAGGACCCAGAGATAAAGAAGGGGATTTGCTTGGCTGCCAACTGAAAGACATTTGAAAAAGAAGATATCCAGTCTCAGATACTAGTAACTAGAGAGCAGCTACGGATCTCATATCCTGCATGGGAACTTTCCAGGAAAGTAGCCAGTCTGGGGGAGATTCTTGCATTATAGCTTTTATAGTAGTTAGCTGGAACTCTGCAGATAGATGATAGGTAGGTGATAGATTAGATAGCTAGATAGATAGCTAGATAGATAGATAGCTAGATGGATGGATGGATGGATGGATGGATGGATGGATGGATGGATGGATGATAGATAGATAGATGATAGATAGATAGATAGATAGATAGATAGATAGATAGATAGATAGATAGATGATAGATAGATAGATAGATAGATAGATAGATAGATAGATAGCTAGATAGATATAGATAGATAGATAGCTAGATGGATGGTGGATGGATGGATGGATGGATGATAGATAGATAGATGATAGATGATAGATGATAGATAGATAGATAGATAGATAGATAGATAGATGATAGATGATAGATAGATGATAGATGATAGATGATAGATAGATAGATAGATAGATAGATAGATAGATAGATAGACAGATGATAGATAGATAGATAGATAGATAGATAGATAGATAGATAGATAGATAGAGAGATAGATGATAGATGATAGATAGATAGATGATAGATAGATAGATAGATAGATAGATAGATAGATAGATAGATAGATGATAGACAGATGATAGATGATTGATAGATGATAGAGAGCTAGAGAGATAGATATGCTAGATAGACATGAGAAAGATAGGCAAGCAGATGGACAGATGATAGATAAATATACTGTAGATATATAGATGATAGTTATATAGATGATAGGTAGATAGTTAGATTTAGTATTAGAACTCTTCTGCCAGGGATCTAGAAAAAAGTAGATGTAGGGAATTTATTCTGTTGATCCAGATGAAGTAAATATATTTGAAGTTGAATAAGTGTATATCCTTTTTGGGGAAAATATTTTTCGAATTTTTTTTTTTTACTCAAAATGTTCTTGAAAATATTCAAGAAGGCTGGGGCTTATTGCTTTTTAAAATCTGTATTTGTTTGTTTGCTTATGTTATGCTGGGTTTATACCATGGTGATATGATCACTCTAGGAAGTGTTGCAGAGAAGAAGCAATCATGTTAAGAAAACACTGCATTATAGTAGATACGTGATTTGTTTTTATTTTTATTTTTTTGTTTTATTCTTAACATAAAGAAGATAAAGGTTTCTCACACTAGTAATCGCATTTAGGCTTATATACTGCCTCATAACTCTCTGGATGGTTTATAATGAAGAGCCATTATTTGCATATTGCCCACAACAATCTGGGTCCTTATTTTATTGACTTCAGATAATAAATAGTAGATAGATAGATAGATAGATAGATAGATAGATAGATAGATAGATAGAGATAGATAGATAGATAGATAGATAGATAGATAGATAGATAATAGCTGGATGATAGAGATAGAGAGATACATAGATATGCTCAATAGACATGAGAGAGACAGATCATAGATAAATCTAGATTTAACAGATTAACAGAGTTGGAAGGGACCTTGTAGGTCATCTAGTCCAACCCCCTGCCCAAGCAGGAGACACTATTTCTGACAGATAGCAGTCCAGCCTTTTGTTGAAAGCCTATAGATGATAGATGATTGATAGATAGATGATTGATAGATAGATGATTGATAGATAGATGATTGATAGATGATAGATAGATGATAAATATAGATGGATGAGAGAGAGAGAGAGAGAAAGAGAAATATAGAGATAAAGAGATGTAGGTATATAAAAATAAACAGCTCAGGTGTGGACAGAAGTGGAGAAATTCCATCGCAATTACGGATCACAATATTGTGTTACATGCCAGGGCAGTTGGGAGACGTTCATTCCTCACCAGTTTAATACTGATACTTTTCTTTCTTTTTTCCTCCGCCAATTCACTGCATGCCTTTTACATCCGTGTTTATGGGTTTCCCGTTGCAATTCCTCACGCCTTACTTTCTCTGCAAATTGTACGGTTGGCCATTTATATGTAAATTTCCCCTCTGTGGAACATTGTCATTATACATCTTTGATTATGTGGGTTGATAAGATGAGGTTTCCCCACCCACTGTTGCAATTCCTTTTACCCAGAAGACTTCCCGTAAAACAAACACAAATCACATAATGAACTAATTAAAGGTGCTACATACGGAGAAACAGAAGCAGCCAAAAGACTAGAAGTTGACACACACCAGGCTGGGATCCATCTTTGGGCAAAAATTAGATTTCTTTTCTTTTCTTTTTTCGACTTGGGTCAGGATCTCCCCACACGGTGGGGGAAAAGGAAATGTTTTACATTTGACTGAACAATTTGAACATCGGATTCACGTTTTGTTCCTTGGATGCTCTGTTCGGCATGTGGCGGAGAAGCCAAACAAAAGCTAGTGAGCAGAATAATTGCTCCCGGGACATTTGAGACAGGCGGAGAAGAGGGAATTGCTCGGAAGATACGGGTCACGTGAAAATTAGAAGCTGCCATTTAGAATTAACGGTTCATCTGGAAGTCAACTTAAGGCCCCTTAGTTAGAAAGGAGACGGATGGATGGAAAGTAATCAAGGAGAGATCCGACACAGTTTAACACAGCTGAGAAAGTCCAGAAATATTTCACAAGAAGAGTTCTCCGCTCCTCTACTCGTTGCAGAATACTTTATGCCACCAGACTTGAAATTCTAGACCTAGAAAACCTAGAACTATGCTGCCTCCGGTCCGATCTAAATATAGTATATAAAATCATACATTGCAATGTCCTACCTGCAAATGAATACTTCAGCTTCAACCACAACAACACAAGAGCAAACAATAGATACAAACTCAAGGTTAATCACACCAAACTTGATTGCAGGAAATACGACTTCAGCAACAGAGTGATCAATGTCTGGAATACTCTACCTGACTCGGTGGTTTCTTCCCCAAACCCCAAAAAGTTTAACCTTAGACTGTCTACTATTGACCTCACCCCTTTCCTAAGAGGTCTGTAGGGGGCATGCATAAGTGCACCAACGTGCCGACTGTCCCTGTCCTATTGTTTCTTTTATAATTTTTTATTTTTCTTATATGTATCCATTTATTCATAACTATGTTTTTACTTATACCTATTATCTTGTAAGCAATTGACAAACCAAATAAAATAAATAAAAATAAATGAATAAACCTAGAACTAAGGAGGAACCTCCTGATAGTTAGAAAAAAAGTTGTGGCTGCTTCAGCACTGGAGGTTTTTATTTATTTTTATTTATTTGTCAAAAGCTTACAATATAGCATAAACAAGAATAAACCTACGTTTAAATACAAGAAATGGGAACGAATAATTGGGGACAATAGGACAGGGACGGTAGGCACGATGGTGCACTTATGCATGGCCCTTATAGACTCTGAGGAATGGGGTGAGGTCAACAGAGGTAAGTTTGAGGGTAAAGGAATAGGAGTTTGAGCAGGTGACAACAGAATCAGGTAGTAAGTTCCAGACATTGACCACTCTGTTGCTGAAATCGTACTTCCTGCAATCGAGTTGTTGTTTTTTTTAAGAAGAGACTGGACAGCCATTTGTCTGAAAGGGTTTAAAGTTTCCTGTGTGAGAAAGGGGTTGGTCTAGAAGACCTCCAAGGACCCTTTCCACTCTGTCATTCTGTTATTCATTAAAGAAAGACCCAACCTAGAACTAAGGAGAAATTTCCTGACAGTGAGAAACAATTAATAGAAGTGGTGGGTGCTCCAACACTGGAGGTTATGAAGAAGAGATTTGTTCAGATTTAAAATGACAGAGTTGGAAAGGGACCTTGTAGGTCATCTAGTCCAACCCCCTGCTCAAGCAGGAGACCCCAACACCATTTCTGACAGATGGCAGTCCAGTCTCTTCTTGAAAGTCTCAACTGATGATGCTCCCACAACTTCTGAAGGCAAATTCTGTTCCATGGGTTGATTGTTCTCACTGTCACGAAATTCCTCCTTATTTCCAGGTTGAATCTCTCCTTGTTCAGTTTCCATCCATTATTCCTTGTCTGGCCTTCAGGGGCTTTGGAAAATAGCTTGACCCCCTCCTCTCTGGGGCAGCCCCTCAAATATTGGAAGACTGGTATCCTGTCTCCCCTGGTCACTAGACTAGCCAGGCCCAGTTCCTGCAACCATTCTTCATATCTTTCATCCTCCAGTCCCTTAATCATCCTGGTTGCTCTTCTCTGCACTCTTTCTAGAGTCTCAACAACTTTTTTCTAGTGTGGATGGAGTATTCTAGGTGTAGTCTTACTAAGGATTTATGGAGTGGTATTAGTACCTCATTTGATCTCCATTGTATCCCTCCGTTAATGCAACTAAGGATTCCATTGGCGTTTTTGGCTGCCACTGCACACTGTTGGCTCATATTTAATTGGTTGTCAACTAGGACTCCAAGATCCCTCTCTTGGGATTGAACCTCCATTGGTCTGAAATGGGATCAGGGTTTCTGTCTGAGCAGGGGTTGAATTAGAAGACCTCCAAGGTCCCTTCCAACTTGGTAATTAAGTTCTGTTATTCTGAGAAATGTTTGATATCAGAGTGACCAGAAGCCAAGAATTAACATCTCTTTGGACCTCAGAGGTGTATCTCTGCTGTAGTAATTCCTGCTCTCTGGAATATGGTTCTCTCCACCCACCCTCAAGATCCAACTAGACCCACTCAGCTAGGGTTTAGAACAGGGCTCTCCAAACTTGGCAACTTTAAGACTTTAAGCCATGCTGGCTGGAGAATTCTGGGAGTTGAAGTCCACAAGTCTTAAAGTTGCCAAGTTTGGAGACCTCTGGTTTAGAAGAACCATGACCTGGATCTTCACCCAGGCCTTTGGTGAAGGAGAAGAAGACCTCTTACTGTATAACACTTGCCATCTTTTAATTTTTTTTTTAAGTTTTATTGCCATTTCTTGGTTGTGAGCCTTGTGTTGTCATTGAGAGTTGGACAGCATACAAGTTGCATAAATCATCATCACCAAGTTGAAGGTAGCCAACTTCCTCTTGCAAAGAAGTACCAACAGTGGTCAGTTGAAATCATGTAGCGCAGGGGTCCCCAGCCTTGGCCTCTTTATGACTTGTGGACTTCAACTCCCAGAATTCCTCAGCAAGGCTGCCTGAGGAATTCTGGGAGGTGAAGTCCACAAATTGTAAGAGGGCCAAAGTTGGAGACCCCTGATGTAGGAAGTCTTCAGCAGAAAGAACATTCAAGCAAAGAACACCCCAGTAACACCCCCATTATCTTGACCAATGGACAACAATACTTCTCAGTATGGCTGTGTCCATACAACCTGCTAAACCAAGAGTTAAAGATCAGGTAAAGATTCCCCTGGCACATACGTGCTAGTCGTTTCTGGCTCTGGGAGGTGGCGCTCATCTCCATTACAAAGCCAAAGAGCCAGTGCTCTCCGAAGACGTCTCCGTGGTTGTGTGGCTGGCAGGACTAAACACCAAAGGCACACGCAATGCTCTTCCCACCAAAGTGGTCCCTATTTTTCTACTTGCATTTTTTAATGTGCTTTCAAACTGCTAGGTTGGCAGAAGCTGCTGGGATAAGGAACAGGAGCTCACTCCGTGACACGACATTAAGGATTCGAACTGTTAAACTGCCGCCCTTTCTGATCGACAAACTCAGTTTCTTAGCCCCTGAGCTACCGAGTCCCCTAAACCATGGGTTACAAAACTCAAAAAGAAATTACGTTGTATTCTTGCCTCATGCGAACTTGGTCATTCGTGGTGTAATTTGGTGACTCCAGAATCGTGGCTTGTCAACCGTGGTTCATTCGTCGTGTGAACTTACCTTTAATTTGATCCTCATCAGATATATATTTTTTTTAACGAAAGGACTATTGAGTGCAATTTACGCCCACGGCAAGCGAGCAAAACTGGGGAAGTCCTGGATGCTGCTTCTTCTTCCTCCTTAACAGAAAACAGAAGTACAGGGTGGTCCTGGACTTACAACCGTAATTGAGTCCAACATTGTTGTTGCTAAGTGAAACATTTGTTAAGGGGATTTGGACCCATTTTATGACCGTTCGTGCCACAGTGGTTAAATGAATCCTTGCAGCTGCTAAGTCGGTGATCCAGTTGTTAAATGAATCTGGCTTCTCCGTTGACATGGCTCATCAGAAAGGTCATAAAAGGTGATGGTGTGACCCCGGGACACACCACTGTCATATGTGTGAGTCAGTTGCCAAGCACCTGAATTTTGATCATGTGACCGTGGGGAGGCGGCAATTGGCGTAAGGGTGAAAAACATTCATGTCACTTTTTACCTTGTGCCATGGTAACTATGAATGGTCACTAAATGAACTGTTGTAAGTTGAGGACTGCCTGTATAGGGGAGAACATCTGACCTTGCAATATTGCCAACTGCCAACCCCTTCAAGGGAAGGAAACGTTTGCCTCTGGATTTCAGCAACATCAGCCATTTTATTTATTTATTGTAGAATTCTCTTTTATTCAATTGCACTCTGTTCCATTTATTCTATTCTGTTCTGCTCTGTTCCATTCCGTTCCATTCTGCCGTGGTGGCACCATGGTTAGAATGCCATATTACAGCCTAACTCAGCTCATGCCAGCAGTTCGATCCTGACCAGCTCAAGGTAGACTCAGCTTTCTATCTTTCTGAGGTCCATAACTTTCCAGATTGTTGGTGGCAAGAGGCTGACTCTGTAAACCGCTTAGAGAGGGCTGTAAAAGCACTGTGAAGTGGTATATAGGTCTAAGGGCTATTGCTATTTCTCTCTCTCTCTCTCTCTCTCTCTATCTATCTATCTATCTATCTATCTATCTATCTATCTATCTATCTATCTATCTATCTATCTATCTATCTATATCCATCCATCCATCCATCCATCCATCCATCCATCCATCCATCCATCCATCCATCCATCCATCCATCCATCCATCCATCCATCCATCCATCTATCTATCTATCTATCTATCTATCTATCTATCTATCTATCTATCTATCTATCTATCTATTCTCTCTCTCTCTCATCTATTTCTATATCTATCAATCACCTATCTATTTATCATCTATCAGTCTGTCTGTCCATCCGTCCATCCATCCATCTATATCATCTGTCTGTCTGTCTGTCTGTCTGTCTGTCTGTCTGTCTGTCTGTCTGTCTATCTCTCTATCTATCTATCTATCTATCTATCTATCTATCTATCTATCTATCTATCTATCTATCTATCTATCTATCTATCTATCTATCTATCTATCATCTATCTATTTCTATTTCTATATCTATTTATTTCTCTTTATACATACATACATACATACATACATACATACATACGTATCTATCATTTATCTATCTTTCCTTCCTAAGCAGGGGGTTGGTCTAGAAGACCTCCAAGGTCCCTTCCAACTATGTTATTCTATCCTATTTTCTATTATTTTGTATATTTTGTACATATTCTATTCTATTCTATTCTATTCTATTCTATTCTATTCTATTCTATTCTATTCTATTCTATTCCATTCCATTCCATTCTGTATTTTCTATTCTATTCTATTCTATTCTATTCTATTCTATTCTATTCTATTCTATTCTATTCTATTCTATTCTATTCCATTCTGTATTTTCTATTCTATTCTGTTCTATTCTATTCTATTCTATTCTATTCTATTCTATTCTATTCTATTCTATTCTATTCTATTCTATTCTATTCTATTCTATTCTATTCTATTCTATTCCATTCCATTCCATTCCATTCCATTCCATTCCATTCTTGCTCTACCCCACCCTAATTCTACTCCACTCCATAAATGAGGTTGAAAACGGGCCACTCCCGGGGAGGTCTGGGGCTAGCAATCCAATAAAATAGATGGATGCAGCCCCAGCAGATGCTCGTAGAAAGCAGGAGCTGCGGTGTGCATCTGCCACCCTCATTCTGCGTAGCGCACGCTCGGCGGTGAATGAGACAGTAGCTTTTCGAAATTAATAAAAGGGAAAAAAAATATGAAAAACAGCCCCCCTCCCCCACTCTTTCCCCTTCCCACCAGTTCTCAGCTGCCACCTGGCCTCATTTAATCACATACATCTCGTTGTGGGGAAAGATTCTGCGGTCTCTCAACCCAGGCATGTAGGAACCGCCACCATCGGGTTATTAAAACAAACCACGAGGAAAACCCAGCCTTTGGCAGACCGGGAACGTGGCGTGATCCCTTATATTTGGTGATTTTTTTTCCCCCCCGAGCGAAAAAAACTAAAAAAATCCCTTCTGTCTTCTCTCTCTCTCTTGATATATATATATAATTCAGGGGCAGAGTCAGGGTTGGGAGCTGCTGGGGGTTTGCAGGGGTTCAGGATTGCCCCGAGCTAAGATTCTCTGCCGTTTGGAGAACCCGCAAATCTCACTCCTTGCTGGCCCCACCTACCCCTCCCCTCCCCTCCCAGGTGTCCCCACTTTTTTATCCTCCCAGGGGCCCGAAGGAAGCCTCCAGAGCCACAGGAGGGCCAAAAACAGGCCTCCCAGATGTTCGGGAAGGCTGGAAACGAGCCCGTTTCCGGTTTCCAAAGAGCCTCTGGAGCCCGGGGAGGCTGTTTTCGCCGTCCCGGAGGCTCCAAGAAAGCCTCGGGACCCCGGGGAGGGCAAAAACGCCCCCCCCCCAATGTGGTGCAAGAGGCCAACTAGGCCACACCCCACCATGGCTACGCCCACCCAGCAACCAGACAGAGAAAACCCGTTGCTAAAATGTTTGAAGCTCACCTCTGGGCCGAATGAGCAAAGGGAATCCAATAAAGTATAAAATGCAGAGCTAATAGAGAGAGGGATGAAATTATGAAAACGCTTTCATCCACTGGGTGGAAGATGATTGAAAGCAGCAGAAAATCCCGGACTTTGTTCAAGGGGGGAGAAAAAGAAAGAAAGAAAGAAAGAAAGAAAGAAAGAAAAAAACTCAACTAAATTTTATCCGGCTGTGAAAAGTATCCACCTGTCTAGTTCTGCGTCCCAAAGGAATAAGAGGATGCACAATTTGACTCCAGATCCCAGATGTTCGGGTTTTTTTTTTCCCGTGTAAGATTGAGAGTATCTTGGCAATGTTTCGATGAGGTCCCACTTGCCATCTTCAGGCTGGTGCTTTTGGCTTCATGCTTGTGTGAGCCAAGCGTGATCAGAGCTGTCATCTTTCTATTAAATACTAACGGGGAGGTGTGGTGTGCTGGCTCTGTTGTAAGCGGGCTGGTTGGCTGTGTTGTTATTTCTTGATTGGTTGATGGAGTTGAAGTTTGCAGGTTGGTTGGCTTTTTCGTAAGAACATGTGTGGCTGAGTTACTGGCTGTGTGTCCATCAGCCTCCTGTGTTGTAACGATCTGGGTAATGGGCTGTGTGATGAGCCGTGATGGACATCTGCCAATTTTGACACCCTCAATTAATTGTCCAGGGATTAAATAGGATAGAAATTTCCCCCTATCTGGATAAAAAAGACCCTCATTGTGGACCGTTGTGAGATTGGCATGGGAGGGTTCAGGAGGTATCTGAAATGCATCTCTGGACACTTCCTCCAAGTCTTGGGGGGGGAGGTTTAAGGAGACCAGCCAGCAATACCCTCCCACCCGCCCAATTCAACCCATGGAAAATATTTGCTCCCCTCCCACCTTACAAAACTACAGCTATTATATATGTAGGTGTATGTACCGTATGTTAATTATATATGGGTAGTCCTTGACTTACAAGCATTCATTTAGTGACAGTTGAAGTTACAACCGTATTGGGGGGGGGAGAAGTGACTTGTGACCGTTTTTCACCCTTACACCTGTTGCAGTGATCACGGGATCAAAATTCAGAGGCTTGGTGTTCTGAGCCGGCTCCCCAAACGTGAGAAACCCTCGGTAGTTGAAGCAATTGAGGAACACCTACATTTATTAGGAAAATTTCTCTCTCACTGCAGGCTTACAAATCCATCCGGCCTGAAGAGGAATAGTTGTCTGTCACGTCTATTCATCTCCGCCCCCTGCCTTTTATCCCCAGAGCTAGGGTGGGGTTTCGCTAGCAGTGGTGGGTCTTCTGTCCCAAGGACCGGCTCATAGATTTCCACTGCTCTCCTCTCCTCTACAATCTGGGCATCCAGGCACTGGACCCAGATGTTCCTCCTCTTCCTCATCAGCCACCTCCAGACCTGGGGGCTCTTGAAGCTCCATCTGAGGGCTGATGGACAGTCCAGGCTCCCCCCCCTCTCTCTGCCAGCTCCATTCCCTCTCCCCCCTCGCAGCTCTCAGGTTGTCTTGATGCTGACCTTGACTCTCACTCCTCCTCCTCCTCTGATTCGGCTGATGGAGGGACAGGCCACAACACTTGGCAACTGGCATGTACTTATGACTGTTGCAGTCTCCCGGGGTCACGTGATCCCCCTTTGGTGACCTCCTAATGAGCAAACTCAACGGAGAAGCTTAACAACCATATTGCTAAGTTAGCAACCTCAAGGATTCACTTAAGAACAGTGGCAACAAATGCCACAAAATGGAATAAAACAAATGCCTTGCTTAACAACAGAAGTTTTGGACTCAATTGTGGTCATAAGTCAAGGCTTACCTGCCTGTTAGTTATATGAGTTACAACCATCCATTTTAGTGACCGTTCGAAGAATCTGGGAAACCAGATTCACTGAACATGTTACGAGCGTAACATCTGCAGCGGTTCTCTTAACAATGGCGCCAAAAAGGTCGTAAAATGAGGCAAAACTCACTTAACAACTGTCTTGTTTAGCAATGGAAATTTGGGGCTCGACTGTCATTGTAAGTCTGTGATTAAATCAATAACAATAACGATAACGATACTGATACTAATAACAACAATAGCAATAATAACAATAATGCCGCCTTTGTAATGAGAAAGATGAAACAGTGACCATTTAATCAGTGGGTGCAGCAAGACTGACTACCTAGAATACCATAACTGAGTTGCTAAAATCATTCACTGGAAACTGTGCCAAAAGGTTGGATTTGAGTATAGTAACAACTACTGGGAACATCAGGTTGAGAAGGTTCTGGAGAATGAAAAGGTCAAGATCTTGTGGGACTTCAGAATTCAGACTGACAGGCACTTGGCCCACAACACACCTGACATAACGATGGTTGAAAAGAAAAAGGTTTGGTTCATTGACATTGCAATACCTGGTGATGCACAAATTGTAGACACGCAGCAAGAAAAAATCACAAAGTATCGGGACTTACAAATTGAAGTTGAGCAACTTTGGAAAAAGAAATCTTGTGTTATCCCAACTGTAATTGGAGCCCTTAGAGCAATAGCTAAAGGGCTGCCTCACTATTTGGAAATCCTGAATTTATCAGACTTGAACACCCTGATTCTACAAAAAACCACCCTGCTTGGAACAGCTTATATCCTCCGATGCTACCTGAGCAACTCCTAGGTCCTTGGTTAGGACTCGAGCTGTTGAGCTACCAACCAGCCACAAAGGCTCTGAATCTCACTAAATATTTAATAATAATAATAATAATAATAATAATAATAATAATAATAATAATAATAATAATAATAATAATAATAATAATAATACATTGTAAAATATATGAGGAGATGGGGAGGAGGGGACAGGACAAAATAAATACATTTTTTTTAAAAAAGTCAGCTTGTAAAAGTCCAACTATGGTAGAATTCCTATTTATTGGAAAAAAAATCAATATATTTGCTATAAAATCTGTAACAGTAATGCAACCGGATACTTATTTTCAGATACATAACCCTGAATGTTACATACCAAATACAATACAGTAACACTGCCTTCCTCTTTATTTACACGTCGTTTATGAAAATTGATATGCAATCCATGTTAAAGGAACTTAGAATGGAGAACCGTTATGTTAGAAAAATAATATTCTGCAGAAAGCAATGTCCAAGAATCCAAGCACATTTGTGTGGGGTTTTTTTTTTTTTTTTTGTTTCGTGTTTTTTTTTCTTTTTCAGGCCTCTGGCAATAAGGCAAAAAGTCCCTGGTAGAGCAAATAACTTAATTTACAAAATACAAATAACTATTCAAACACATTTTTTTTTCCTTTTTCAAGTTGGCGTTTGGTATGTACTCTTTTCTCACTATGAAATCGGATTTATTTCATTGATTTATTATTTTTATTGTCTTCTTATGAAACGGAAAGACTCTTAGGCATGAACATTTTGGAGGAAGATCTACCACATCATACACAGACATTGCTGGAGTTTAGAAACCGAGAAACCTTCTTCCAGTGGGCTCAAGGTGAGCTAATAAGAGGGCGCGTACTTTTAAATAATGAGATCATTATGATTGCAGAGTTATTGGTTGGTTTTGAGTTTTCATAGGAAACATTTCAGGAGCATTTTATTTTCCCCTTTTCGTTTTTGGAACTGGCACACGACTACATTTTTTTCACGAGAGGACATCACAAATGCAACTAAAACCAGGTTTGGAAGGCTATGAGCCAAACCTAATTCTCCTCCTTTTAATACTTCAGCTCGCCTCTGTCATCGCAGTCTGTCACACGTTTCTCCCCGAGCAGCTTCGGATCCAACTGTGTGGTCAAGTCGTTTTAATCCCTTCGAAGGCACAAAATTTCCACCGTTTCTCCAGCGTGGCTCCAACGCCGGAAAACTCTTGCTTAAACATACGTGGAAGCCGCATCAAAAGCATTTCTATTTCGTTCGCTGAGATCTAGGGAGGAAGGCGAAGGAGAAGAAGGAGAAGGAGAAAGAGAAAGGGAAGAAGAAGAGGAGGAGGAGGTAAAAGAAGGAGGAGCAGGAGAAGGAGAAAGAAAGATAAAGAAGGGGAGGAGGAAGAAGAAAAAGAAAAAGAGGAGGAGGAAGAGGAAGGAGAAGAAGAAGAAGAAAAGGAGGAAGAAGAAGGAAAATAGGGAGGAGGAGGAGGAGGAGGAAGAAGAAGAAGAGGAGGAAGAAAAAGAAGAAGAGGAAGAGGAAGATTAGGAGAAAGGGGAAAGGAGAAGGGAAAAAGTAGGAGGAGGAGAAGAAGAGGAGGAGGAGGAAAAAGATATTTCTATGATTTCATATTATATATATAAAATTAAAGTTTTTTTTAGTGTAAAATACAAATAAAATGAAGGAAGACCATGGAAAAGTGGGAAAGGAAAGCAAATAGGGGGAATCAGACTTCAGAGAGTAATTAAGACTGCAGAAAAAATAATTACTACCAATCTATCTTCTATGGAGGACCTGTCTACTGCACAAGTCAAAAAGAGGGCTGTGAAAATATCTACGGACCCCTCACATCCCGGACATAAACTGTTTCAACGCCTTCCCTCAAAACGACGCTATAGAGCCCTGCACACCAGAACAACTAGACACAAGGACAGTTTTTTCCAAAATATCATCACTCTGCTAAACAAATAATTCCCTCAACACTGTTCAAGTAGTTACAAAGTCTGCACTACTATTACTATTAATCTTCTCATCACTCCTTATCACCCATCCCCTCCCACTTGTGACTGTAGGACTGTAATTTTGTCGCTTATATCCTTATATATTACAACTTATATTGACTGTTTCCTAGTATGATTTGATTGCTTATTGTTCCCTTTGACTATCATTAAGTGTTGTACCTGATGATTCTTGACTCTTGATGAAGGTATCTTCTCTTTTTATGTACCCTGAGAGTATTTTCACCAAGACAAATTCCTTGTGTGTCCAATCACACTTGGCCAATAAAGAATTTTATTCTATTCTATTCTATTCTATTCTATTCTATTCTATTCTATTCTATTCTATTCTATTCTATTCTCTATTCTATTCTATTCCATTCCATTCCATTCCATTCCATTCCATTCCATTCTAATCTTCTGCTCTGTTCTTCAAACTTATGAAGTTTTGAGAATTCTTCACCACTGGAAAGCCCACCAAAGAGGATCCAAGTAGCGGAAACTTTTTGCTTATGTCAATGTTTTTACCAAGTTATAGGTAAAAGATCTCCAGAAGTTGTGGGTGCTCCATCACTGGAGATTTTTTTGAAGAAGAGACTGGACAGCCTTTTGTGTGAAATGGTACAGTTTCTCCTGCCTGAGCAGGGCTTGAACTAGAAGACCTTCAAGGTCTCCTTTCTAACTCCATGATTCTGTTAGTCTATTCTGATCTGTTGTCCGGATTTCAATGCAGTAAAGAAGGATTGATTGTAAAATCTATAGAGGACAATAAATGAATCCTCTTAATCACATTTAGGGTTATTTCTCTCCAGGAATTTATTTTGTAACCTCAGCAAAAAGCAGCAGTGAGGATCTAAAGACATTCTATTTGCATTTTGTGAAAATTTGCTGCCTACCTCATCTTATTTTTTTTTAATTTCAACCCCCCCCCCGCCAAAAAGAAAACTTCTAAATCCAATTTACCCGAGAGTCCAGCTGCTGCATATACGACCAGAGATATTCAATATTAGCTCCGAAAGGATGAACGTGAAGGAACGTGGATATGATACCTGTATTAAAATGAAATTAAAAAAAGAAAACCTGTGATAATTGATTCAGGCCATACAGAATAGGATAAAATAATTATTGTACATAAATGCACCTGGATTTCAACCAAAAGTCGGCACTTGTGTTTCTGAAACAATTCAACAAGAAGATAAATTTCAACCCAAACCCTTCACTTTCAAGAATAAGAGTTCATATCCAAGTGACCAAAAAAAAAAAAAAAGAGAGAGAGAAGAAAATATTTATTCAATGAAAGACGTGCTGGAATTTTTTGTAGCTTCGCGTGCTGTGCTTGATTTGCCCATCAAAATTTGTAGGCATTTGAATAATAAAATTCTTGCTCTTCTTTTTTTTTAAACTTCTTTGGTGGCTCTGGTTAGGAACATGTGTTGGCTATCAACCCTGCTCAGCATTAGCCTGCCTTGATTTTTTTTTTTTTTTTTGTAATAATTTCTGCATGGGTTGCATCCAAATTCAGATTAGTAGGCAAATTAAACCACATTTTTTCCATTTATATTTTTCTCATTTTGAAAACCTCTTTGCAGGTCGTGTGACAAACAGAAGCTAGTATAGAGGATCAATGGATTAAAGGGGGAAAAATAACTTTCTTCCCCTTAAATTAACTCTGTCTCTGCTAAACAGCAAAGGTCTACAAAAATCTAGCTTGATCATATGGATGGCCGCAGAGAAAATTAGCCAATGGATGGCTACAGAGAACATAGACAGGTAGCCCACAACTTACAATCATTCCTTTAGTTATCATTTGAAGCATGATTCAAGTATCAAGAAACACGGGAAAGGAACTCTAAAGCAGGGGTCTCCGGCCTTGGCCACTTTAAGACTTGTTGGACTCCAACTCCCAGAATTCCTCAGCCAGCAAAGCAAAACTTGCTGAGGAATTCTGGGAGTTGAACTCCACAAGTCTTAAAGTGGTCAAGGTTGGAGACCTCCGGTCTGCTGGCTGAGGAATTCTGGGAGTTGAAGTCCACAAGTCTTAAAGTGGTCAAGGTTGGAGACTCCTGTTCTAAAGGTTTTCTGTGAACAATGCATTGGTGTGTAAGCGATAACCAACAATTCTAAACCAGCACGTCTATATTTTAGAAAGTTGTATTACATCTAGATTCAAAATGGGCCTTTTTTTAAAGAGAGAAATTGCACGACTTTCCAAAGAGAATTATGTATTTGGCAGCTACAAATAACCTACAGGTAATTAAGGCCCGTCAATTAATGAAAGCTAGGGTTGCATGACATGCTACTCAAGAAAGCCAGGATCAGCTGTGGGAACAAGCAACATTTTTACCTCTGCCCTTTGAGGTTTCTTCAACCAAGTTTTGTGACTCATCTGACTCCATCATAGCTGCCACCTGAAGCTCTAGAGCAGGGTGTCCAACCTTGGCAACTTTAAGACTTCACTGGACTTCAACTCCCAGAATTCTGGGAGTTGAAGTCCCAAGTCTTAAAGTTGCCAAGGTTGGACACCCCTAGAGCTTTGGCAGGTGGATGTGAAAAACCTGAATGAAACACGAATTTCATGTGATCATCATCTTCTTTTAATGACCCCATAATCCCTTGTGGGGTGGCATTTGGGCAACTGAATGGAGCTGTGTGTTTATTGGCCGGATGCCTTTCCTATCGCAAATGCGGAGTTATATTCAGCAGATCTATCTATCTATCTATCTATCTATCTATCTATCTATCTATCTATCTATCAATCAATCAATCAATCATAGAATGGAGCTGAGTGTTTACTGGCCGGATGCCTTTCCTGTTGCCAGGGCAGAGTTTTGTTCAGCAGATATATTCTTCATTGTGTCCAGAGACAGAAATATCTTCCCCTACCTGGGATTGAACTCACAGCCTCCTGATTGTGAGGCGAGAGCTCCACCTCTAGGGCCACCACACCACTCCACAAAGTTCATGAGGTGTTTCCACCAAATCATTAAGACCCAGTTGCAGTTCTTTTCACAAAGGGCCGCATTGCATGGATTTATGAAAAATGTTTAGTTTCAGAGATGTGTTTTTTATTTCTTAGTGTAGCCAACTTATCCAAATATAGGGGGTTTCCACCTCTTTTCTGGGGTCTCTCACCCACTGAAACGCAGAATACTTCCGAGGCTGATTCTCCTTTTCGAAGGCCTGACCAACATTATGCTTGGAAAAAGGAGCATGGAGAGTTAGTGTAATGCCCCTGTTGGAGTCTGAATCCGAGGAGGAAAACGAACAGCTGACACAAGGAGTGGGAGTGTGGCTCTGTTGGCTGTGGAGGAAACTGGGGAAGGGCAAAATCCAGCTGGGCAGAGCAGGGGTGAGGGAGAACAAGGGAGAGGGAGTTCAGAGGACCCAGGCCCACACCCTCTTCATCCTAGGTCACACAGGGAGGAACGGAGAAGGGAGCAACGTGGGTGGCTTACAGGGGAGGAAAGGGCCCTGAGTCCCTTCATTTAGCCACACCTGGGAAGGGAGTTTAAAAGAGATCTGTGCTGAGTGTGGCGTCTGCTGGGAGCAAATGTGAGTTTATCTTGTGTTGACTTTGGTTATCTGCGTTCCTGGCATCCTCCTAACCGTGTTGAATTATGGCCGTTCCTTCACATCTGGAATTCCTTCTCTTGCCCTGCCAGACTAATGACCTCATCTTGCCTTGATTGGATTTGTAGTTACAGTTTTTGTTGACCACGTTTTGGACTTGATTCTCTGCAGCCAAAGGCTGTTCCTGGGAGAGTTTTTCTCCAGCCAGAAAGTAACCAGGATATTGGGGGCAAAGTTGGAGCTAATAAAGGGACTCCTATGGATTATCTGACTGGGTTGCCTTTGTGCCACGCCCCAGGTCACCCCAGTTACCTCTTACCTATCAATAAAGCTTCTTTCTCTGACTTTAGTGGCTGGCTTCGCTTCTCTGCATTTTTTTCTCTGTCCTGGTTGACCAACGGCACCGTCAACCCATTGATTTCCTATAAGGTTGAAAAAACAAAATTAAATAAAACAGGTGCTTCTGTGGAATACATCCATGTCAATAGGCACTGTTGCCATTCATCCTCTCTCTCCCTATTAAAAAAAAGGACATTACTTTAATTTCCAGCTACAGGCAAGATAATTATAAATTATTGATCTGTTTTCCAACACTCAGTAATTCCCAACGTGATCTAAGGAAGGGAAAAAAATCCAGTTTTTTTTCTCTTTCTCTCTTTCACTCTCTTTCTCTATCTCTCTTTCACCCTCGCTTTCTCTCTCTCTCTTTCATTCTCTTTTGCTCTCTCCCTCCCCCTCTCTCTTTCACTCTCTCTCTTTCTCTTTCACTCTCTCCCCCTCTCTCTTTCACTCTCTCTCTCTTTTTCACAGTCTCTCCCTCCCTCTCTCTTCTCTCTTTCTCTCTGTCTCCCTCTCTCATTCACTCTTTTCTCTATCTCTCTTTCACCTCGTTTCTCTCTCTCTCTTTCATTCTCTTTGCTCTCTCCTCCCCTCTCTCTTTCACTCTCTCTCTTCTCTTTCACTCTCTCTCCTCTCTCTTTCACTCCTCTCTCTCCTTTTCACAGTCTCTCCTCCCCCCTCTCTCTTTCTCTCTGTCTCCCTCTCTCATTCACTCTTTTTCTCTGTCTCTCTTTCACTCTCTCTCTCACCATCTCATAATTGCCTATAACCAAAACAGGCCCGGACTGAGCAATAAAGAATATATATATATATATTTATTTAACCATCTGCCCTTTGTCGAATAAAATTGACCTCGCCTTTGGATTGCTCCAATCTCGAGATAAGTATAGGATACACAAGTGGATAACAGCGTGTCCAATTTTTTTTTTCTTACTCCCAGTTCTTGCAGCAGGGAGGGGAAAAAAAAATAACAGAAAGCTGTGAATAATTTACAATCGTGGGGTGAAAATAACCGTTTTCCACGGAATGACACAACTTTGGCAAGGAGAAATGACTCCTTTCCAAAAACAACACAACAACAACCTTCCCTGTATACAAGAACTCGGCACCTAAATATAGTCCTCAAAACTTACAGCAGTTCATTTAGTGACCACTCAAAGATACAGGGCACTGACTGATGACCATTTTTCACACTTACGGCCATTGTAGCTTCATTAGGCTCATGGGATCGGATGCTTGGCAACTGACTCATACTTATGACGGTAGTAGTGTCCCAAGGTGATCCCCATTTGCGATCTTCTGACCAGCAAAATCCACAGAGAAGTCAGATTCACTTAACGACCATGTGGCTAACTTATCAGCTGCAGTGATTCACTTAACAACCGTGGCACGGAAGGTCATAAAATGAGTCAAAACTCACTGAACAAATGTCTCACTTAACAACAGAAATTTTCGGCTCAATTGTGGTCATAACTCGAGGCCTACCTGTATTCTTTTACAGAGGCAGATAATTTCATTACAGTCAAAAACTCCTCAGGTCGATTTATTTGATTTAGATCAATTTATTTAAACTATAGATCAAAGTTCTATAATTTGAAGAAAGATGGCACTAAATTGTTACAGGCTTCAGCTCACAACAAGCCCCCTTGCTCGTACACAGGTGGTCCTCAACTTACAACCTCAATGGAGTCCAACATTTCTGTCGCTAAGCAAGGCTGTTAAGTGAACTTAGTCCCATTTTACAGCCTTTCTGGCCTCTGTTGTTAAGGGAAACCCGGCCATCTAAAAGTTAGTCACACAGTTGTTAAACAAATCCAGATTCCCCCGTCGAATTTGCTTGTCAGAAGGTCACAAAAGGGGACCGTATGAACCTGGGAAGCTGCACCTGTCATAAGTTCATTCCTGTCATGCCCCTGTCAGAATCTGATTCAGAAGGGAGGCTGAGCAGCTGACAGGGAGTCGGAGTGTCGCTCCGTTGGCTGTGGAGGAAACTGGGGAAGGGCAGAGTCCGGCTGGGCAGAGCAGGGGGGAGGTAGAACAAGGGAGAGAGAGTTCAGAGGAAGACCCAGGCCCACCCCCTCTTCATCCTAGGGCACGCAGGGAGGAACGGAGAAGGGAGCAACGTGGGTTGCGTGGCTTACGGGGGAAGAAAGGGCCCTGGTTCCCTTCATTAATTGCAGCTGGGAACACAGTATTTAAAAAGGGAGGTTGTGCACAGCAAGTTGTTGGGAGAAAATCGTGAATTATCTTGTATCGTCGAGGCTTATCTGGGTTCCTGGCGTCTTCCCAACTGTGTGAGTTTTGCCATGCTTTCAAGTCTGAAATTCCTTCTCCTGACCTGTCAAGCTAATTACTACAGCTTGGTTTGTTTGGACTTTAAGTTACAGTTTGTGTGTACCTTGTTTTGGACTTAATTCTCTGCAGCCAAAGACTGTTCCTGGGAGAGTTTGTCTCCAACCCTAAGGTAACCTGGACATTGGGGGCAAAGTTGGAGATAATAAAGGGACTCTTATTACTTGTTTAACTGTGTTGCTTTTGTGCCACGCCCCTTTGGGTCATCACAATGCCAGTTGCCAAACCTCTGAATTTGGATTACGTGACCGTGGGGATGCTGCAATGGTCATCAATGTGAAAAATGGTCATAGGTCACATTTTTCACTGCCATTGTAACTTTGAACAGTCACCAAACAACTCAAGTAGAATATAATGAGCTGGAAGGGACCTTGGAGGTCTTCTAGTCCAGCCCCCTGCTCAAGCAGGGGATGCCCTCACGGTGGTGTGAAAAATGGGCATAAGTCACTTTTTTTCAGTCCTGTTGTCACTTCTAATAAACCGTTGTAAGTCAAGGACTATCGGTAGTTTCGGGAGTGTGTTTCAGAGCAGTGCATGCGCAGAGTCTGGTTTCACTTCTGGAGAACCTGTTTGCAAAAATCTCCCGTTGACCTGGGAGGAAAAAGCCTTTTTTTCCAGATTTCAAGGGATGTGATTTGCCACATGTCGCCAAACCGTCTTTTCCAAAGCCTTTGCACGGCCCCTTCGGATCGTATAACTGTCGACACCCAGATGCTTGCAAAACACATTAAAGGCAAAATGCAAGCTTTAGGGGGAAAAAAAAACCAACAACCAGCAGGCAGTGCAGATATAAGCTTGAAAGTGGGTTAAAAGAAGAACCAGGAAAATGGGTCAGTCAGGAGCTGGGAATGAAATGTCCTTTTGAAAAAGATTTTCTTAGGAAAAGCAAAGAGGGGGAAATAATCGTGGTGTTTGGACTCTAGAATTAAAGTTTCTGTCATGCCCCTGTCAGAGCCTGAAACTGAGGAGAAAGACGAACAGCTGACAGGGAGTGGAAATGTGGCTCCATTGGCTGTGAAGGAAACTGGTGGAGGGCAAAGTCTGGCTGGGCAGAGCAGAGAAGAGGAAGAACAAGGGAGAGGGAATTCAGAGGAAAACCCAGGCCCACCCCCTCTTCATCCTCGAGCATGCAGGGAGGAATGGAGAAGGGACTAACATGGGTTGCATGGCTTATGGGGGAGGAAAGGGCCTTGATTCCCTTCATTAGCCACACCTGGGAATGAGAGTTTAAAAGAGATGTGGCAACTGCTGGGAGCAAACATGAGTTTATCTTGTGTTGACTTTGGCTATCTGCATTCCTGGTGTCCTCCCAACTGTGTTGAATTATGGCCATTCCTTCATGTCTGGAATCCTTGCTCCTGCCCTGTCGGATTAATTATCTCATTTTGCCTTGATTGGACTTATACCGTGTTTCTCATATAATAAGGCCGGGTCTTATTTTTTGAGCCCGAAAAAATGGCTAGGCCGTCTTTTCGGGGTGACTTAATTCCCCCTTGCATCTTCAGGCGGGTGGGCAGCGATGGCTTGGATGTTGACCTCGCCGTTGGTGGGGCACTTCGTATCAGGGTCAACGCAGGCATATCCGGGTGTGCAACAAAAGTACTTCCTAATGGCAAGACCCCCACCATTCCCCCCATTTCGGATGTTTTAATATAGGCCTTAATTTGGGAGAAGGGGTTAATTTCATTTCATGCCTATAAAACATGCTGGGACTTTCTATTGGGGAGGCCGTATTGTTGGAGAAACAGGGTAGTTACAGTTTTTGTTGACCATGTTTTGGACTTGATTCGCTGCAGCCAAAGGCTGTTCCTGGGAGAGTTTTTTCCAGCCAGAAGGTAACCAGGACACTGGGGGCAAAGTAGCAGCTAATAAAGGGACTCCTGCTGATTATCTGGCTGGATTGCTTTTTCAAGAGGCAACTGGACTGTTTTTCCTTCTCATCCAAGAAGTTTCTCCAGTTCTTCTTCTTCAGAATTGAAGGAGCTTCTTGGATGAGAAGAAAACATTTTTAAAGGAAGGTCCATGGAGATTCTTGGTTCTCCAGGTCATGGTTGTCCCAAAGGTGCTTTTTTCAAGAGGCAACTGGACTTTGTTTTTCCTTGAAGACGTTTTGCTTCCCATCCCAGAAGCTTCTGAAGAACTGTTCTCTAGAACAGAAGAAGCTTCTGGGATGAGAAGTGAAATGTCTTCAAGGAAGAACCAAGAAAATCCAGTTGCCAATTGACAAAGCATTTTTGGGACATCCTGAATAAATGGCTGTTCACTCTTTCCTCACAATCACTACTCTACACTTTCCCACTGGTTAATTGTTCTCACTGTGAAGTAATTTCTTCTTAGTAAAACTTGCTTAAAACTTAACCTTGGCTTGCTTGTTACTTCGTGTTCGAGGTTGTTGAATGAATGCAGCACTTTGGTTAATTTAATGGCTCGATATAAGCCGTCTAAATCAAACTCAATTTCCACCTGAACTCGTAAAACCCAGTACTCAATTTAAGCTGTGTTGTGTGGGTGTTGCTGGTCAGTGCTGATGAACTCAACGGGGTGTGATATTGTGGTTGTCTTAAGCTGCGCCAGGAAAGCAGCATTTCCTGGGAGAAGCACCTTAAAGTTTATCGAGCAAAAATAGAAAATATAAGTGTCTGTCTGTTGTGGATTTAGATTTAATGGAGACTATCACAACTGCCTTTGGCATTCATAAAAGAACATAAGGTCAAGCAACATCATTGTTTCGGAAATGAAAAATAATAGATCACCAAGGACTAGAATCTTATAAATGTCAAGGAAAGACAAAGGAGGATTTGAAATTGTATGTACACAAGACTCCTCCATAATTGCTGGTTCACCTGAAGATTTCCTAAAATGGTTTACACTGATCAAATTGGCTTTAATTCAAACTATTAATTTCCTTCCAGATAATAAAGTTGACCGTCTGTGGAAATTCTCTATCCTCAGTTGTCCCAAAGGTGCTTTTTTTTCAAGAGGCAACTGGACTTCCTTGGTTTTTCCTTGAAGATGACCGTCAAACTATTTGCTTCTCATCCAAGAAGCTTCTTCAGTTCTTCTTCTAAAATTGAAGAAGCTTCTTGGATGAGAAGCAAAACATTTTCAAAGAAACATCCATGGATATTCTCCATCATTCAGATCATGGTTGTTTCAAAGGTGCTTTTCTCAGGAGGCAACTGGACTTTCTTCGTTTTTCTTTTGAAGAGGTTTCGCTTCTCGCCCAAGAAGCTTCTTCAGTTCTGAAGAAGAAGAACTGAAGAAGCTTCTTGAATGAGAAGCAAAACATTTTCAAGGGAATATCCATGGAGGTTCTCCATCCTCCAGGTCAGCATTGTCCCAAATATCCTTTTTTCAAGAGGCAACTGGACTTCCTTGGTTTTCTTTGAAGACATTTTCCTTCTCATCCCAGAAGCTTTTTTTGGCTCTTCTTCTTCAGAACTGAAGAAGCTTCTGGAATGAGAAGCAAAACATTTTCAAAGGAGATGTCTCTGGATATTTTCTGTCCTCCAGGTCGTGGTTCTCTCAAAGGTGCTTTTTCAAGGGGCAACTGAACTTTCTTGGTTTTTCTTTTGAAGACGTCAGAAGGTTGCAAAAGCAGATTGCATGACCCCGGGATGCTTTAACCGTCATAAATAGGAACCAGTAGTCAAGCATCCGAATGCAAATCATATGACCGTGGGGATGCTGAAATGGCCATAAGCATGAAAAATGGTCATAAGCCACTTTTTTCAGTACCCTGTAACTTTGAATGGTCACTAAATGAAATATTGTAAGTCAAGGACTACCTTCCTCCACTGTGCAACCTTACAACTCGCCTCTCACAATTGCCTTTTTTGTTCTGCTGGACATAAAATAGGACTTCATCTTAGCTAGCCTTGAATCAATAATTCTCTCATTCCGTGACTTATAAAAATCTGACTCTGAGGTAAATATTCACTCCTGGAGTTGCTGAATGATTATATATATATATTTGTTTTTGTAGATTTTCATGGGTTCAGGTATACAGGTCTTGGCATGTTCGGTCTTTTCCCGTGTAAGATTGAGAGTATCTTGGCAATGTTTCGACGAGGTCCCACTTGCCATCTTCAGGCTGGTGCTTTTGGCTTCATGCTTGTGCAAGCCAAGCGTGACCAGAGCTGTCGTCTCTCTATTAAATACTAACGGGGAGGTGTGGTGTGCTGGCTCTGTTGTAAGTGGGCTGGTTGGCTGTGTTGTCATTTCTTGATTGGTTGATGGAGTTGATGTTTGCAGATTGGCTGGCATTTTCGTAAGAACATGTGTGGCTGAGTTACTGGCTGTGTGTCTATCAGCCTCCTGTGTTGTAACAACCTGGGTAATGGGCTGTGTGATGATCTTCTGAGTTCTATTGTTGTGACATTCTGGGTCTTGTGCTGTAATCTCCTGGGTCGTTGGCTGTGTTGCAACATCCTGAGGTTTTGTGGTGTAACCTCCTGAGTTCTGTGATGTGATATCCTGAGCGGGTGGCTGTGATGTGACGTTCTGGGTTTAAGCAAACTGACACATGCCACGAACATATAGCCAGACCTCAAACTCAGAGCCAAACCAAAAACCAGAACGTTACATCATATCACATCTCGGCAGAATCTCATCTGCCATCATCAGGCTTCTGTATTGTGTTCGGCTGGCATGAAGTCGAAAGCACCAGCCTGAGGATGGCGAGTGGGACCTCGCCGAAACGTCACTAAGATACTCTTAATCTTACACAGGAAAAGACCCAAACACACCTAGACCTACATATGTATATATATATAAGTTGGACCAAGTCAGGTAAAAAAAAAAATCCTAGCAAATACATTTGCAAATGTTATGATTGGTAAATATTAAACTCAGCTAGCCTTTTGTGATTTAATCTGCTGCCTGAAACCAGCCAATCTGGGTAGCTTGTATTTAATTCAAATTTCGCTCACAGGATCACAGGTCAAAATTCTGTACGCAACATCAAACAACAAAACATGTGTTGCAATTCAGATATTAAAGGGGGAATGGTGTAGCTAATTGGCTTCTAACATGAAAGCCACCTATTAGATTTTAATTATACCTAAAATTTCCATACAGCGATCACGACTGAACAATATTTTTGCTGTTTACTGAGGTTCCTTACAGAAAATAAGGTGTTTTTATAATTAAAAAAAAGATGGATTGGTTTAGAAACAGGAGTAATATTACTCTAAGGGCACTATGAATGGATGGGTCAATAAAACAAGGGATTAATTCAGATTTCTTGTGGGTCAAGCATTAACTTTGGCCAAAGCCAATGCTCTTCTGTCAAGAACATAAGAGAACCCTACACAGGTAGCCCACAACTTACAACAATGTGATTAAAGGTAAAGGTAAATGTTCCCCTCGCACATAAGTGCTAGTTATTTGCAGCTCTAGGGGCAATGCTCACCTCCGTTACAAAGACAAAGAGACAGCGCTGTCCAAAGACATCTCCGTGGTCATGTGGCCGGCATGACTAAATGCCAAAGGTGCATAGAGCGCTGACTCATTCCCACCAAAGGGGTCCCTGTTTTTCTACTTGCATTTTTTACATGCTTTCAAACTGCTAGGATGGCAGAAGCTGGGACAAGTAATGGGAGCTCACTCCATGATGTGGCACTAGGGATTTGAACCGCTGAACTGCCGACCTTCGGATCAACAAGCTCAGCGTCTTAGCCACTGAGCCACCACGTCCCAACAACTCTCAGAGTGAGCGCTAACAACCAGATGACTGCCAGGAATACAAACCCTTCCATCGTCCACCCTTCAGTCAGAACCGAAGAACCTTCTTGGATGAGAAGCGAAACGTCTTCAAGGGAAAAAAAACAACCAGAGTCCAGTTGTCTTTTGAAAAACACCTTTGGGTCAGCTTGAAAGAGATTAAAAATACCTCCCAGTTAAGTTGTGGAGCAGAACAAATGGTGAGGGAGGTATAGGTAGTCTTCAACTTATTGAGCCCAACATTTCCATTTGCTAAGCGAAACATTTGTTAAGTGAGTTTAGCCTCCGTTTATCCCCTTTCTTGCCACCGTTCTTAAGCGCATCGCTGCCGTTGTTAAGTTAGCAACACAGTTGTGAAGTGACTCTGGCTCCCCCATGGATTTTGTTTGGCAGAAGGTCACAAAAGGGGGATCACGTGAAACCCCCTCCCCCCCAGGACACTGAAACAATCATAAGTACATGCCAGTTGCCAAGCTTCTTAATTGTGATCACGTGACTCTGCGGATGCTACAATGGTCATAAGTGTGAAAAGCAGTCCTAAGTCCCTTTTTTCGGTCACTAAACGAACTGTTGTAACTCAAGGTCTACCTGTAGTAAGATGGTCTAGGGCCATGATGGCAAACCTATGGCATGCATGCCACAGGTGGCACGCAGAGCCATTTGTGTAGGCACGTGAGCCCCAGCGAAACTTACCTGCACTCTGCATGCGCACACCTCTCAGTTGATTTCCGGCCCATTTGAGGCCTTTTTCGGCCTTTCAGAGGCTCGAGGGAAGCCTCTGCAGCCTTTGGAGGCCGAAAAATGGGCCCGTTTCGTCACTCCCGGTACTTCCGGTTTCATTACTTCCATTATTTGGAGGCTGAAAAAGGGGCCCGTGTTTCAGCCTCCAAAGGCTACAGAGGCTTCCCTTGAGCCTCTGAAAGGCCGAAAAAGGCCTCAAATGGGCCGGAAATCAGCTGGGAGGTTCGCGCATGCGCAATGCAGGTAAGGGGGTGTGGGGGTAGGTGTTGCATGCACATTGCATTGTGGGTGCCGGCAGACACATGGTGTGTACTATTGTGTGCGCACGCTTTCGGCACACCACAACAAAAAGGCTCGCCATCACTGGTCTAGCACCTTACTACCAGACCTTTGCTCAGGCTCACTACCACAATGTACTTGTTTACTTTCCAGACTATGTCACATCACGGTAGCTTTTCATTATGGCTTATCTCCATCCCAGCCTTAACTTCAACGGTGCTGGAGACAGATTAAAATATTTTTTCAATTTCCTTCCCCCGTATTATTATCATCATGACTATTATTATGAAATTGTTTTTTCCTCTTGGCATTTCGTCCTGTTGTATCTCATTTTCCAGGCCAGCACCATGGAAACCCATTAATAAATGACTACAACATGTCGAAGCTATCAGAAAAAAACAAAAACAACTGGAGGATGAAATATTTATTCTCAACGAAATGTTCTCCGAAGAAAATGGGCGGAGGGGAAACTTATTGGAGCTTCCCAGAGCAATTAAGAATGATGATTATACGATAAGGAAGTGACGGAGGAGAAGTCCATCAAAGAATACCAAACTCAAAACAACAGAAGAAGAGAAGATCTCAGGCAAGGGGGAGAAGTATTTGAGTGGGTGGACCATTCACAGAAGTGAACTTGGGGTTCCATGGGGTACCAGTTTAGAGAGGACTTCCCCAATTTCTGGGGGAAATAAAATTAAATATGGGTAGTCCTTGTCTTACAACTGAAATTACAACTTTCTGTTGAGAAGCGAGACATTTCCTGAGCTGACGTTGCCCCATTTTATGACCTATCTTGCCACAGTCATGAAGCAAAACACTGCGGATGTTAAATTAGAAACATGGTCGTTCAAGTGAATCTGGCCCTCCTTCATTGGAAAGTCACGAAAAGGGATCATGTCGTGACACTGCAACCGTCATAAGAACGAGTCAGTTGCCAAGCATATGAATTTTGTTCACGTGACCACGGGGTTGAGACAACAGTCGTAAAGGTGGAAATCGGTCATAGGTCACTTTTTTCAGTGCTGTTGTAACTTCAAACGGTCACTAAATGAATTGTTGTAACCCAAGGACTTCCTGTAGAAGAATTACTTTTTTTTTTTTTAATTGTGGAAGTTCTATCTACATACTACTCCTAGGACTGGTTGGTTACTTATCTAGATCCTCCATAGTGGAGAGAGAGAGGAAGAGAGAAAAAGAAAGAAAGAGAAAGAGAGAAACAAAGGAAGAAAGAGTGAAAAAGAGAAAGAAAGGAAGAAAGAGAGGAAGATTGAGAGACAGACAGAGGAAGAGAGAAAGGAACAGAGTGAAAGAGAAGGAAGGAAGGAAGGAAGGAAGGAAGGAAGGAAGGAAAGAAAGAAAGAAAGAAAGAAAGAAAGAAAGAAAGAAAGAAAGAAAGAAAGAAAGAAGAAGAAAGAAAGGGAGAGAGAGGGAGAAAGAGAAAAAGAAAGAAACAAAGAGAAAAATAGAAACAAAGAGAGGAGAGAAGAGAGAGAAAGAGAGGGAGAAAGAGAGAAAGAAAGAGTGGGAGAGAGGAAGAGAGAAAAAGTAAGAAAAAGAGAGAAACAGAGAGAAAGAGAGAGAGAGAGAAAGAGAAGGAGAGAGAGAAAAAAGAGAGAGGAAGAAAGAGAGAGAAAGAGAAATAGAGAGAGAGAGAGAGAGAGAGAGAGGAAGAATGAAAAAGAAAAAGAGAAACAAAGAGAGAGAGAAAGAGAGAAGAGAGAGAACAAGGGGGAGAAAGAGAGGGGGAAAGAGAAAGAGAGAGAGGAAGAGGGAGAGAGAGAAAGAAAGAGAATCAGAGACAGAAAGAGGGAGAGGGAGAGAGAAGTTGTCCCAATCTGCTTTCTTATTCCAATTGAAAATAACCTCTCCAAAGATTAACGTCTAAATTATGGAAGGAGTATCTCTGCCATTCCTCGTGTCCCCTGGATCTCGCGCTGACTACCAGGTGGGTATTTGTGCTAAATCCAGCTTGTCAGATGTATCAAATAGGTACTAATCCCATTAAAGGCATTACAGACCACTAATAACCATGCGGAGAACGAAGCCAAACCCTTCCCTTGGCAGACATTTTGATCTGCAAAACACTCGGTGACAGAGACGCGCCTCGAGGGAGGAAGGATTGTCAACCTCCCTTTAATAACGTATGTAATTCCGCAGTTCACGTTTCTCCAACGAGTTGCCGGGACGTTTAAACTATCCAGGGCTTTGAAGAAGTAGTTGCCATCTGGTGCCCTTAACCGGGCTCCCCTCTGTCCCTCCTCTTCATCCGAAGAAAAACCCCTTCCCAATGATGTGTAGTCCTCGAAGTATGGCCACAATTCAGCCCCAAATTTCTGTGGCTAAGCGAGGCATGTGTTGAGCACCGGGTTTGTTGGCCCCGTTTTATGACTTTCCTCTCGCCGCCGGCATTAAAGGGGATCTTTACAGTTCTTAAATCAGGGACATGGTTGTTAAGCGAATCTTGATGCTTGCTCGACAGAAGGTCACAAAAGAGGATCGTGCGACACACACACATACACACACAGGGACACTGCAACTGTCATAAATATGAGTCAGTGGCCAAGTGGCTGAATCACGTGACCGGGGGGATGCAAAAGTCATGTGTGACAAATGGTTATAACCAGGGGTGGGATTCTACAGGTTCGCACCTATTCACTAGAACCGGTTGTTAACATTCTAAGCAGTTCGGAGAACCGGTTTGTTAGAAGAAATTACAGGGCTAATCCTGTAAGGAAGGCAGGAAGGAAACATTCTGGTGTTGCTTATAGAAACTGCCTCTCCGTTAACCCGTATTAAATTCTTGGCAGGACTAGACTGCCTGTCTCTGGAACTTCTCTGGAGTTTTTCCCCCCTCTTTTGTTGGTACTTTGCTTGTGTGGAGTGACCATTCAAAGTTACAATGGCACTGAAAAAAGTGACTTACAACCATTTTTCACACTTACGACTATTGCATCATTCCCACAGTCATGAGAGGCCAGACGAGGAGATCCATGCCTCGATGTGAGTAATGTTGAGTTGGCCATGCCCAGACAGTCACAGGACCACCGAGCCACGCCCACCACCTAAGCCACGCCCACAGAACCGGTTGTTAAAAAAAATTGAATCCCACCCCTGGTTATAACTCATTTCTTTCAGGGCTGTTGTATGTTCAATCCGTCACTAAATAGCCTGCTATGAGTCTAGAACTACCTGTATTTCATGTTAATGGCACTTGTTGGGTTGACCACATCCTACCTAAAGTTCTCCGGAACTCTTTTCAAGTCCGTAATTGTGATTTCTTTCAAGGTCAGTAAGAATTTTGGGAAACATAACGAAAGGAAGGAGCCTACACATGCCAACAAAGCATCGAGGTTGTCTTCTTTTGCATTCTCTTTGAGGGATGTTGTGTCCTTCACCAAAGGGGTTGTTCTGACCTTGCCTTCCTCAAAAAGCACTAAGCTGACTCTTTGTCCCGGCAAAACCCCTTTTATGAAATAAAGGTGAATTTCTTGTATCCACATTCAGCCAAAGGCCTGGCAAACAGTCTTTCAAGAGTGCGATTAAGGAGCACAGACCTTATCTAGCTTGGAGAGCTGCCAAGTAAATATTTACAAACACAGTGCTGACAAGGAAGGACTCGGCACAGAGTTTCTGAGATGCACAGGCAGATCTCCACACTGCTGCAACAAACCGATTGTTTCCTGCAGAAGCCCCCTCCCCTTTCGCTCCTCTTTTAATCCCTATGGGAGGGGCCACTGAGCATACACCTATAACCTTACTCCCATGTCAACCTTTAGTTCGTAATTGTTCTTTTCTTTTGGCAGCTCTGCGCATGTGCAGGCTGGGAACTGGCTCCAGCTGCTCCCCTGCCTCATTGCTATCCGACCCTGAAGGCAGCTGACCGCGGCCAGACGGCCCTGGGCCCAGCTCTGCCTCCAACGCAGAGCCCTCGTCCGAGCCTTCCTCGGGCTCCAGAACTGGCCCATGTTCCTCCCCAACCTCCTCACTGTCCGACTCTGCTGCCAGCTCCAACAGCTGCCGGCGGACCACAACAGGGGTTGGCTGACCAGAAATCTAGGAGAGAAGTCCTACACCTGATCTGTCCTGGTCATCCCTGGAGAGCCGATTGGCAAATGAATTGGAAGAACGGGTGGCCAAGTAGGAGTGACTGGGCTCTTCAGTTGGCGGCATCAGCTGGTGGCAGAGGTGGGGATGAATGAACAAGAAGCTGCCTGACACTTGGACCATGAGTCTGTCTAATTGATTGGTAGCATCAACGGGGGATTTCTGGATGAGGGACAGGGACAAGGAGGGAGAGAGGGGGAGGAGGAGGAGGAGGAGAAAGAAAAAGAGAAGGAGAGCGGGAAGGAGAAGGAGCAGGAGGGAAGGAAGGAAGGAGCAGGAGAAAGAGAAGAGAAGGAGGAAGGAGGAAGGAGCAGAGAAGAAAAGAAGGAAAGGGAGGGAGGAAGGAGGAGAAAAGAAGGAAGAGGAGGAAGGGAGGGAAGGAAAGCGAAAGAAAAAGAAGGAGAAGGGAGGGAAGGAAGAAGGAGAAGGGAGGGAAGAAAGGAAGGGGAAGGAGAAAGAATAAGAGAAAGATAAGGAAGGGGAGAAAGAAAAGGGAAGAAGGAGAAAGAAAGAAAAAGGAAAATGAGGAGGAGGAAGAGAAGGAGAAGGGAGGAAAGAAGGGGAAGGAGAAAGAATAAGAGAAGGAGGCAGAATAAGAGGAAGGAAGGAAGGAAGGAAGGAAGGAAGGAAGGAAGGAAGGGGGGGGAGGGAGGGAGGGAGGGAGGGAGGAAGGATCTTTTCTGATGTAGCTACAGATGTCAAATATTGACATGTGACATTTTTGCCCTACATGCTCTGAAAACCGGGAAGAGCTGGCAGTCAAGACAACATCTGAGTTCTGATTCTGCACTTTTCCTGTGAGTAGGTACGGAAAGGAGGAGAATTATATCAAATGTGCTCATTTTACCAAGCGTTAGACCTCTGGGCAGGCACCACACATCCTCTTCCTTTGTTCTTAGGGGGCTTAAACATTAGGGGAAAGCCACTACAAAGAAAACTGCTTCTCCTTTGCCACGCGACCAAGGTGTGTGTGCGAGAGAGATGCAACTGAGTAAGAAAGACGGCCTCTCTTTCCGCAGGGCACTTTCCCCGGCTTCACTGCGCTTGAGAAGCGAATTCTCATTGGAGGATTAGACTTTCAAATTAATAGGCTTCAGGGCAACTGTGCGACAAAGACCAACTACCGAAATCTTGTCAGGTATTTATAATACCTTTTCCAACCCATTTTTTCCCCCATTTGCATTGAATTGTGGCTGCTGTCGCCCTGGGCTTTTCCTTTGTGGGGCTCCCAGTCATTCCCTGGACGAAACTGGCTTTCCTGGACCATTGGATGGGGATTTGGGTCAAACCATGATGACATCACAGGGGTCAAGATGCCATTTTGCAAAGGACATCGATGCTATAAGCTCCTCAAACTGTAAACTATGATTATTTTTCTGTTTCTACACTGGAGACAAATTCCTTGTGCGTCTAATCACACCTATATTCTGTTCTATTGTATTGTATTCTGTTCTGTCTTTCTATTCTGTTCTGTTCTGTTTTTTCTATTCTGTTCTGTTATATCGTTCTGTTCTGCTCTATTCTGTTTTTCTGTTCTGTTCTATTGTTTTGTTCTTTTTTGGGTTGGTTCGGACATATTCTGTTTTTGTATTCTATTCAGTTCTGTTTTGGTCTATTTTGTTTTTCTATTTTGTTCTGTTCATTTTCTGTTCTGTTCTGTCCCTTCCAAGTATGCTATGTTATGCTATGCTATGCTATTATTCTATTATCCTATCCTATCTTATCCTATTCTATTCCTGTTCTGTTTTTATATTCTGTGTTGTTGTGTTCATTTTCTAATCTTTTCTATTGTATTTTATTCTGTTCTGTTCTATTCTACTCCACTCCACTCCACTCCATTCCACTTCAGTTTTAAAATAATTCTTATTTTATTTTTTATTTTTTATTTATTTATTTACTTTGTCAAGCGATGATAAGATAACAGGTATAAGTATAAACATAGTTATGAATACATGAAATGGATACCTATAAGAAAAATAAGAAGAAACAATAGGACAGGGACGGTAGGCACATTGGTGCGCTTATGCATGCCCTCCATATTGTTTTTATTGCTATACAGATAGTCCTCAACTTACAACAGTTCATTTAGTGACCATCCAAAGTCACAGTGGCACTGAAAAAAGTGACATGACCATTTTTCATACTTATAACCATTGAACGTGAACAAAATTCAGAGACTTGGCAACTGACTCCTATTTCTAACAATTGCCATATCTTAGGGGTCATGTGATCCCCTTTTGCAACCTTCTGACCAGCCAAGCCAACCGGGGAAGCCAGATTCACTTAACGACTTCATTGCTAACTGAAGAACTTCAGCGTTTCACTTAACAACTGTGGCACGGAAGGTCGTAAAATGAGTCGAAACCCATTTAAGCAGTGGAAATTTGGGGCTCAATTGTTGTCCTTAAATCGAGGATTGCCTGTATTGTCAGCAGCCCTGGAAAAAAAACCTGGATGGTGGATATAATTTGCTTTATTTAGTCTGAACATACATAAAAAATAAGCCAAACGTAACAGGAAGATTGCGTTCTTCACATGAGATCTAGAATGCTGAACTTCTTGAAATTAAAACCTCAAAACCTATTCTGAACAAGGCTTCCTGAGACCATAATTAATCACATGCTTATTCCATCCAACCCTCTTTTTATTTCAACGGCTGGGAATTATGTTCATTCCCAGCCTGTAAGGAGTCCCAAACAGTCCCTCGAGATAAGCATCCACCTTTCTCTCCTTTGAATTGCTGCCAACAACTAAAGTGCCAAATGAACTGTAAAAAGCCAACCGAAATACAAAGTTCACTCAGAGCTTCAAGGTTTAATCCGAACAGAGCGAACGACTTTGCTTCCTGCAAAGGTTTCTCTACCTTTGTTCCTCCTTTATGTCTTATGGGAGGAGCCAATCACCTCCAAGCCTTACTCCTGAGTCACCCCTTTTGTCTTAACAGTTCTTGCCTTCTGGCAGCTCTGTGCAAGCGCGCACTGGAAACAGGCTCCCTCTGTTCCTCTGCCTCGCTGTTGTCAGATTCTGGAGGCTCCGGAGTCAGCACATAACTCTCAACTGGCCCTGGCCCCATCTCTCTGTCAGACGCAGGACCCTCGTCCGAGCCCTCCCCAGACTCCAGGACTGGCCCATGTTCCTCCCCACTGTCCGATTCTGCTGCTGTCTCTGCAGGCTGCCAGTGGACCACAAAAACCATCGTCTTCTGAAACTTCAGGGCTGAACATTGAACACCTGTACACAAACTGGGCTACGCACATTTCTCAATCCCATGCATATAAATGTTTCAGCAACGAGAAATATTTTTTTAAAAAGACACCTTTGCCATGATAAATGTGGCAAGGCAAGCCAGCCGTTAATTCTTGCAAGGCAAATTAAAAAAAATAAAATAAAATAAAAATCAGTTCATTTATCTTGAAATAAACACTCCGGGTAGCACGCCTTCAATTCCGCAAAAGGTTAATCTCTGTTAGGACCATTAATCCATTAATAAACCAGCTTTTTATTTCAAAAACTCAAATCCAAAGTTGTACCTACGTTTGCCTGAGATTCGTCATGGCCATTAGTCTCCAACTCCTTGGCATTTTTTTTTAACTGCGAAAGAGAGGGGGAGGAAAAAAAAAACCACAATCATGATTAGCAGCATTTCGCACACAGTTATTGTTGATTTATAATGACACAATGAACAAAATATATGGAGCGTAGGACTCTAATGAAGCTGTTTGCCGAAACCAGTTAGAAAGCAACCTAGTTAAGATCTGATAGGTTGGCTTTAAAAATAATAATAATAATAATAATAAAATAAAAGAAAGCCGAGGCTCGTTATTTTATTTTTTAAAAAAAAAATAAGATTAGGAAGCCGACTCAAGGCATAAGAAGGGTGCAAAATCGGTTTTCAAGAGTAATAAACGCTTTCATTTCCCATTTGGCTGCTATTAATTTGGAACTTTGCAAGCAATTGCAAAGTTGCTGGTAGCTAAATAGCAGGCAGCTCATAATTGCTTCTGAGTTATGAGTTTTTGGGCCATTTTTGATGGTTTTTTCTGTTCAGGAACCTATCAGGAAGATAAAGCAGCTCATTTGATGGCTTCAGTTGTTGAAACCCAAATGTCTTCTCCATGTTCAGGGTGGCTGCGGGCTATCCAGAAAAAAAAAAAAAAGACAGAGAAATATTCTTGGGGGGAATTAAATCAAATGCCAGTGATTGCATAAACATGTTTGAAATGCTGAGGAAAGGCTATGTGGTTGTGTTGGAGCAGAAAAGCACTCTCTGTTTTTTTTGGGGGGGATGGAGCCATCCTACTGGAAAGTGTACAGCAAGAGATTAGCTTTGCAAGCATCATCATCTTCATTTTACTTCATCATCCCTTACGGCAGTGATCCCCAACCTTTTTTATGCCGCGGCCAGGTACCGGCATCAGCTGCGCGCCGCCATCTTTTTGATGAAAAAGTGCTTCCGGTGACCTCACGGAAGCACTTTTTCATCAAAAAGATGGCGGCGCTCGTGAGCTTTGCTCGAGGTGAGCACTTTTCCGGGTGAAATGGCTTTCTACCGGAAAAGCTCACCGAAGCACTTTTCATAAAAAGATGGCGGCGCCCAGCAACCAGCGGCCCGGTAGGACTTGTTCCGCGGACCGGTACCGGTCCATGGACCGGTGGTTGGGGACCCCTGCCTTACGGGGTGGAATCGCGGCAACTGAATGGAGCTAGCAGAGTGTTTGGCTGGATGTCCTTCCTGTTGCCAATGTGGAGATACTGTAAATTACAGCAGATACTGTAAATTCTAATCATGCCCAGACAGAGAAATATCTGCCTCTACCTTGGATCGAACTCACAGTCTCCTGATTGTGCGGCGAGAGGCTCCACCTCTAAGCCATTGCAACACTCCAGCAGTTTTGCAAGCATGCCGGTTATAAAAAAGATCATTGAATGACCGTTCAAAGTCACAACGGCGCTGAAAAAGCGGCTTATGACCCTTTTCACACTTACAACCCTTGTGGCATCCCCGTGGTCACATGATCAATCTTCAGAGGCTTGGCAACTGGCATGGACTTACGACGGTTGCAATGGCATCCCCTTTTGCGAGCCTCTGACGAGTAAAGTCAACGGGGAAGCCAAATTCGCTTAACGACCGTGTTACTAGCTTAAACATGGCAGTGAGTCACGTAACGCCCATGGGAGGGAAGGTGAGTGAAATGGGGGCAAAACTCACGTCACCACCGTCTCACTTAGCAACGGAAATCTGGAGCTCAACTGTGATTGTAAATAAAGGACTACCTGTGAATGTGTATCTTCTCATCATTCTACTTCAAGAAAACAATGGGGGAAAATTGACACAGAGGAAGCAGAAGGAAGGAAAGAGAGGAGGAGAAAGCTGTAGCTACTTCCAGTTTACACCAACATTTTTGTATACTTTTCTATTCTTACAGTTCCTTTTTCTATGCCTGTTGCTTCTACTACATTTACTAAGTCCGTGAAGGCAAACCTATGGCATGCATGCCATAGGTGGCGTGCAGAGCCATTTGTGGGGGTATATAAGCCCCAGCCAAATTTACCTGCACTGCACATGCGCGTGCCTCCCAGCTGACTTTCAGCCCATTTGAGGCTGTTTTCGCCCTCCCGGAGACTCGAGGGAAGCCTCTGCAGCCTTTGGAGGCCGAAAAACGGGCCTTCTGGAAATACCGGAAGTGCCAAAATGGGTCCATTTTTCGCCCTCCAAAGGCTGCAGAGGCTTCCCTCGAGCTTCTGGGAGACTGAAAATGGACTCCAAGGGGCCAAAAATCAGCTGGGAGGCGTACGCATGCACAGTGCAGGTAAGGGGTGTGTGTGTTGCGTGTGCTTGTGCAGGGGGGACGCATTGCCTTGTGGGTCCCGGCACAAATGCATGCTATCTCTCACGCTTTCGGCACACCACAACAAAAAGGCTCACCATCAACTGTACTAAATGCTTTCCACACTCCCTTTTCACCTGCAAACCTTTTGCATCCGATCTCGCCAACTTTCTCAATCTTTTTTGTTCTTCTTAATCCAGTGTTTCTCAACCCTGGGAACTTTTAAGATGTGCGGACTTCAACTCCCAGAATTCCCCAGCTTGCCTGTGGAACTCTGGGAGTTGAAGTCCACGTGCCTTAAAATGGCCAAGATGGAGGGGAAAAAACCCTCTTAGAGTAGAGTAGAGTAGAGTAGAGTAGAGTAGAGTAGAGTAGAGTAGAGTAGAGTAGAGTAGAGTAGAGTAGAGTAGAGTAGAGTAGAGGAGAAGAGAAGAGAAGAGAAGAGAAGAGAAGAGAAGAGAAGAGAAGAGAAGAGAAGAGAAGAGAATAGCTTTATTGGCCAAGTGTGATTGGACACACAAGGAATTTGTCTTGGTGTAAATGCTCTCAGTGTACATAAAAGAAAAGATACATTTGGTCAGATCAGAGAAGAGAGTTGCATCCTAGGCTGATCGTTGTTGGATAATTATCTATGCTGTATTGTAGATCTGGAGAGAACTGACTCCAGGCCAGCTAATTTTTCAGCAGGCCATTTCAAGAAATCTGTGGATTCCATTTTCCACTTTGAACCAGTTTTCAGCCAGGTCTAGTAGAGAGGTTTTACTTTGTGGTCGGGCTTAGTTTTGGGGGAGAAAAATAAGGTTAAAAAAATTTCTGCCCCTGCCTCCCAGCATCCATTGGTATTCATCTGGCTAGCGTCCTGTCAGTGTGTGAGAGAGTTGAAGGCTGTTTGGAAACTTAAACAGTATTTGCTGTGTGAGCAAGAAGGAGACAACAAGGAGCCTGGGCGTGGCTTAGCTCAACTGTTCTGTACTAAAGCTGTGAAACTAAAACTGAAACTCCTCTGCTTGTGTTTTGCATTTAGAAGAGATTTCTTTTCAGGTGGAGAGGGGGAGTAGGACTCCTTAGCATCAGAGTGTGTTAATAATAATATAGGAAATACTAATGCTCTGATGGTCATTTCGAGAAATCTTTTCTTAAGTGAGCACCTAGAAGCCAAGAGGAACCTATGTGCCCAATTTCAAATTTGTAGGCTTTACGATCCTGGAGATTTCGTGATGATGTGTGAGTAGTATTTCACTTTTCTATATATAGATTATTATATGTCTTCTAGCTTTCCTTCTCCTGAGTCCAACAGTTCTAAGCTTCCATTTCTTAACAATAGTTCTCAGAGTTGAAATTGCTAGGTGGAAGCATTTATAGATTTTTTTTTTTAATCGCCTTTCCCTGCTTTGTATGAGTGAATTATTTTCCACCTCAAACGATCAGACAGCTGTTCAAAAGAGGCTGCGGTTGTTGAAAGGAGACAGAACAATTATCGCAGCTGGAGAGACGAGAGAGGGAAGTTCAGGGTGCGTATCTCTGGGACCATCCCCTGTCAGCCTATGGAGTCTTTCCTCTTTGGGGCCTTATTAACAACTTTATGGGGACTCATTTTATGTTTTAGGAGTGATATAGAATCGAAAAGAAGGATGCCCAGATATCTGCAGCTGCCTTTGCAGCTGTTTTCTTATTTTGAACCTGTAAACAACTGCAGACAGACCTCAAGTAAGTGTTCAAATGTATAAAGTTATGCTGTGTCACGCAGGAGAGATGGACAGTATAGAAAAGATAGATAGATAAATAGATAGATAGATGATAGGTGATAGATGATATAGATAGGCAGATGATAAATGATAATTAGCAGGGGTAGGATTCAAATTTTTCAACAACCGGTTCTGTGGGCGTGGCTTGGTGGTCATGTGACTGGGTGGACATGGCTTAGTGTTCATGTTATTGGCTGGGTGTGGCCAACTCAATGTCACTCACATCGAGGCACGCATCTCCTCGCCTGGCCTCTCATGACTGTGGGGATGCTGCAACAGTCGTAAGTGTGAAAAATGGTCATAAGTCACCTTTTTCAGTGCCATTGTAACTTTAAATGTTCACTCCACACAAGCAAAGGACCAGCAAAGGAGGGGAAAAAAAACTTCAGAGAAGTTCCTGAGACAGGAAGTCTAGTCCTGCCAAGAATGTAATAAGGATTAACAGAGAGGCAGTTTCTGTAAGCAATACCAGAATGTTTCCTTCCTGCCTTCCTTACAGGATTAGGCCAGTAATTTCTTCTAACAACCGGTTCTCCCAACTGCTTAGGATGTTAACAACCAGTTCTAGTGAATAGGTGTGAACTGATAGAATCCCACCCCTGATAATTATATGATAGATGATAGATAGATAAATAGACAAATGATTGATAGATAGATAGATAGATGATAGAGATGATAGATGATATAGATAGGCAGATGATAAATGATAGATGATAGATAGAAAGATAGATAGACAGACAGATGATTGATTAGATGATTGAGATAGATATAGATCGATTGATAGAGATAGATAGATAGATAGATAGATAGATAGATAGATAGATAGATAGATAGATAGATAGATAGATAGGTGTTATAGATAGGCAGATGGTAAATGATAGATGATAGATGATATAGATAGGCATATGATAAATGATAGATAGATGATAGAGATAGATGATATAAATTGATGATAGGCAATTGGTAGATAGATGATAGATAGATAAAATAGATAAGTAGATAGATTAGATAGATAGATTAGATAGATAGATAGATGATAGATGATATAGATATGCAGATGATAAATGATAAACAGATGATAGAGAAAGATAGATAGACAGATGATTGATAGATGATTGAGATAGATAGATGATATAGATAGGCAGATGGTGAATGATAGATAGATGATAGATGATAGAGATGATATAGATAGGCAGATGATGAATGATGAATAGATGATAGAAAGATAGACAGACAGATAGCTGATTGATAGATGATTGAGATAGATAGATAGATAGATAGATAGATAGATAGATAGATAGATAGATAGATAGACGATAGATAGATGATAGATGATATAGATAGGCATATGATAGGTAGATAGATGATAGATGATAGAGAGAGATGATATAGATTGTTGATAGATAGGCAATTGGTAGATAGATGATAGATAGATAAGATAGATAAGTAGATGATAGATTAGATAGATAGATTAGAATAGAATAGATAGATAGATAAATGACATAGACATAGACGGACTGACTGACTGACTGACAGACACACAGACACAAACTGTTGTCTGGAGCAGATTTATTCGAAAGGAAATTAGAATTTTGCAGGATTGAGGACTTCCAGAAAAATTCCTGGTTCTGGGAAGGCAGCTAAATTTACCTACGCTTAGTGAAATGTAAATCTCCTAGTTTTGCAGTGGCATTTCTCCCTCCCACAGAAAAATGACTGGGGTATTTTCATTAACTAAACCCACCTATTCTTCCAGGGGAGACAAATCCTTATTGCGTGTGGTGGTCGAATGTGCCGAGCAGAGCCACTATGAACACACTTTTAAATACTATCCCGCAAAAGATATTTTATTCCAGTGAAAAGAGGAGAAAGCAAATATTTGCAGGGCCTTGCAAAGAAAGATTTTTTTTTTTTAATATCAGCCAGAAAATGAGGCTGTAACACCATACTGTGTAACTTTGTTCAGCAGAGAACAAAAAAATAAAATAAAAACTAGGAAAGGGTCACAAGCTTATTTCTCATTTTATCCCCACGTTGATGGCTTTACCTCTCCCACCCACAAATTGGAATCCGCTTTGAGCCGAGCAGGGAGAGAAAGAAAAATCAGTTATTCGGTGTATGAAATGATAAATAAGAATGCTAGATTCCCAGCAGCTCACAGCTACAAAAAATACAGTGTAGATTCATTAATGTGTTTCTCCGAACAATCAGAATTCCATCCATCTATTTCTCTCTCTGCCCCCACCCCCTCTCTTTCCCTGTGTGTGTGTGTGGGGGGTTTTGTGTGTGTGTATGTGTGTGCGTACATGGTGTGGGGGTAGAGATGTTTGCCTTTGCAGGAAAAAAGGAAGACGAGAAAGATACAGTATAATGAGATGTTGAAATGAATAGCATCATGTTGCTTCTATGACTAATAAACTCACACCTTATTACCTTAGATCAGGGGTGGGCAAACTACGGCCCCGGGCCACATCCGGCCCGTTGGTCTGTCCAATGCGGCCCGCCCCTGAAAAAAATCGCTGCCATTGGTCTGTCCAATCCGGCCCGCCCCTGAAAAAATATCGCTGGGCGTGGCGTATTGCCCTGTGCCGCGTGGCCCCCAAAGCTGCAAAACAGTGCGGAGCGATCTAGGGGTAGGAAAGAAAAGAAATTTGCAAAGGCCTCGGCTGGGAGTTCGAAATCACCTTCGAGTGCAACCTCTCCGAAGGTGAGTTCCGCCGATCCCCTTTTTTCCGGGGCTTCAGGCTTAAACTTTGCAAAGGCAAAGCTTGCAGGCTGGAGCGTCTTCCCGCCGAGGAGCGGGAAGGGTTCCAACCGGTGGGCGGGCGGGCTGCTTGGAGCCACCTAAAGCTAGGCCGCTGCTGGTGGAGCCTTGCCCTGCCTTGGTGCCCGTTTCCCAGCTTGGCGGTCCTGCTCGGGTGGCACTTTAAAAGCCTGCTCCCAGCACCCGAGCAACTTCCCAGCAACTTTCTGCTTCGTTTTAACTCGCGGGCACTCGCGCCTGGCCCTGAGCGCGGCGGAGGAAGCCCGGCGGGCGGGCGGGCAGGCGGGCTGCTTGGAGGAGCGACCTGGTGGCGCTCCGGGCTTCCCCTCCGCCGTGCGGCTCGGGGTGAGCGCGAGCGCCACGAGGTTAAAGCGAAGCCGAAGTTGCTGGGAAGTTGCTCGGATTTCGGGCTTCCAGGCTTAAACTTTGCTTGGGCGGCACTTTAAAAGCCTGCTCCCAGCACCCGAGCAACTTCCCAGCAACTTTCCGCTTCGTTTTAACTCGTGGCGCTCGCGCCTGGCCCTGAGCCACACGGCGGAGGGAAGCCCGGCGGGCGGGTGGGCTGCTTAAACTTTGCTCGGGCGGCACTTTAAAAGCCTGCTCCCAGCACCCAAGCAACTTCCCAGCAACTTCGGCTTCCTTTTAACTGCGGGCGCTCGCGCCTGGCCCCGAGCCGCGCGGCAGAGGGAAGCCCGGTGGGCGGGCAGGCTGCTTGGAGGAGCGACCTGGCGGTGCTCCGGCAGCAGCAACAGGCAGTTTTGCCCGGGCTCCGCTCAGGTGTCCGGCTGGGGCTTTCAGGAGTTGCTACCCCGGCGCAGCTCCGTGCGGCTCCAGTCCGCGTTGCCTTGGGAAGGAAAAGGCAAAACCAGGAGCCGCTGAGCCTGAGCCTCCGGTGCCGCTACTCCCGTTGCAAAGCACCGCCGCAGCTCTTCCTTTTTGCCTTTCCCTTCCCGAGGCGCGGGACTGGAGCGCGCGGCGGTAGCAACTCCTGATTCAGGGGGCCTCCGAGGGGAGGAAGGAGGAGAAGAGGGGGGAAGGGTGGGGGCGATTCCCAAAAAATCTTGTGCTGACCCGGCCCGTCTGTCAAATTTTAAAAGTCAATGCGGCCCCCGAGCCAAAAAGTTTGCCCACCCCTGCCTTAGATGCTACTTCTCTGTCCCTTCCATTTCTTCCTAATTGCTTTCTCTAACAAGTACACAAACGTCTGAAAATGGCTATTCTATAGAGGCAGAGGGAGCTCCATTGTGAGATCAAACGTTCAATTAAACAACCTTAAATAGCCTAATTTTATGAAAGATTTATTATTTGGCACAGAATGGAAAAGACCCACAGAAACACAAAAAGAGCAAACCAAGGATGAAAAAAAAAAAAGATATGGAAGAATAAAAGAAAAAAGTGAAGGACAGGAAAAAGACCTCAGAAAAATAGCTGCAGGAGCCCTTACAACTATAATGACTGCTATTTTCACCTCTGAATAGCATGGTTCCCTTTCTTCCCCTAAACAACCCTTAATCGGTAAATCCTAAAATCACCAATTCCCTTTGTCCGTTTTCAGCAAAAAATTTTTTTTTTAAAAAAAAAAATAAAAGTCCTTGAAGGGAGTCCAGTCTTTTATAAAAGCAATTGTAGTTCCCTCCTTAAGCAAACAAACCAATTATGCTATTTCTGCAAACTCAGCCAGTCTTCCCCATTCTCTGCCCCACTGTGGGTATTTCTGCAGTCTTACATTTTTGTGGCTATAATAATCTCACTGCAGTTACCATATATGCAAAACTACTTATCCATCAGTAAATATTCTTGAATTAAACATTCGAGAGACATAGCTGTCTCTATCTGTCTGTCTACCCCTTTATTTTATTTGATTTGTCAATTGCTTACAAGATAATAGGTATAAGTAAAAACATAGTTATGAATACATGGACACATATAAGAAAAATAAAAGAAACAATAGGACAGGGACGGTAGGCACGTTGGTGCGCTTATGCACGCCCCTACAGACCTCTTAGGAAAAGGGCGAGGTCAATAGTAGACAGTCTAAAGTTTTTGGGGTTTGGGGAAAAAACCACAGAATCAGGTGGAGTATTCCAGACATTGACTGTTGCTGAAGTCGTATTTCCTGCAACCACGTTTGGTGCGATTAACCTTGAGTTTGTATCTATTATGTGCTCTTGTATTGTTATGATTAAAGCTGAATTATTCATTGAGAGGTAGGACATTGCAATGTATGATTTTATGTATGATATTTAGATCGGACCGAAGGTGGCGTAGTTCTAGGTTTTCTAGGTCTAGAATTTCGAGTCTGGTGGCATAAGGTATTCTGCAACGAGTAGAGGAGTGGAGAACTCTTCTTTGTCTATCTATCTATCTATCTATCTATCTATCTATCTATCTATCTATCTATCTATCTTTTATCACCTGCCTATCTATATCATCTATTTATCTATCTATCTATCTATCTATCTATCTATCTATCTATCTATCTATCTATCTATCTATCTATCTATCTATCTATCTATCTATCTATCTATCTATCTATCTATCTATCTATCTATCTATCTATCTATCTATCTGTCTATCTGTCTGTCTGTCTGTCTGTCTGTCTGTCTGTCTATCTATCTATCTATCTATCTATCTATCTATCTATCTATCTATCTAGGTACCTACCTATCTATCTAGGTACCTACCTATCTATCTATGTACCTACCTACCTACCTACCTACCTACCTACCTACCTATCATCTATCTATCCAATTTATCAAACTGTCATCTCAAAAGCATGTGAATCTGGGCAGCATACAACAAAACTGACCAATAAATCTTTTAAAACATTAACAACTATTAAAAATATTTTTTAAAAAAATATATAAAAACATATTTCCGAGAATCTGAAATAAAACAGATAAAAAACAGATTTCTGCCCTTGTTAGCACTCTACTGTTTCATAAAGGCAAGTTACCGAGGCCAATCCTTTTCTTAATTTCAGCAGCTACTTAATCTCTCAATAATCAGGAATGGATTAACTTCAATTAGACAATAGAATTACCAAATTTTATCAGCTTCAGCTGAAACAGAGCTGGCTACAATAACTCTCGGTTCCTGTCTACACAGTTGCTGCCTCGGCTCCCAATGGCCAGTTTCTGGAAAGTTCAACCATCTTGAAGCCATCGAGTTCCCTCAAAAGGAGGATGAGTAGCTGCTCTTGCTTGGGGTCTTCGTGTTCTCCTTGAAGACTGGAGTTAGGTGGGACACAGTGAGAAGATGGGCTCAGAGCTATATGGCCGTGGACAAGGAGTGCTTACGCAAGAGCTGCATCCATCCACTTCAGAGATTTGCAGTACAAGGAGCAACTGCCACTGTGGCTCTTTAATCCTGTCTCGAGTCTCGACCCTCTGGGACATTATTCCCACATCCAGAATCTGACGGCCCTACCATAATCATATAACCCCAAAGAGGGAAAACACGGTGTTTCTGACAAATGGTGGAAAATAGCTTCAGTGGTTCCTCTCTAATTGGCAGACAGCTATTTATTTTATTTTAGAGTTATAATGAACTTCTGGTCTGGAGGAAGATGGCAGTTTGATTTGTGAACTAGATTTTATATCTATATCTATATCTATATCTATATCTATATCTATATCTATATATCTATATCATCTATATCATCTATATGTATATGTATATCTATCTATCTCTCTCTCTCTCTCTCTCTATCTCTATCTATCTATCTATCTATCTATCTATCTATCTATCTATCTATCTATCTATCTATCTATCTATCTATCTATCTATCTATCTATCTATCTATCTATCTATCTATCTATCTATCTATCTATCTATCTATCTATTCAGCTTTGTTCAGGTATTTTCTACGTCTTTATAGTTGTGCTATTTAAAGTTCTATCTAGCAACATTTCGGCAGAATCTCACCTGCCATCATCAGGCTTCTATGTTGTGTTCATCTGGGAAATGTCGTGGAAAATGTCTGTCAAAGTCTGAATACCATGTCTGTCTGTCTGTCAAAACTTAAGAAAACACACACACACACACACACACACACACACACACGTCATTATAGTTGTGCGTGCATAAGCGCACCAACATTTGCCTAGAATCTCACCTGTCCTATTGTTTCTCTTATTCTTTTATTTTTCTTATATGTACCCATTTCATGTATTCACAACTATGTATACACTTATACTTATTATCTTGTAAACAATTGGCAAATCAAATAAATAAATAAAAAATAAATAAATATATACATACAGTATATAAAATATAGAAAATAGGCTATAGATGTTCTGGAAATTGAGAGGAGAGGAGAAGAAGAGAGGGAAGTGGAGGGGAGGGGAGAGGAGAGGAGAAGGAAAGAGAGGGAAGGAGAGGGAAGTGGAGGGGAGGGGGGAGGGGAGGAGAGGAGAAGGAAAGAGAGAAGGAGAGGAAATCAGAGAAGAGAAGGAGAGAGGGAAGCGGAGAGGAGAGGAGAAGGAAAGAGAGGGAAGGAAACGGAAGCAGAGAAGAGAAAAGGAGAAAGGAAAATGAAGGGGAGGACAGGAGAAAGAGATGGAAGAAGAGGGAAGCAGAGAAGGGGAGGAGAGAGAGGAGGGGAGGAGAGGGGAAGGAAAGAGAGGGAAGGAGAGAGAAGCGGAGAGGAGAAGGGAGAGAGGGAAGTGAAGTGGAGGGCAGTGGAGGAGTGGAGAGGAGTTCCTATCTAATGAACACATCGTTTATGTATCACTTAACCAAAACGTCACTACCGCCTGTTTGATTGAAGTTATCTCTCCTCATCCTAGACCAATATCAACTTACCCGGAGTAACACCTTGCTGAAGCTTCCCTATTCGGTGTGCACTTGGGTTCAAACTTGGCTGCTTGAATCGCTGTAGAGACTTATCCGAACAGAAAGGACCAACCTTGCACGCCACTCACCTGTTCCTGCAGGATCTTCAGCATGGCCTGAGTGTGAGAATGCTCTTCCTTTGCTTGTTCGAGTTCCAACTTCTTGTTATTTAATTCTTCTTGGATTTTCAGCAGTTGCTACCAAAAGACAACAACAAGGGACGTTGATCATTAGGGAGGCTTAGTCTATTTAGCCAATGAGCTTAACACAAGAGTTCTCCAATGTTTCCGGCTTTGCAGACTGGTGGGGGGGAGGGGGGGGAGGGAGGGGTTGGTTCCATGTGAGTGGCCGGCAAGCAGGCACACTGGTGTGCACCTCCGTTTGCACAAGCGGCATGCACCCACGTCTACTGCTCGCTTAAATGGAGCACACACATGCACACTCACCCGCTGCTTGGAAAAGTGAGGATGCGCCTGTGAGGGCCAGCTGTTTCTGAGGCCCGGTTGCAAATCCCTAACAGCCCACTAGTGGGCCAAGGTCCACAGATTGGGACCAGGGGAGGCGGGATTCTACCGGTTCGGATCGGTTCGGGCAAACCGGATGTTAAATTTGCATCTGGTTCACCGAACTGGTATTGGAACCGACTGTCTGGCCCTCCCAGGAGCCTCCATGCAGCCCATTTTTGATACAGGTAAATGTAGGCTCTGCGCGGAGGCTCTGAGAGGGGGGAAACTGGCCCTACTGGAAGTATTGGAAGTCATAAAATGGGCCTGTTTCCAGCTTCCGGAGAGCCTCCAGAACACGGGAGAGGCCATTTCCACCCTCCCAGAGGCCTGAGGGAAGCCTCCGGACCCTGGGGAAGCCAAAAAATGGGCCTCCCAGATGTTCTCCCCCTAGTTGGGACCCCTGGCGTAACATGAAAAGGTAAATGTTTCCCCTGTCTAGTCATGTCCGACCAATTTCTTGGCTGAGGGAGCCAGTGATGTACTAAGGCAGTATCTGTGGCCAGCATGGCTATACGCCAGAAGCACATGGAATGCTCTTCCCATCAAAGTGGTACCTATTTATCTACTCGCATTTGCACGCTTTCGAACTGCTAGGTGGGCAGGAGCTGGAGCAAGGAACGGGAGCTCACCCTGTCATGCAGTTCTAGGGTCTCAAACCTAGGCTGTCATCTCTCCAGCTGACAAGCTCAGCATCTTTAACAGCTGAACCATCATGCCCCCCCTTTACAACATGCAAGGACATACAACAGAGATAAACGTTTTGCCTAAATTAAAAACACAATAAAAATATAAATTCTAAAAAGATCTATGTTCAAATATCAGTGACTAGGCCATCTAACCATTGAAGCGCAACATCGCTTACTGGAAAAAAAGTCAGATACTGGACCCCTCTATAGGTAGTCCTCAACTTATGACCGAGCCTGGAATTTATGTTGCTCGATGAGAAATTTGTTATCTGAGTTTTGTCCCATTTTATGACTTTTCTTGCCACGTTTGCTAAGTGAATCCCAAGCGGTTGTTAAGTTAGGAACATGGTTGTTAAGTGAATCTGGCTTCCCCATGGATTTTGCTTGTCAGGGTCAGGGTTCCAGCAGTGACCCCCCCATTTAAATCATGAGTCTCAAACCAAACTTCCAAAACTTCAAAAAGATTTATTGGGAGTTAACATGCCAGCACTGCCTGGGCGTAGCCGACTCTGAGACACATTGTCACCCTTGACCCTGGTTTTCCCTCCACCCCTCTGGGTGTATCGTAATCCATATCCTCCAATGGGACACCTCCATAGCCCAGAGTCATCAATCATGCTCTCCAGTTAGAATTTTGCGCTGCAGAAACTTCGGTCACCTAGTTACTATCTTTGAAAACATTGATGGAATGCAGTTTCGGTTTTGCAAGCTGCCGCACTGCTCCCCCTTTCTCCCTTTCTGTTGGCAACTCTAAAAAGACCATGGAAATATTTTATGAGTTGACAGTCAGAAGGACACAAAATTTAGATCACCTGCCCCTTCGGGATGCCGCAGCGGTCATAAACATGAACCAGTTGTCAAGGGTCCAAATTTTGATCACATGATACGGGGATGCCGCAATCATCCTAAGTATGAAAAACTCGCGAGTCACTTTTTTTCAGTGTTGTTGTAACTTCAAGCAGTCACTAAACGAACTGTTGTAAGGACTACCTGTTTGTGCACTTAGCTTACAGACGGTCACAATGTGATCCATAGTTTGACGGGTGTGTGTGTGTGTCCTCCCCCACAGTCACACCGAGGGGAGGATGCTATACCCCATTCATGCTGGGAGTCCGGACAGACGCTGTGTGAAGCGTGAATCCCGTCCAGGATTATCTATTTGCCGGCCAGGTAGTTCAAAACCTGGTACCTTTTGCATGGGGTCATCTCTATATGTCTTCCTGAGTCTCGGATGCAGTGGTGGTATTCTACCGGTTCGGCCCGGTTTGGCTGAACTGGTAGCTCCGACGATTAGCTGCTGGGCCCTCCCAACCGCCCCGGCACAGCACAGCCGATTGCCACGCATCAGCTGTTTTACACACAGGGCTTGCAGCAGAAGGTGAGTGGCAAACACTGTTTGTGCACAGAGAGTGCATTTGGCGTGCGCACAGTGTGCAAAATGCACAATCACACCGAACCAGTAGGCAAAAGTTTTGAAACCCACCACTGCTAGGACACTCTGGAAGAAAAAAAAAATCTGTCCAGGATTGCAGACTCTCGCACCCCTGACATTTTCAAATTCATTCTGGTTTTTTTGGTGGTGGCGCCTCAACCAATGGACCCGCAAATCACATCTGCCTGCATCTTGTGCTACTCGACCTGCCTCCAAACACCATCCCCTCCTCACAAGTAACATGCGGCTTTGCCATATATTAAAACTTTCAAACTCCTCGACAGCGGGACCAACCTCAAAGCTGCTGTCACATCTATCCTGGCTAAAGTCTTATTTGTTGAAGGGGACCCTCTGGTTTTAATAACACTGGGGGATAAACACTGCAGCCCATAAATAATTTACACACGCAGCCCTTTAATATAATTAGTCTCTGGCCCGTTGCCATCTCGTTTCCTGCAAAGCCGGCGCCTGAAATAGATATGCGCTGAGTTGCCAAGAAGACTAAAACAAAAATGACTTCCCCACCCTCTCCCTCTGCTAAGAGAGCAGACCCCTTGCAAATCGACGTATCAGCAGTCAAGAGCCTCCAGTGATAAGAAAGTGAAGATTTGAGGGAACCGCTTGTGATATTTATTCATTCGTTTATTCATTGGTATCCTGCCTTTATTTTATAAACAACTCCAGGCAGTGAATATCTCCAACACATCTTCCTCCTCCTAGTTTCAACCACAACAACAACCCTGTGAGGTAGGTTGGTCTGAGAAGAGAAAGAGAGAGAGGGGGAGGGAGGGAGAGAGAGAGAGAGAGAGAGAGAGAGAGAGAGAGACTGGGCCAAAATCACCCAGCTGACTTTCATGCCTAAGGGAGAACTAGAACTCCCACTCTCCTGGTGATTGACCCAAATCACCCAGCTGGCTTTCATTTCTAAGTAGAATTCCCAGTCTCCTGATGATTGACTCAAATCATTGACAAAACTTTGTCAAGGACCTTGGAGTACTCATCTCTAATGATCTAAGTGCTAGAGCCCACTGTAACTACATAGCCAAAAAGGCATTAAGAGTTGTTAATCTAACCCTCGAACAGGGGAGAGAGGGGGGGGGGGGGGGGGGGGGGGGGGGGGGGGGGGGGGGGGAGGGGGGGTTGGTTTTGTTTTTGTTTTGGTTTTTTTTTTTTTTTTTTTTTTTTTTAGGTTTTTTTAAATTTTTTTAATTTTTTTTTTTTTTTTTTTTTTTTTTTTTTTTTTTTTTTTTTTTTTTTTTTTTTTTTAAAAATTAATTTTTTTTTTTTTTTTTAAAGTTGTTATTTTTTACTTCTTCTCTGGTAATATCACACTACTAACTAGAGCATACAAAACATTTACTAGACCTATACTTGAATACAGCTCATCAGTCTGGAACCCATATCATGTATCTGATATTAACACAATTGAAAAAGTCCAGAAATATTTCACAAGAAGGTCTCGCCTCTACTCGTTGCAGAATACCTTATGCCACCAGACTTGAAACTCTAGACCTAGAAAACCTAGAACTATGCCGACTCCGGTCTGATCTAAATATAGTATATAAAATCATATATTGCAATGTCCTACCTGTCAATGAATACTTCAGCTTCAACCATAACAACACAAGAGCACACAATAGATACAAACTCAAGGTTAACCGCACCAAACTTGATTGCAGGAAATACGACTTCAGCAACAGAGTGGTCAATGTCTGGAATACTCTACCCGACTCTGTAGTTTCTTCCCCAAACCCCAAGAACTTTAACCTTAGACTGTCTACTATTGACCTCACCCCTTTCCTAAGAGGTCTGTAGGGGGCGTGCATAAGCGCACCAATCGTGCCTACCGTCCCTGTTCTATTCTTTCTTTTTATTTTTCTTATAAGTATCTATCTCATGTATTCAAAACTATATTTATTCTTATACATGTATCTTGCAAGCGATTGACAAATCAAATAAATACTAAAAAAAATCACCCAGCTGACTTTCATGCCTAAGGGATAACTAGAATTCCCAATCTCCTGATGATTGGCCTAAATCACCCAGCTGGCTTTCAAGTCTCAGGTGGGACTAGAACTCCCAGTCTCCTGGTGATTGGTCCAAAATCCAGTGGTGGGCTGATGCCACTTCGGACCGGTTTTAGCGAACCGGTAGTTCTGATGATCAGCTGGCCCCGCCCACCCACCTCCGCCTTATCCTGTCCAATATTTCCATCTTTCAGCTGGTTCAGGTGGCACAGTGGATTTCTGCACCTCAGCTGTTTTACTTAGTGGGCCTGCCCTAGAAGGTAAGCTTTTGAGGTTCAAATTGGTGTTATTGGAACGCTGCATGCGTGATCACAGAACCGGTTGTTGCAACTGTTTGCAGCCCACCATTGCTAAAATCACCCAGCTGGCTTTCATGCCTAAGGTGGGACTAGGAACTCACTGTCTCCTGGTGATTCGTCCAAAGTCACCCAGCTGGTTTTCATGGTTATGACAGGACTAGAACTCACCATCTCCTGATGATTGACCTAAAATCACCCAGCTGCCTTTCATGCCTAAGGTGGGAGTAGAACTCACTGTCTCCTGGTGATTCGTCCAAAGTCACCCAGTTGGCTTTCATGGTTATGACAGGACTAGAACTCACCATCTCCTTTTTTCTAGCCTGGCACCTTAACCACTAGATCAAACTGGCTTATGAGGGAAGTTCTAGGGCTACGGAAAGGCCTTCAACTTTTCCAGTCCAATACGGAGCTCAGAAGATATGGAGCCCATATATTCAAGGAGTGTTGAACTTGACCTTAATATCTGTTATTTTGCCTGCAAATATACCATATTTGTTGAACATAAGTTAAAAACAACTTCCTCAAAGCCATTCCCTGTATCTTTGCTTCCATCGACACATTCATTTGCATCTGCAAAGAATTTCTCGCTATATTAATCTAATAAAAGCGCAGAATGGAGCCCCTGGTTAATACATCATTCCATTTGCCTGTTCAAAATCCTAAAATGTGTAAAAGATGTTCTGGATAAGACATGGTTGATCTTTGTTAAAAGGAGGAGGAGGAGGAAGGACGGGGAGGAGGAGGGGGAGAGGGAAGAAGGAGGAGGAAGAGGAGAAGAAGAGGAAAGAGGAGAAGGAGGGGAAGAAGCAGGAAGAGGAGGAGGGGAAGAAGGACGGGGAGGAGGAGGGGGAGAGGGAAGAAGGAGGAGGAGGAGGGAGGAGGAGGGGGGGAAGGAGGAGGAGGGAAAGAGGAGAAGGAGGAAGGTGGAAGAAGGAGGAAGAGAAAGAAAAGGGGGAAGAAGGAAGAGGAGGAGCAGGGGAAAAAAGGAAGAATGAGGAGGAATAGGAGGAGAATATGGAAAGAAGCAGAAGAAGGGAGGGTTTTTGTTTGTTTGTTTGACAAAGAATATAAGAAGCCTCCCATTAAACCAGTAATGATGAAGCATGCAATTGTTTTTCAATTAAGCTAAATGCTACAGAAATCTAAATCCCCACATGTGGAGGCGAATACGTGGCAAATACAGGGCACAGCCCTGAGGAAAATGGATGGAGAAATGTGCCATTAATTGCAGTTAGCTGGGCTTTGGCATTTTGGGTCAATACCATCTTGAAAACATCAGCTCATCTATCACTTATTAGCCTCATTTTCAGCCAAGGCTGCTTAGCCCTGAAAAAAAAAGTTCTGCAGATAAAGACAAACTTCTAAGATGAGCCAAAACTCTGAGATTTTCCTGGGTTGGAAGTCGTGGGCTAAGGAGAGAAGCTACGACCGTTCCCAGTTAGGGAGATGGATGGATGAGAGAGAGAGAGATGATAGGTAGCTGATAGTTAGAGAGAGAGAGAGAGAGAGAGAGAGAGAGAGAGAGAAAGAGAGAGAGAGAAATGATACCATGTTTCCCCCAAAATAAGACCCTGTCTTTTATTTTTAGCCACCCAAAAAGGCACCAGGTCTTATTTTCAGGGACGTCATCCACTGACTTAATCTCACTTGCACACATCACCCTCGGCCTCCTTTTCACTGTCAGAGGCCTTCAAGAACTTCTTCTTCTGTGGCCAGCAAGGCTTTCTTGAAGGCCTCTGCAGCCAATAACAGAGCTCTGGATCAATCCTGAGCTTTCTTATCAGCTCCAGAAGCCTTCAGGAAAGCCTTGCCAGCCTTGCTGGCTGCAGAAGAAATGGGCCAGCAAGGCAGGTGTCGGGGTGTGCAAGGCCTGGCTACACCTGTCCCAAGGTAAGTAGTAGGGCAGCTCCACCACCCTCCATCCTCACCCTAGCTTAATTTTTACCCCTGCACTCTGGAGTGGGTGTGATCTTAATTAGGGCTTATTTTTTTTTTTGGGGGGGTAGGGCTTATATTGGGTGCACATGTAAAAATCAAGCTAGGACTTACTTTCAGGGTAGGTCATATTTTTGAGGAAACAGGGTAGATAGATGATAGATAAATAAGATAGATAGATGATAGATAGATAGATAGATAGATAGATAGATAGATAGATAGATAGATAGATAGAAGATAGATAGATAGATAGATAGATAGAAGATAGATAGATAGATAGATAGATAGATAGATGGATGGAATGATGGATGGATAGATAGATAGATAGAAGATAGATAGATAGATAGATAGATAGATAGATAGAATGTAGATAGCAATAGACTTATACACTGCTTCACAGTGCTTTACAGCCCTCTCTAAGTGTTTTACAGAGTTGTCTTCAATCTTGTCTTCAACAATCTGGGTCCTCATTTTACCAACCTCGGAAAGACGGAAGGCTGAGTCAACCTTGAGCCTGTCAGGATCAAACTGCTGAACTGCTGGCAGCTGGCGGTCAGCAGAAGTAGCATGCAGTACTGCATTCTAACCACTGCGCCACCACCATTTAAATTTAAGTTCAAATCCATAAGATGTGCTTTGGAAAGGAATGAAATCCACCGGGTTCTCAAAGAGACCACGGGAGGGGCAGTGTGGGAAAACCCTTTAAGGCAGGGGTCTCCAACCTTGGCCGCTTTAAGACTTGTGGACTTCAACTCCCAGAATTCCCCCACCAGCAATTGCTGGCTGAGAAATTCTGGGAGTTGAAGTCCACAAGTCTTAAAGTGGTCAAGGTTGGAGACCCCTGCTTTAAGGAATGTCTTCGCTACTAGGGGGTGTACTCAGCTCAGTCTCATACAAGGAAAATGGAAAGGTAAGCTAAGAAAAAGGAATATTGTTGCTATTCAGAAGAAGTAAAAAAAAACAAAAAAACAGAGAGAATTACCAGCTCTCTCCGTCTCCTCTTAAAAGCCACTCAGAGTCTGTTGGAATGGAGGGATATAATACATTTAATGAAAGAAATAAATATACAGGCAGCATCCGATGCAGTGTAGTATCGTCCATATCAGGAAACATTAGTCAGGAAACATCTCTTATAGAGAGCCCAAAAGAAGAAGACAAGCAATTGCTTAGCTTCCTGCTGAGATTATCATTAAATTGACATTAATGGTGCTTTCCATGCAGAAAAGACTTTCTCTCTCTCTCTGTGTGTGTGTGTGGTGTGTGTGTAAATATGCACATATACACATCTCTACATATACAGGAATATATGCTGATAAGCAGGAGATTCTCAATCCTCCAGATCAGGTGTCTCCAATCTTGGCATGCGCTGGCTGAGGAATTCTGGGAGCTGAAGTCCACAAGTCGTAAAGTTGCCAAGGTTGGAGAGCCCTGCTCCACATCATGGTTGTCCCAAAGGTTCTTTTTCAAGAGGGTGCCATCTAACAAAATGAAATTCAAGGATGGAAAAAAAGTCAGGTTCTACATTTAGGCAAGAAAAACCAAAATGCACAGGTACAGTATAGGTCAGTGGTGGCTAACCTTTTTTGGGCTTCTGTGCCAAAAACTGCATGCACGCCAGCATGCATGCACTCGCGTGCCAGCCCCCAGAATGCAATGCGTGCATCCCTCCCCTGTGCCCCTGCGCATGCGCACACAATTCCCCACCACTGCCCCTTTACCTGCCCTGCACCTCATTCCTCCTTCTTGTAACTGTTTGTGGGGGAGTTTTTTTTTTGTCTCCAGTCAAGGATATTTGGAGCTTGGAAGCAAAGTGAAGGAATAAAAGGGGCTTCACCTGTTGTTTTTGTGTGTGACTGTGTTTATTTTCTATCCCACCCTGGGTCATCACAGTTATTCTGTTCTGTATTCTGTATAATGGAAGTAAGGTTACAATATTAGACGTGGAGGGGGTAGGAAACCCCATCTTCCAAAGCATTTCTGCAGTTTGGCCGGTGGCTAAGACAACGTTAAGAACCTGGAAGGTCCAACCTGGTGAAGTTGTTGTTGTCCAACAAGAGCCGTTAAACCCCAAACATCTTTCCATCTTCCTTCCTAGTCCCACCTGGAATTTACAGGCATGCAACTTTCCACGTTGTAGGGCGCATGCTCTTATTCATTTCACTGTGGAATGGAAATGGAAATGGTTTTCTCTGTCCAATTCTTCTGAAGCTCATGCCCTTCTCTTAACAGCCATGCTGTACCTTTTTTTTTTTAAATTTACAGAATAAGAGGGCATTAGTCTTTTAGTTGATGGGATTTTTAATTTAATGGAAAAAGGTTGCTGACAAGGACTATTACTCTCGCTCATGTAAACAATTGTGTGTAGGCCAGGAGAAGCTAAAGGACAGGCAGAGCATTTCTCTTGCCTTTCTCTGGTTGTCTTTGCGCTTGGTTTGCGTTGATGAAGTCTGGAGACCTTTTGCAGGAACTTGTTTTCTTTTTCCATATGCCAATAAAACTGTTCCAGAACTCCACACGATGCTTAAGAAACAATAATCGGAACTATTTCTCTGAATTGGGAAGATCATACTTCTGCCTTTAAAGTGTGCAATTCTTTGTTTTGTGAAACAGAGGAGTTTACTCCGATTTTATTTCCATTTATAAAATATCCATTTGATGTTAGATGGAGATAAAAATGTTGGTTTTATAAAATGGACATCTAACATCAAAAATGCCATCACAAAAGCGCAAGAATTTAATATAAATATAAATGTTCTTTCTGGGCCAAATCAGAAAGCTCAAACTGCCCAAGGAGCTGCTGATCCAGTTCTAAAGAGGAATGATTGAGTCTGTCATCTGTACCTCTGTAACTGTCTGGTTTGGCTCTGCAACCCAACAGGACAGACACAGACTCCAGAGGATAAGTAGGACTGCAGAAAAAAACAATTACTACCAACCTGTCTTCCATTGAGGATCTATATAAGCGTGAGTCAAAAAGAGGTCTGTAAAAATATCTACAGACTCTTCACATCCTGGACATAAACTGTTTCAACTCCTTCCCTCAAAACGATGCTATAGAGCACTGCACACCAGAACAACTAGACACAAGGACAGTTTTTTTCCTGGATGCCATCACTCTGCTAAAAAACTCATTCCCACAACACTGTCAACTTATTTACTAAGTCTGCATTACAATTATTCTTCTCATCCTTCCTATTACCTATCTCTTCCCACTTATGACTATAACCATGTTTCTTGTACCTTTACAATTTATAGTGTTTTATTTGTTTCCTAGTATGATTTGATTGCTTATTAGTAACCTGTGACTATCACTAAGTGTTGCATCTTATGATTCTTGATGAATGAAATTTATTTTTTCTCATGTACATTTGAGAGCATATGCACCAAAGACAAATTCCTTGTCTGTCCAATCACCACTTGCCCAATAAAGAATTCTATTCTATTTGACGGGAGGGAGATGACTGTAATCTAGTGTGATAAAACATTGTTATGCAAACTAGATCTGTTTTGAGCCAGTTCTTAGGAAAAGCCAGTTCTGGTGGAAATGGAAGGAAAAATGAAAGCCTCCAGGCACAAGTCTCCAACACCTGGAAGGGCTGGCATCAATCTTGAAGAACTGGCATTAATGATGGCCATCTGGAAGAGCTGGGATCAATCTTGACCACCTCAAAAGGCTGGCATCAATTTGGAGCACCTCAAATGCTGGCATCAACCTTGACCATCTCCAAGAGCTGACATCAATCTTGAGCACCTCAAAGGACTGACAATCTTGACCACCTGCTGGCATCAATCTTCAACGTCTTGAAGAGCTGGCATCAATCTTTTTCTTTTTAAATTTAATTTTAATTATAAGAATACAACACGATGCAGCCGTTCTGGAGTTACAATTGTTATACATATATAAATGTTACTTCACCATTTACAATCCTCTTGTTTGATACCTTGTTTACTAATTATTCTGATCATCATACGTACTTATGTTCTGACTTTGTCTTCTTCTATGCGGCCACTGATAGAATTTATTCCACGTTTCATAGTACTCCGATTCTCCCTTGTTTTTTAATTCCTGTCCGATTCTGCACAGGTCATAATTTTCCTTATTATCTCTGTTTCTGGCGGTGTGCTTTCCTTCTTCCAGTATTGTGCCTATATTATTCTAGCCACCATCAACACATGTACTATTAGATAAATTAAATCCTTCCTATATCCTTCTGGTATTATTCCTAGGAGAAAAAAAATCCGGCTTAAATGGAATACATGCTCCCACCATTTGTTCCACCCATGTTTGAATATTAGTCTCCAATATTTTTTTTTGCAACATTGCAAGACCACCACATATGAAAGAATGTGCCTGATACACCTTTGCACGTCCAACATTTTGGAGATATGTTTTTGAACATTTTTGGAAAGTCTTGCTGGCAAGATGGAGCTAGCATCAATCTTGACCACCTCGAATGCTGGCATCAATCCTGACTGTCACTTAGAGTTGACATCAATATTGAGCACCTCAAAGGACTGACAATCTTGACCACCTGGAAGAGCTGCCATCAATCTTGATCGGCATTGACTTTGACCAGCTGGAAGGGCTGGGATCAATCTTGCAAGGCTCAAAATCCTTCTTCCCATCCTTGCCTTTACTCTCCAGAGAACTATGGAGAGACCCTTCTGAGATGCTTTCTCAGCCCCTTCGGCGGGCTGAGATCAATCAGTCAATCAGAAGAGAGCTGGAAGGGACCTCGGAGGTCTTCTAGTCCAACCTGTTACTTAAGCAGCAGATCTTATACCCTTTCAGACAGGTAGCTGTCTATTCTCTTCTTAAGTGTTGTACCTGATGATTCTTGACTCTTGATGAATGTATCTTCTTTTTATGTACACTGACAGCATTTGCACCAAGACAAATTCCTTGTGTGTCCATTCACACTTGGCCAATAAAGAATTCTATTCTATTCTATTCTATTCTATTCTATTCTATTCTATTCTATTCTATTCTATTCTATTCTATTCTATTCTATTCTATTCTATTCTATTCCATTCCATTCCATTCCATTCTATTCCATTCTAGTCTAGTCTAGTCTAGTCTAGTCTAGTCTAAAGAAACATCCAGTGATGGAGCACCCACAACTTCTGGTGGCCAGCAGTTCCACTGGTTAGTTGCCCTCACTGTTAGGAAGTTTCTCCTTGATTCCTGGTTGCTTCTCTCCTTGCTTAGTTTTCATCCATTGTTTCTTATCTTGCCTTATGGTGCTTTGGCAAATCGGTTGATCCCCTCCTCTTTGTGGCAGCCCCTCAAATACTGGAGGACTGCTATCATGTCACTCCTAATTCTTCTTTTCTCTAGACTAGCCAGACCCAAATCCAGAAAGATATCTCTTGTTGTCTTGTTGTTGTTGTTGGTAGTTGTGAAGTGGGGTCCAACCCATCGTGACCCCATGGACAACATTCCTCCAGGCCTCCCTGTCCTCTACCATCCTCCGGAGTCCATTTAAGCTCATGCCGACTGCTTCAGTGACACCCTCCAGCCCCCTCCTTCTCTGTCGTCCCCTTCTTCTACTGCCCTCAATCTTTCCCGTTGTTGTCTAGGAGTGGCTTTTCCTTGCTTCTGTGTCCCAAGGTTATTCTCACATCCCATTGATGTGGGACAAGTAGCCCCATTCACACTTTCCAGAACCAAAGGCCATTTCAACCTTTCGGCTACAATTCTTGGCTTCTGCAAAATTGCTTTACGAATTGTCCTTTTCACAGCTCCACGAAGCAGCGCTCGGAGGCCGCCAGGCAATGTTTCTTTCTGTTTTCCTAAGGAAGTTTTCCAATTATATGTCAGATATGATTCATGCAAGAGCCTACTTTTGAAATGTTTAACAACTTTCGGTCATGTACTTGGAAGTTAAAACAATTCCCAGGCTGGTGGGAGATGCAATGTTTTTTTTCATGATTAAGATAGCAGAAGTCCCTGGTTTTACAAAGTCATCTGGTAGTTATCATAAACAGGCTTAGGGATTTATATATATAGATAAATCTTTTGGCAAAAGTCCCTACGGTTTCCCAACATGAAGGGAAACAAATTAAACATAGATTCTCAAAGTTTGTAACATCAGACATCCAAAAGAGATGAATCTTGTTTTTCCCTTTAGCAACGTGTTCTGGACAGGGGTGGGATCCACATTTTTTAACAACTGGTTCTGTGGGTGTGGCTAGGTGGACATGGCCATGTGACTGGGTGCGCATGGCTTCTTCTTCTTCTTCTTCTTCTTCTTCTTCTTCTTCTTCTTCTTCTTCTTCTTCTTCTTCTTCTTCTTCACACCTCCCTAGCACCCTTTTTATAATCATCTATCATATCTATCTATCTATCTCTAATCTCTCTTATCTATATCAATCTATCAATCTATCTATCTCTATAATCATCTATTATCTATCTATCTATCATCTATCTATCTATCTATCTATCTATCTATCTATCTATCTATCTATCTATCTATCTATCTATCATCTCTAATCATTTCTCTAATCCCTCTCTAATCTATCTATTATCTACCTATCTATTATCCATCTATCTCTAATCTCCCTCTCTCTAATCTCTCTCTCTAATCTATCATCTATCTCTAAATATCTCTATATATCTCTAATATCTCTCTAATCTATTATCTATCTATCTTCTATCTCTATAATATCTATCATATCTCTCTCTCTCTCTCTTATCTATCTATCTATCTATCTATCTATCTATCTATCTATCTATCTATCTATCTATCTATCTATCTATCTATCATCTCTCTTTCATAATACCTCCATCTCTCTTTCTCTCTCTCCCCCAACTCCTATCTCTATGTCATGTATCTACCAACGCAAGAGACACAGATATCTATAATGCATGTGTATATGGAATATGAAATAGACAAACAGGCAATTTGTAAGTACTAACACCTACAGATCTAATTATCTAGATTTGCTGTGTATAAATCAAATTCATATCAATTTATATTTAAACATATTTAGAATGAGGAGTGGGCACAAATGCTTGGCAGGCTTAAAACCAATGTTGGGACGTGTGGCGTATTAAAGATCAATATTGACTGTTCATTGGCAGAAGTTTTGCTGCAGCGTGAAAGCAAAAAAAAAAAAAATCTGTTTATGGAAGAAGAATAAGGCAATAATAATGGCATAAGACAAAGGAGGTTTCCCTGATATATTAGCCTTGGGAGACTGTGGCTAAATTAGATTAATCTTTAACCCTATCAAGCAAAGTGTTTGTTCTTCTGTTTTATTCTTTGGGATAGTGTGATTGCCTGCATGGAAAAATGGCACAACACAACTAGTCCTTGACAATGTAGCCCAAAATTTCTGTTGCTAAGCAAGACAGTTTTTTAATTCATATGGCAGGAGTTATAGTGGTGCAGTGATTAGAATGCAGGATTGCAGGCTAATTCTGCCTACTTCCAGGAGTTTGATCCTGACTGGTTCAAGGTTGACTCAGCCTTCCATCTTTCTGAGGTGGGTAAAATGAGTGTCCAGGTTGTTGGGGGCAAGAGGTTGACTCTGTAAACCTCTCAGAGAGGGTTGTACAGCTTTGTGAAGCGGTATATAAATCTAACTGTTGTCCTTCCTTCCTTCCTTCCTTCCTTCCTTCCTTCCTTCCTTCCTTCCTTCCTTCCTTCCTTCCTTCCTTCCTTCCTTCCTTCCTTCCTTCCTTCCTTCCTTCCTTCCTTCCTTCCATGGTGCACAGTGGTAGGAATGCAGTATTGCAGGCAGACTCTGCCCACTGTCAGCAGTTCGATCCTGACCCGCTCAAGGTTGACTCAGCCTTCTGTCCTTCCGAGGTGGGTAAAACAAGGACCCAAATTGTTGGGGGCAACATGCTGACTCTGTAAACTGCTTTAGAGAGGGCTGTAAAAGCACTATGAAATGGTATATAAGTCTACTTGCTATTACTATTAAAACAGTGGAAGGAAGTTTCCATGTACAAATCCAAGAAATTCAGGGAGCTTTGAGCCAAGTGTCAGCCTGAATTTGAAAGGTCGTGTTTCTGAGATCAGATGTATTATGGTGCAGGTGAAGATTGAAAAATGTGAGTCAAAAGAAGGAGTCCGACTTAACCTTTTGATTCCATCAACAACCCTGTTGGGTAAGAATATGGCAAGTCGAAGCCTTCCAAACATGCAGTCAAATACTTTCAACTGTTTACACCGAGAACATGGTTTCTTGTGTATGTTTGTGAAGGGTGATCCAATAAATATGTCAATAGGGTCATCTCCCTGGCAGTGAGAATCTTGTTTACAAGACTGGTTCATTAGGAGCAGAATGTCTAGGGAGATTTTGTCATACAGGACATGGTTGTCCCAAATATGCTTTTTTTTTTCCAAGAGGCAACTGGGCTTTCTTGGTTTTCTTGGAAAGGAATACCAGAAAGTCCAGTTGTCTCTTGAAAAAGCACTTTTGGGATGACCAGGAGCAGAAATTCTCTTCCATTTTAGACGTGTGTGTGTATCTGTTCCAAGATTTTGTCATGCCCCTGTCAGAATCTGACTCGGAGGAGTGTGGCTCCATTGGCTGTGGAAGAAACTGGGGAAGGGCAAAGTCTGGCTAGGCAGAGCAAGGGAGAGGTAGAACAAGGGAGAGGGAATTCAGATGAAGACCAGGCCCACCTCCTCTTCATCCTAGGGCACGCAGGAAGGAATGGAGAAGGGAGCAATGTGGGTTGCATGGCTTATGGGGGAGGAAAGGGCCCTGATTCCTTTCATTAGCTGCAGCTGGGAAGACAGTGTATAAAAAAGGCAAGCTGCATGCAACAAGCTGTTGGGAGCAAACGTGAATTTAACTCGCATCGTCATGGCTTATCTCTGTTCCTGGGATCTTCCCAACTGTGTGAGTTTTGCAGTGCTTTCAAGTCTGAAATCCCTGCTCCTGCCAAAGTAATTACTTCATTTTGGCTTGTTTGGATTTTAAGTTACAGTTTGTGTGTTCCTTGTTTTGGACTGAATTTTCTGTAGTTAAAGGCTTTTCCAGCTGCAGATAACCTGGATATTGGGGAAAAAGTTGAAGATAACAAAAGGGACTCTTATTGCTTATCTCACTGTGTTGCCTTTGTGCCATGCCCTGGGTCATCACAGATGTTTAGTAGATGCAGGTGTGGGATTCAGCCAGTTTGGACCAGTTCATGTGAGTTAGTAATTCCAGCCATTAATTGGCTCCACACACCCACCCCTGTAGTAGTCTGTCTTATATTTCTGTGTTTTGCAACCCATTTGATTCACATGGCACAGTGGATTCCCACGCCTCAGCTATTTTACTCCCCGGGGGCTGCAGCAGAAGGTAAATTTTGTAGCTGAAAATGGGTGATTGTCAAGTGCCCCACGTGCTCACCCAACTGGTTATTACACCGGTTGAATCCAACCACTGAGTAGATGGGCATCCCACTAAGGCAATGATATATCAGATTTAGTTGAGACTGGGACTTCCCGGGAAGAAATGATGAACTGAACAACGGTGGCCGAATGAAGATCCAGCGAGTAGAGCTTGTTCCTCTCCAGACAAGGAGAAGGCCTGAGATCACCCACAAGGGCTCTGGATGCTTGCTCTTCACAAGGAGACTGCAAGGCAGCCATTTCCAGAAGGTTTAGAGCTCTGAGAATTAAAGAAGCAGCCATCTTGCTCAAAGCACTTTATGGACACTGAGTTCGGCTACTTCCTTTTCTAATCACTTCCAGGAATTGCTTCCAAATTGCTTTTTAACCCTAAGGAATCTTTGAATCGACAGATTTCCCAGCACCAAGTGGCTTTCCTTCAATTTTTAGTGAGATTGAAGGAAAAATATTTTAAATACAGGGTTTTTGTCTGTGTGGTTTGTTTGTGTGTGTGTGTGTGTGTGTGTGTGTGTGTGTGTGTGTGTGTGTGTGTAATAAATAGCAAAAGGGAGATTAAAGTGTTAATTTTGGAAACTTACAAAAAGACCAAGGGTCCAAAGTTAACATTTTGAAGATTTTTGTGAGAAGGGACAAAGAAAAAAAAATGAAGTTAAATATTAGGACATTATTTGAAAGGATTAAAGATCAAGATTGTTAAAAGTAAAAGGAAGGAAGATAATGTTAATTTATTTGTTAAAAGATTAATATGGATACGTTATCTCTGGTAACTCTTAATGAACTTTTGATCAGGACTGACATAATGAGACTTTAAGGATTTGCTTATAGATAAGAGATGAGATTTGGGGAAAAGAATCCATTTGTTGTATTTTAAGGATAGATGATAAATGACTAAAATTTGTTACACTTCTGAGGAAGGAAAGTCATTCCTTTATATAATTCTTCTTTTTACTATATTTCTATATTTTCTATTTTTATTTCTATTATTTTCTTTTCCACACTTTTGTTTTATTCTTTTCTTTTTTTAAGTTTGCCTTAGGTGTCTTTATATATATAAAGATGAGTTGAGGCTAGCTTAGTTCTGATTCACATGTAAGAAAGATGGAACTTAATGGCAATTTTGTCATTATACTTACCCATTTCTGAGATAATTTTCCTCATAAAACTCTGTTACAGTTTAATTTCATACCCAGTACGAAGCCTCTAACGAACAAATGGAAATAATGTCTCGTATCCATGGTAACAAATGAGATTTTCTTTACCTGATCTTAAGATGGAATTGAATTCTAAAACTATGACATTTTAGTACCGAAGGAAGCCTTCGTCACTTATAATCCCCCGGCTTTTAAAAACAGACAGATAACACAGTGCACAGAAAGTAACTCCTCGCTTCGAAGGAGTGTTTTGTTTCGGGAGGCCTTTTAAATTTAGCTTGTGATCACCGTTCTCTGTCCAGGATAACTGTTTATCCTGCTTTTTTTGTGGGAGGGGGGGAGAGAACCAAAATGAAAATGTCCTATTCTCTGTACAAAAGCCATTTTCTTCAGCAACAAAGACGAATTCCCGTGTCTGCAATGCAGGTTGGTTTTGTTACTATTTGCAAAAGAAAATTTTGCAAAGAGCAAGATTGATACGGGGGAAATAATGAGTTTTCCTAGTTCGGACTGGTTCCGCCTCATTTTCATTACGATATCCTACAAAGTGTTGGGTGGCTAGGCCGGTCAACCTCTCAACAGGGTTGAGGGGGGGAAAGGAAGAGGAATGAACATGAGGTATGTTCATCATCTTGAATTTATAAAATAAAAATTAAAAATAAATTAAAAAAAATAAGCGAGGCAGGATATAAATCAATCAACCTTCCAAATAATAAGCAGCTGCTCGTGCAAGTCATTTCAGATTGATCGTCCTTGGTGGAACGGAACTCAGCCTTCCTACCTGTCACTTTACAATTGATTGCACCAGGGATGGGATTAACCGGTTCGCAACCGGTTCGCTGCCCGGTTGCTGGGTGGGCATGGCGATGGAGGGCCTACCAGAACTTCTGGGAGAGTCCATTTCCAGACTTCCAGAATTTCTGGTTTGGCCATTTTTCGCCTTCCCCGGAGTCCGGAGGCTTCTCTTGGTCCTCTGGAATGGTGAAAATGGTCTCCCTCGGGCACTGGGGGGCCTCCAGAAGCTCAAAACAGGCCCGTTTCCAGACGTCCAAAACTTCTGGTTCAGCCCATTTTTCACCCTCCCAGACTCTACGCGCAGACCCTGGGAGGGGAGGGGCAGGATGGGTGGGGCCCGCTGGTGGTTTCAACTACCAGTTTGGTGAACCGGATGTAAATTTAACATCCGGTTCCCCCAAACCTGTCCAAACCGGTAGAACCCCTCCCCCTGGATTGCACCCAACCTGGAGATGTTTCCCCGTTCCCAAGAACACTAGCAACTTAACTTCCCACCGGATAAGATCGGAACCAGGTTCATACGTTTTAGGCGGATGTACCTGTTGCATGCCTTGGACTGTTTGCTGCAAAAACTGTAGTTGCTGGTCTTTTGTCAAGCTCTCTTCGGTGCGAAACAGCTGACCCTTTTCTTGCTTGAGTAGCTCCACCTCGTTCCGGTAGGCATCGAGTTGCCATCGGAGGCTGTCGTTCTCTTCCTTCAAGGCGTAAGCTTGAGCGGCTAAGGCTGAGGAAAGGAACAGACTCGGTAGTTAAGACAGAAGAACAAGATTCGACGGATGTTGTGCCGGGAAAAATAAAGGGACGGGAAGTTGCAGCTACTCCTGTCAAAGAAATGAAATCAATGCTGTCTTGAGTTGGCTTGTTGATTCTGTCTTCTTCTGCAGGATGAGAGCTGGCTATGAATTAACCAGGGAATGTCCAAGAGACCGACCAACCATTTGATAGAAACTTCTCTGTCTTTGGTGTTCTCTGAGCTTGGTTGTTTTCCTGTAGACATTTCATTACCCAAACTGAATCTCATCATCAGTGCTAATAAAGTGTATCTAGGTAGCACTGGTGATGTTACTTAGTTTGGTCGTGAAATGTCTGCAAGAAAACAACCAAGATCAGAGAACACCCAATACGCTACAATTCTTCTCCTTCTCTTCCTCCACTTTCTCCTCCTCCTCCTCCTCCTCCTCCTCCTCCTCCTCCTCCTCCTCCTCCTCCTCTCCTCCTCCTCCTCCCCCCTCTGCTCCTCAACCCTTCCCCCTTCTAATACTGCTGATGCTACCTAGTTTGGTCATGAAACATCTGCAAGAAAACAACCAAGATCTAAGAGCACCCAATACCCCACAGTCCTTCTCCTCCCTCCTCCTCCTCCTCCTCCTCCTCCTCCTCCTCCTCCTCCTCCTCCTCCCTCCTCCTCCTCCTCCTCCCTCCTCCTCCTCCTCCTCCTCTGCTCCTCAACCCTTCTAATACTGATGATGCTACCTAGTTTGGTCATGAAATGTCTGCAAGAAAACAACCAAGATCAGAGAACCCCCCAAGATTCCACATTCCTTCTCCTCCTCTTCCTCTTCTTCCTTGTCCTCCTCCTCCTCTACTCCTGAAATCCTCCTCCCTTTTAGTACTGATGGTGCTACCCAGTTTGGTCATGAAACGTCTGCAAGAAAACAATGTTAGAGAGCACCAAGGATCCTTCATTTCAATCCTGATCTATAAATATTCTCCTTTATTGGTACTTCTCTGTCTGGGAGATACCTCCCCGCAAGACACTCAAATAAAGCAGTTTTAACGCAGACTGTAAAACATGGCTGACACTTCTAAGAAAATATAATCTAATAATAACCATTGCTTGGATCCCAAGACCTGTTTCAAGCTTGCACACCAAGAAATGCACTGGTTGTTGCTATTTTTTGCATTACTTTTATTTCCCTTAAGCACTATGGTTTCAATAACTCAATTCTTCTGCCAAATCATGGCTTGCACGAACTATACTTTACAAGGAAGACCCTAACTATGGTTTGATGGGATGTTTGATTTTAACCGCACGTCACACAAACAGACCTGAACCAAATATGTTTTCTTCTTTTGCAGGAAAAGGAAGCTGACAATTAAAATTATTCAGGATGGTATTTATTTACAGTTTAGGAATAAATCTTAAGATCTGGATTATTTTTTTTTTTTTTAAAATAGTCTATTAAATTTCAATATAAAACATTAAAAGACAAACTAGTATAAAAGAAAAAAGGGAAATGGAATAGCAAAACATATGAAAGGGTGACAAAAACATTTGTTTGTTTGCTTAATTAATTAATTTGTATATTGCTCACCTCACTATCCAGAGTGACTGGAAAATACATCAAACAAATATATAACAAAAATGATTCCTGACTTTTTTCTAGCACAGTGTTAATAACGATACAACAACCTCTCACTATGTTTAACTGAAAAATACCAGTCTTTAAACTACCTTAAAATATGAATCCTTAAATTATCTTATAATACTAATTCCCCACATTCTAAAACCCCAATATTAATATTTTGGAATTGAAATGTTTACCGGTTATATTACACCCTTTTTAAAAGAGTTGATCTTGAACATTATTCAAGTTCAAGAAAAAAAAATGGAGCTGTTGTGTTTAGGAGAATTGTCACTTGGAATCCAAACATAAAAACTTTAACAATAGTAACAACATAATAGAGTTGGAAGGGACCTTGGAGGTCTTCTAGTCCAACCCCTTGCTTTACCTTCCTGGTTCCTCAGCCCAAGAAATACCAAATATCTGAATCTGCAGAAAATGATGCTCCAATGACAGCAAAAATAAAAAGTGACAATGTGTCTTCCTGCTTGTTGAACACTGGAATATCCTGAACTTCTTTTCTTCCTGTAGTGAATTAATTTAAAATTATTTAGTATCCTTTTTCTGCCTCTGGTCTCATTTATCCAACCATTTTGGTCCATGGGGCCATACCAAATTTTGGTTTTCGATCTGCCTCCCCAGCCTTAAGTTGGCTCAATATTCTCCTTGAAAAACATGCATGACCTTGCAGCAAAATCTTTGCATGAGGAAAAAAGAAAACACTAAATATTTCAGATCACAGATTCTGTTCTTTTATGCCCTAAATGAAAGTCCATTTTTTTTCCCCTTAAAAGCATCTTATTCTGACCGGCCTTCAAAGAGATGGCTCGTTTTATCAGTTTTTAAAGTCTGAAGACCGGAATCTCCGTGGCAGAAATGTTTCTGAGTCACCAGCTAATTTTTCCTTTTTGTTCTTTTGCGGGAACTGAACGTTTTATCGCAAATGTTTATTCGAAAGCATTTATCTTATTTCTGAAGTGAAAGGGGTGATAAGAGATTGAGTCCCTCGAGGCTGAGGGAAACTTCAACCATCTTGTCTTCTTAGCAACTAAACACTAAAGGACTTTGCTTTTTTTTGTGTGTGGGGGGGTGGAATTCAACTTAGAGCAGCTGCCGATAGCGGTGGCTTTTCCTGGGGATGTTTTTTCATCCAAACATTAAACCTGATTTAATTTTTAAAATTTCAGCGATGAATATTGATCACTTGCTGTGACCAATTACTGAAGGCTCGGCCTGCACAATGAGCCACAAAGATTATTCCAGCAGCTTACCGTGTTTCTTTCTTTAAAAAAACAACAACAGCAAACCAGGGGTGAGATTGTTCTGGTTTGGACTGGTTCTATAGAACCGGTTGTTATTATTCTGTGCAGTTCAGAGAAACGGCAAATCATGCCTCTGGCTGGCTCCGCCCCTGTCCACTTGCCCCTCCCCTCCCCACCCAGTCAGTCCTTATCACCCATGCGCGACATTGCACGCATGTCCGACATTGCTGACTACATTCTCCCCCATATCTCCTTAAGACAGGGTGTCCAACCTTGGCAACTTTAAGACTTGTGGACTTCAACTCCCAGAATTCCTCAGCCAGCTTTGCTGGCTGAGGAATTCTGGGAGTTGAAGTCCACAAGTCTTAAAGTTGCCAAGGTTGGACACCCCTGCCTTAAGATATTTATTTTTCCCCCTCCCAACGATCAGCTGTTCCGATGATCAGCTGTGCCAGGATCCCCCTCACTGTCTTACTGCTTCGCCTAGGAGGCTTCCTTGAGGCCCAGGAGGCAAAAAAAGGGTGGGGGAAGTGGGGGGAGCTGCGCCCCCCCTCCCCCACATTCCATTTTTTGCCTTCCTGGGCCCCAGGGAAACATCCTGGGAGCAAAAATCCAGGAGGCTTCTGTGAGACCCAGAAGGCCCCAAAACGGAGTGTGAGTTCAAGAAAAGAAGAAGCCACACCCACCCCTTTTATTTAGGTTAAAGGGAATTCCTCCCCAGCAAAGTCCTGGCCAACAGTCTTTCAAGAGATTTCACAACTACAGACTTTTATCATTGCCAGGCCGATATCTTCCAAACGCCACACTATAGCACAGTGATCCCCAACCTTTCTTATGCCGCGCCCGGTATCCCCAACCTTTTTATGGCGCGCCCGGTACCGGCATTAGCTGGCGCCGCCATCTTGATGAAAAGTGCTTCGGTGACCTCACCGGAAGCACTTTTCATCAAAAAGAAATTAGTGCTCACTCGTGAGCTTTTCCGGTAGAAATGGCTTTCTACCCGGAAAGCTCACCGGAAGCTTCATCAAAAAAGATGGCGGCGCCCAGCAAACCAGCGGCCGGTAGGACTTGTTCCGGACGTGCACGTCCGGACCGTGGTTGGGGACCCTGCTATAGCAGACAATACTTGGCAAGAAGTCAGGAACAGATCTTCACCCTAATGAATTGAATGAATTATCTCCTGCAAACCCCACTTCCCTTTCGCTCCTCTTTATTCCCTATGGGAGGGGCCATTCACCATCCACCTGAGCTTTTACTCCTGAGTCAACCTTGTTCCTTAACTGTTCCCTTCTTCTGGCATCTCTGTGCATGTGCACACCGGAACAGGCTCCAGCTGTTCTTCTGCCCCACTGATGTCCGATTCCGCAGGCAGCTGGCCCTGGCCCCATTTCTGCCACCGACACAGAGCCTCCCCCAGACTCCAGGACTAGCCCATGTTCGTCCCCAACCTTTTCACTGTCCAAATCTGCTGCCAGCTTTGCTGGCCACTGCTGGGCCACAACAAGCATTGCCCATCTGGGTCTAAGACCGAAACCCAAAGCTGAGATATGAAAAAATCCACCAATGAATGTTAGTCTCTGTTTTTGAGTTCCCTGGCCATGAAAACGGAGGAACAGAATAAAAACGTATAAAATGCAAAGGGCTGGAAACATGTTGGCACCACAGAAGCATTACCACATTAAGCAGCATTGAAAGACACTTAAGTCATTTCCTAAGGAACCTGCGTTCGACTCCTTTTCAATTTAAAATGGCAGTTTTATTATCGTGACTGATAGCAGATGTTTGCGGGGAAATCGATTAGTATGCAGAGATGAAAATTACATTGTGGAAATGAATTGCACCCTCTGCCATGTAGGCTGAAGTTTGTGTTAGCAAAAGGCAGGAGACTATAAAACAGCACTATTTAAATAAATTATTTCGACATAAATATAGATAGGGATGAAAAATGTGCTATCTTCCAGCACGGTAGAAACATGGCTATAACTTACAGACAAACTTTCCATTTGCTTCCTCGATCTGGCTACCACAAGGACGGTTTTTAGCTTAGTAAATATTTTGCAAAGTTTAGGACCGTAATAAAATCCCATTCTCTGCCATGGAGCCATAATTGAATGCATAATCTCAACCCATCCTTTGAGCATTTGTAATCAAAGGCACATTATTTAGTCCACTACTCGTGATATAATTGTCGTATGGAATACTACGGAATATTTAAAGGCCTGTCGGAAGGAATCTAAATGATCTGATTTCAAACAGCAGGAACTGTGTTTGTTTGTTTTTTTTTAAAAAAATCTGACTTTCATAAGAGTCCATTTTCCCTTTAGAATCCAGAGATAGAATGTTAGAATATTTGCTTTATACTGGTCTTCCTCCATCTGGTACGTTCTGTTTCTGAGAGGGCTGCAACCTCCATCAAGAAGCAATTTAATCGGGGTCATAGAAATCTGCATTGGATTTAGTAGAGAGTAATAAGTTCTTCCCGATATCCATATCGGTGAAACCAGGCTCAATAGCAGGAACTGGGAGGGGGATCTTGGAGTCTTAGTGGACAACCAGCTGAATAGGAGCCAACTGTGTGCAGCAGCAGCCAAAAAAGCCAATGCAATCCTAAATTGCATTAACAGAGGGATACAATCGAGATCAAGGGAGGTAACTAATACCACTCTGTAAAGCTTTAGTAAGGCCACACCTAGAGTACTGCATCCAGTTTTGGTCACCACACTATGAAAAAGATGTTGAGACTCTAGAAAAAGTGCAGAGAAGAGCAACCAGGATGATGAGGGGACTGGAGGCTAAAACATATGAAGAACGGTTGCAGGAAGTGGGCTTGGCTAGTCCAGGGAAGAGGAGGACCAGGGGAGACAGGAGAGTAGCCTTCCAATATTTGAGGGGCTGCCCCAGAGAGGAGGAGGGGGTCAAGCTATTTTCCAAAGCACCTGAAGGCCAGAGAAGGAATAATGGATGGAAACTGATCAAGGAGTGAGGTTCAACCTGGAAATAAGGAGGAATTTCCTGACAGTGGGAACAATCAACCGATGGAACAGGAGTTGCCTTTGGAAATTGTGGGAACTTCATCACTGGAGGCTTTCAAGAAGAGACTGGACTGCCATCTGTCAGCAATGGTGTAGGGTTTCCTGCTTGGGTGGCGGGTTGGACTAGATGGCCTAACAAGGTCCCTTCCAACTCTGTTAATCTAATCTAATATACAAGCGAGAGGATACAGGCGGTGCTCAACGTGCGACCACGATTGAGCTAAACATTTCTGTTGCCGAGTGAAACATTGGTTAAGCACACTTTGCCCGGTTTTACGTCTTCTCTTGCCACCGTTGTTAAGTGGATCGCTGCAGTGGCTAAGTCGGAAACACAGTCATTCAGTGAATCTGGCTTCCCCATTGAACTTAGCTCATCAGAAGGTCGCAAAAGGGGATCACACGACCCCAAGGTGCTGTAACCGTCATAAATATGAGTCAGTGGCTGAGCACGTGGCCACGGGGATGCTGCAAAACCGTCCTAAGTGTGAAAAATCAAAAGAATCAGAACAGAAGTGGAAGGGACCTTGGAGGTCTTCTAGTCCAACCTCTTGCTCAAGCAGGAGACCTTATATCATTTCAGACAAGTGACTGTCCAGTCTCTTCTTAAAAGCCTCCAGTAATGAAGCAGCCACAACTTCTGGTGGCAAGCTCTTCCACTGGTTAATTGTCATAAGTCATGGTTTTTTTCAGGACGATTGTAACTTTGAACTGTCACTAAATGAACTGTTGTAAGTTGAGGACTACCTGTATTCGTTTTTTTCCCCCTTGACCTGTAGAATTGTCAGGCACGAAAGACCAAGGTCCGCATGTGAAGGTTAAATCAGTTAATTTGATTTATTGCTGAAAGTCTATTTGCAGGAATCTTCTCAACCAAAAGCCAGCAGCTAAATAAGGGTAAATAGCAGTCAAGGGAAGTTGGACTTAATTTGTTTGTGGCTACGCAGAGATTCTAGGCTGATCCCTCTTTTCACTCCTCCCCTGATCCAGTTCTTCTCCTACTGGAATTTTCCTGATGAGAATTTCCTTAGTTTGTTCAAGGAGAATATGTTTTATTCGTTAGCACATCCAATTCTTATTTGAATATCACCACTTCCAAAAAACTGACCTCGTCTCTTCAGTCTTCAACAATATATCAAGAGATTTTGATCAGTGGAACAAGGAGAATGTTTCTTTTTTTCTTTTCTCTTCTTCTCTTTTCTCTTCCTTTTCTTTCCCTCTTCCTTTCCTTTCCTTTCCTTTCTCCCCTTTCCTTCCCTTCCCTCCCCCTTTCTCTTTCCTTCCCTTCCTCTTTTATCTTTCCTTTCCTTTCCTTTCCTTTCCTTTCCCTCTTTCTTCCTTTCCTTTCTTTTCTTTTCCTTCTTCCTTTTCTTTCCTTTCTCTCATCCTTTCCTTTCCCTTCTCTCTTCCTTTCCTTTCTCTCATCTTTTCCTTTCCTTTCTCTCTTCTTTTCCTTTCCCTTCTCTCTTCCTTTCCTTTCCTTTCTCTCTTCTTTTCCTTTCCCTTCTCTCTTCCTTTCCTTTCCCTCTTCCTTTCCTTTCTCTTCTCTCTTCCTTTCCTTTCCTTTCTCTCTTCCTTTCCTTTCCTTTCTCTCTTCTTTTCCTTTCCCTTCTCCCTTTCCTTTCCCTCTTCCTTTCTTTCTCTCTTCCTTTCCTTTCCCTTCTCTCTTCCTTTCCTTTCCTTTCTCTCATCCTTTCCTTTCCCTTCTCTCTTCCTTTCCTTTCCTTTGTCTCTTTTTTTCCTTTCCCTTCACTCTTCCTTTCCTTTACATTTCCTCTTCCTTTCCTTTCATTTCTCTCTACCTTTTCTTTCCTTTCTCTCTTTCTTTCCTTCCCCTCTTCCTTTCCTTTCCTTTTCCCTCCACTCCTCTCCTCTCCTCAACATAAAACATTTTAGAAATCCATTATTCTAACCACAAGAAAGCAGGTACCCTGTTCTTCTTCTTCTTATTTTTTTATAAAAGTCAGTATCTGAATAGGAGCAGTAGCTAGGCAGAACATTAGATGCTCTTTTTTTAAAAAAATAATAATAATCCTTTTGTTTCTTATGTTTGATTTGTACAATTTCCCACTCGCCTCTTGAATAAATTGCTTTGTGAAATATCCTGGACTTCTGCCTTCATAATAAATGATCTAGCATTGGTTTCGCTACTGAATGGATCTCGGCTTTAAAGAGGGGCGTGTAAAACCCTAAATGATGGAAGGCAGGCTACCTTTCTGTCTCTAAATATCAATTATACTTGCCAGAGAGTAGGTGAGAGTGACAAGAATTTACCACTCCACTGAGATGTGAATTTGGAAAGTGGAACATTGTCCTGGGAGAATTGAGGCCGATCGAAGAGCCGAGAATTAAGCCGTTCTAAATTCACACCGTGATCTTCATCTCTAACAAGCCGTAAAGATTCTTTTGTCTGAAAGAATATGCAATGTAAATTATCTCACACTAAGAAGGCTTCTCTTTTAAGTGGCAGGTGTCACTCACTTGCTCCTAATCAAAGAGGCCAGACAATAAATTCAGATGCCTTGAAGGTCATTTTAATGAGAAGCTGATGGATGACGGTATAAAAAAAAACAGCCCAACAATTTAGGAAAGCGGTTATTAATAAGATGATGCTGTTAATTATGCAGATATTAATTATGCAGATATTCAAATTATTTTTAAAATAGTTCTTCTCCCTTGCTTGTTTTTTTTTTTGGGCGGGGGTGGATTTGAATGGAATTGTGGGGACTTTGCTAGCGGTTTCTCCACAGCAAATGGAAGGATAATGTGAATTTGGTCGATGGAGACTGATGCGGGATTTTCCACCTTGAAAACCGAAACAGGTCGATGTAAACTCTGGAACTCCAAGATGCCGTACATTGTATAGCTATGTTGATTTTTTCACACATCTATAAATATGGAGACATTTCAATAGAATCAGGACAGGACATGTCAGAAGTAAGGCCAAGCTCTTTCAATGGAGAACGGCCGAGAGCCTGCTGTGAGACTGTATCAGAGGACGTTAGGTGATTAGAGCTTCCTTAGATATCAAATTGCAATTCTAAGGTTATGGTTATTTTATTGTGGTTTTATCTTGTTTTAATATATTGTCTCCTGTGTGTATTGTCTACATGTCCTATCTATCTATCTATCTATCTATCTATCTATCTATCTATCTATCTATCTAATCTATCTAATCTATCATCTATCCCTAACCCTATCCTATCCACCCATTTACCCATCTCTCTACCTATCTACCCATCTACACATCCATCCATCCATTTATCCATCTCTCTATCCATCCATCCATCCATCCATCCATCCATCTATCCCTAACTCTATCCACACATTTACTCATCTCTCTACCCATCTACCCATCTATCTATCCATTCATCTATCCATCCATCCATCATCTACCTATTATCTATCTATCTATCTATCTATCTATCTATCTATCTATCTATCTATCCATCTCTCTACTCATCTACCCATCATCTATCTATCTATCTATCTATCTATCTATCTATCTATCTATCCATCTCTCTACCCATCTATCCATCCTCTCTCTCTCTCTCTCTCCATCTCTCTACCCATCTACCCATCCATTATCTATCTATCTATCTATCTATCTATCTATCTATCTATCTATCTATCTATCTATCTATCTATCTATCTATCTATCTATCTATCTCTACCCATCCATCTATCTATCATCTATCTATCTATCATCTATCTATCTATCTATCTATCTATCTATCTATCTATCTATCTATCTATCTATCATCTATCATCTATCTATCATTTGTTAGAACTAGATTTGTATATCTGTGACTGCATAATCTCTGTGGATGCATTCTAGCTAAATAAATAAACACATCTACACCCGAAATCCCTCGACACTTTGCTTCAGCCAGCAGCCCCTGCCTGTGTCTCTGAAATACTCGTGACAAAGAGATTATCCGGATTAATCTTTAATTCATGATTTCCATCTATTCATTCACCCGTCCAAGAACTCATTCAATGATTACCTTGAACAATAGCAAACCAATATTTGCAATTGTCAAGTTTGAATTAGGCTATAAAGATTAAGACTTAGCTAAAAGAAGGGCTATCAGGATACAGTCGGTGAAAAATAAAAGAAACAGTCAGAATCCAAAATCAATAAATATTTGAAGTGACTGCAGAGATGCCATAAATCGCAACTCAACAAAGGGCACGGTGTCATAATTTCAGGCAACATGGTGTCACAAGAAGCAATTAGTCCACAGCTCAAAGGTAAGTACAGTCCTATATAATGTCCAAAAATGGAGCAGGAACATCTGATTCAGATAGAAATGTTATGTGGAAGTATTGTCATGCAAAGAAAAAGCCTTTAAAAAAATTCATTAATGCATTCTGAAGTGTCTGGACAAATTGTAAATCCCATTACGTCAAATCTATTTTTTCCTGAATGGCTAATTCTATTGTCATACACAGCTTTGAGGCCAAATCCATCGCATATGAAATCCATCACTTTCTGATCTCCTAGGTTTCCATGACAATAGTAATAATATGTGGGAAGATCTTGAGTGAGATGACCAGGCTGAGCCCGAGGGAGGGGACAAAAGCATGTCATCAGCCTTGAGTTCCTTCGTGCCTATGAAAAATCTAAGGCCAGCCCACCTTGAATTATCTACTGCCATTTTGCTTTGACCGTTAGTAGTTCGGATTCTTTTACAGAGCATGAGCTTGCAATAAACCTTTACATCCATTCTAAACTTCCTGATTTTCCTGCACTTGAAAGCAGGGGGAAGAGCCGCAGACTAGCCAATGATCAGATAAGAGGCAGCTGAGTCCTCACAATTAAATGGCAGTGTGGAAAGCATCTCAAGATCTCTCTCTTCTTAGATGATAAAGTTGAAGAGGGAGAGATGCAGTTCCAGCTGTGCAAAATTCAGCTAATGCTGCCTTACAAGAAAGACCGACCCCTGGGTGAGTTCTTGTCTAGACGTCTTTGCAAGGCAGACAATAACTGTGGTTATCCATCCAAACATCTAAAACCATCTGATATATGATTAGAGAAATCTATAGGTTTTTATAAAGATGTCTTTTCCATCCAGGGACACCTGGTCTTTTCTTATCTTAGGTAGGGATGTCTGAGGTTATTCATAGAATTTTTATGTTCACACACCACAATCTCAAGTGCTTTTCCACTGAGCCACATCCACAGATGACCAGAAGATGGGAAGGACCTTACTGGATTAGGCCTAACCCCTCTCACCATGCAGCTCTTTTACATCATGGTTGTGATGACCCAAAGGGGCCTGGCACAAAAGCAACAAAGTCACCAAAGTAGGTAAAGTCCCTTTAATTCCTCCAACATGGCCTCCAATGTCCAGTTATCATCGGCTGGAGAAAAAAACTCTCCCAAGAACAGTTTTTAAAGGGAAGAAATTTAGTCCAAACCAAAAGTACATGTAAAATATATATTAAAAAAACCAACACAAACCATGCTGCAGCAATTAACAAGACAGGGCAGGATAAGGCGTTACAGACTTCCAAAAGATAATGAAACATACACAGTTGGGAGGACGCCAGAATCCAGAAAAGACTTGATGAACAAAGATAATGCACGCTTTGCTTCCAGCAAGGAGCTGTGTGCAAACACCCTTTTTATCCTGTTTTCCCAGCTGCAGCTAATGAAGGGAATCAGGGCCTTTTTCTCCCCCGTAACCCATGTTACTCCCTTATCCATTCCCCCCTGTGTGCCCTAGGATGCAGAGGGAGTGAGCCTGGATCTTCCTCCGAATGCCCAGCCGGACTGTGCCCTTCCCCAGTTCCCTCTGGAGCCACACTCCCACTCCCTGTCAGCTGTTCGACCTCCCCCTCGGAATCAGATTCCAATAGGGGCATGACCATGGTCCTCAAAACACATCTAGAAAGTGCACGCTGGGAGATCAAGACCAGCCTTCTCTCTCATTGCTGTTCCTAGGTAGATGTGGTCTGCCCCATTCTGGAAGCACTACCCATCCTTCAATTTAGTAGCCATTATATATATATGATTATGTTACAATCAAGTTCACGTGAGGGTACTAATACCACTCACTAATACCAGGCTTTATAAAGCCTTAGTAAGACCCAGGGGATGGGCTTCAAATTTTTTAGCAAGGGGCTCTCTGCCCTAATGACTGGCTGGGTGGGTGTGACCAACGCAATGTTGCTTCTTTGCCCTAATTGCCTAAAAAAAGATAGATAGATAGACAGATAGATAGATAGACAGATAGACAGACAGATAGATAGATAGATAGATAGATATTCCAAAAAGTTGTTTATTATTTGTGCATTTAATACTTAAATAAAAGACTGGGTGAAACCAGGCTTAATAGCAGTGACTGTGAGAGGGATTTTGGAGTCTTAGTGGAGTTTCTCTCCCTCGCAAGCGCTGAGTGGATTGCTTATCTAGCTTGCCATGCTGTTATGAGATGTGAAATGCTCTTGGCTGAAGGCCCAGAAGTTCAATGAAGCCTATGAAGAGCTTTTCCTTGCTTCTTGTCTTTCTGAGGTTATTGGGGGGCTCTCCGAGCCCCGCAGAGTCTTAGCTAGGGGCTGTCCTGAGCTCCCAGCAGCCCACCCCTGGTAAAACCACCCTAGAATACTGCATCCAGTTTTGGTCACCACACTATAAAACACCTCAGCTAGCAACAGAAATTTTGGGCTCAACTGTGGTCAGAAGTCGAGGACTACCTTTAGCTAAGTTTTGCTGAGAGGCTCGTAGTCCGGCAGATGGAGAGAAACCTCACCCTTTTCCTCTTTTACTGACCACGCATAATCTCATAAACGTGAATTGCATCTCCTCACGATCCTTGTTTCTAAGAAAAAAATAACTCTAACAGTTGTGTTCTGCCCTCACGGAAAAAGGGGACAAGATCCTATATTTTCTTCGCTGCATTTTTCTGCAACGCCTTCAGCTTAAAATTCCACCGGAGGCGCAGATGTTACAGGATATAATTTTTTTTAAAAAAGTCTTAATTCCGTTTTCCCTAAAATACAACAACTCCCTTCTTCCCCAGTGGTTTGATTGCTTTCTTGGAATTATACTTGGAGAGCCCTAGATGTTCTGGCGAGATAAAAACTGCTCAACGAGATATTTTGCAAAGTATGGAAACAGTCATCCTAATTAATATCATCTTCAGCGATGTGCTAAATGACGGAGGGGAGTTAAAGAGGAAGAGAAGCGAAGAGAGTCCAGAGTTTCTCACACTTCAAGTGTGATTTTTTTTTTTTAAACAAAACACACACACACATTTTCCTTTAAAAGGTTAATTCATCAGTGGGCGATGTTTTATTCTCATCCAGAAATTGCACAAAAATTTTCTTCAACTCCTCAAGTGCCATTAATCAAATGTAAAGTGCCTTCCCATTCTTCAGT